>NC_049250.1:4419652-4729652 GCF_011100685.1 Canis lupus familiaris
CCTTACATGGGGCTTGGTTCATTTTGAGTTAATTTTTGAGTTAATTAAGCCCTTGGTTCATTTTGAGTTAATTTTTGTATATGGTAGAAAATCAGAGTCCAATTGCACTTTTCTGCATGTGGATATCCAGTTGTCCAAGAACCTTGTTGAAAAGATTCTTTCCCCATTGAATTGTCTTGATAGCCTTGTTGGAAATCAATTTACCATATGTGGGGATTTGTTTCTTAACTATCGATCCTATTCCAATGATCTGTCTTTATGCCAGTGCCACACTATCTTGAGTACAGTAACTTTGGTGTAAGTTTTGAAATTGGGAAGTGTGACTCCTCCAACTTTGTTCTTTTCAAAGATTCTTTTGGCTATTACTGGTCACTTGAATTTCCATATGAAATTTAGGATCAACTTGTCAATTTCTTCAAAGAAGCCACCTGTGATATTGATAGGGAATGTGTTCAATTTGTAGCTCACTTTACTTCCTATTGACTCTTAAAGAACATGTCTTTCTATTTATTTAGGCCTTCTTTGATTCTTTCAACAATGTGTTACGGTAGTTAAGGTTTTATGCTTCTCTTGTTAAGATTATTATTTCTTCTGATGGTATTATAAGTAAAACTATGTTCTTACTTTCAAGTTTTATTACTACTGAATAGAAATACCTTTAGATTTTATGTTCATTTTATAACCTGAAGGCTTACTGAACTTTTTTAGTTCTAATTGGTTTTCTAGAGGTTTCCTTAGCATTATCTATACATAGCTCCCTATACAAAGCATGTCATCTGCAAATGGAGATTGTTTTACTACTTTCTTTCAATATAGATGACTTTTATTCATTTTCTTGCCTAACTGCCTTGGCTAGAGCCTCCAGTATACAAGAGAAGTGGCAAAAGCGACATCATTGGTTCCTGATCTTAGAAGGAAAGTAGTCAGTCTTTTACCATTAAGCATGATGTTAAACTAATTTTGGAATTTTGAAAGCTCAGGTTAAAAGCATTTTAAACTGAAAAGCTAATTGCCACCTGGCACAGTAAACTATCCTGCATTGGTGCAACCCCTGGGGTATCAAAAAGAAAATCTTCTATCTCTAAAACTTTACAAGTACTTGGCATAGACTTGTCATGGTGCTGGTCAGACTTTTTCCTGACTCCCTGCTAAACCCTGTTAAGATATAACTAGAATGGTCTGACACAGGGAATTCATTCTGTCTAGTCTGGGTTGCCTTGATGGCTCAGACTATCCCCCAAAAAAGTCAGTAACAGCCTGTGAGAGCTAAGTGAGAAGGTTTACTTTGAAGTGTTTCAGGTTCTGTTAGTAAAGGTCAGGTTAACTCAAAGTTTAATGATGCTGTAGAAGTCAAACCTATAGTTTGACTTCTATGTCTTCTACCTTTCATGCCAACATTTATGAGCATGATCTGTCAGGGTCAGGTGTAGACTGAAGCCCTAAATTCCACCTGTTGCCTGGGATTAAACCAAACAAACTCAGTCATAAGAATATTGCCCATCTGGTTCACATTTCCCATTTTTTATCTCAACATATGGACTCTGGGTATTTACTATAACTGTTTGCAAAAGTAGATATACTTATAGCCAATAAAATGTAGCAAAATGGAATCAGATATTAGGAAAATTACTGAATCAAATGATATTTTGATAATAAATGAAAGATGAGATATCCCCAATGCAGCCACATATTAGCTCAAATGATTCCTGTAATGATGATGACATTATCAACAGTAATGTCAGCTAACACTTGTCTTTATGCTTATCTTATGGAAGATGCTGTTCTTACCACCTTTTCATGTATTAATTTGGAAGCAGAAGCACTAAAAGTCATGAAATTTCCCAGGTACATACTGCTAGTTAAGTTATTGAACTAGAACTCTACCTCAAGTGGTCTACCCCTAGACTTGCACTCTTAACCACTATGCAGTACTGCCAATCTCACTCCTATCTACACATCATATCAGATCAGTGAAAACCTCTTTGGATCTGATGGAACACTCTCCAGTGAATTATTTTCCTTTTAGCCTTTGGTATTTTTACAAGAAATTGATGCCATCAAAAATATTTGCCTCTAACCTTTGCATCTAGTGTTGCATCTCCTACACCTTTATAAAGCTGTTATCATTCAGGAAGTGAATATCTTTCATGTAAAGTTGATGGAATCAACAAGAAATTTTAAAGACTTTGTTTTGTCAGGTGTTTCTTTTCATTAGGAACCACATGAACACTAAATTTAGTTTAAAAAATAGTGAAGCATAAAATACTTGCTGAGAAGCATGATATATATACATATATGTGTGTCTATACTTACATTTATATCTTTATACCTATGCCAATACCTACACCTGTATCTATATTTGTCTCTGTATCTCTTATGTCTATATGCATGTATTTGCAGTATACTCTTAATGTCAAGTAGATAAAATTTTGCTTTGTCACCAAGCAGCTGAATTGCATATTGTCATGTACTTGGTGGCCAGCTCACTCACTCAGTCTGCCTTGTTTTCATTCACCAAGTGATGTGCAACATCATTCAGCTGCATAAAATCTGTGGTACGATTCCTTTACATACTTTATACATGTGGTGAAATGATGGCTTTGGATCAAGGACTTTGGTGATCTGAAAAGAGTCATCATGGCAATGTGCTCCTCTGCTTCATGCTCAGTACTCTTGCCTGTTCTGGGTCACATTCCCATAGAAATACCAGCACTGTGTATAGATGGGGCATCTGTAAAGTCATTCTAGGTGTATGCATCCTTAATTTCTCATTTCTATGCATACTCCTTCCTTTTACACATAGCAATTACTCGAATTAGATAAATTTGTCCTTAAACTATTGTTTTAGCTCAAGCTCCTATTATAGAATATCACAGACTGGGTGACTTAAACAGCAGATATGTATTTCTCTCAGTTCTAGAAGCTAGGAAATCCAAGATCAAGGTGACTCAGTTCCTAGTGAGAGCTTCTTTTCCTGGTTTGCACCTAGCTGTTTTATAACCATGTCTTCATATGATAGAGAGAGCTACATAGTCAATTTCTCTTCTTATAAGGGCACTAATCCCATTAGGGGCCCCACCTTTATGACCTCATCCAAATCAAATTATTTCCCAAAGGCCCCACTTCCAAATACCATGACATTGGGGGCTAGGGCTTCACCATATGAATTTGGGCTAGGGATGCAAACATTCAGGCCATAACAACTAGCTTATTTTCCTCTTCACAGAGAGGGAAGTCAGGCCTATTAAATTCCACTTAGGAAAAAAACCCCATATTTTGCAGACAGGTAATTTGACTTCTGGCTTTCCTTCTTACTATGATTTGACAAAGTAGACCACAATGTCTCAAACAAAGGATTCTCTTTGGTTTCTACAATTAGTTCTGTAAATGTGTTTGAAATAAGTGTCTTCATGACTGAACAGTTAGCATTTAAAACAACAAAAAGAAAAGTCAGAGCAAAAGAGGAAGGATGGTTTCAGAATGGCTCAAGCAAAACAAACAAAGATGTTGGCTAACACTCTGGATATCTCCAAATTGGAGGTGAGACTGACATGGAGCTCTGAATACTCAGTGGTTGCCACTGACCTTTAAAGAGGTGAGAAAAAGAGAAAACACATTTAAATCATTTGCAAAGACTTTTAAAATGTTGAGTGTGTTTCCAGAGACCACACAATATTTTTCTTACACTTTGCTAAACAGGCATCATGACCAGAGACTATTGTGGACATAAACCCGGGAAATGAGGGAAGGATGGCAAATGTGGTGTGATGTGGGGACTGTCTCATTCAGTTTTCATCTCTGTTCAGCAGCACAGGTAAGGGGTCTGAAAAACATGAAAGTGCCTAGTTTGGTTGATGAGCATGATTACTCAGTCACTTCACTGGTCTAGGATTCAAGGCACTTTTTAATTTCATTGCTTGTTCCATGTCAGGTTAACTCCCAAACATAAACTTTCTCAATCTTAACAGGAAGTGCATATTTTTTTTAATTTATTTATGATAGTCACACACACAGAGAGAGAGAGAGAGAGAGAGAGAGAGAGAGGCAGAGACATAGGCAGAGGGAGAAGCAGGCTCCATGCACCGGGAGCCCGACGTGGGATTCGATGCCGGGTCTCCAGGATCGCGACCTGGGCCAAAGGCAGGCGCCAAACCACTGTGCCACCCAGGGATCCCAGGAAGTGCATATCTTAAAGTGCCAGTCTTGTTGAATCACTAACCAGTCACCTTGCTTCCAACTTGCTGTATATAGGCTCACCCACATCATTTTGGGACCCCCAGGATCCAACAAGGCCCCTAGCATTCCCACAGCTACCATAGTCTTTCACAAACTCCTTTAATTGTACTTTCTCCAACGATATTTCCAATACCTTCTTTCAAGCTCTCATCACCCATTACTCAAACCTTAACATTTCCACCTACACAATCTCTCAGACAGCCCCTTCCCAGAACACCTTTCTCTGTTTCCAGCATATTTTTTTTCTATAAAGCATAACTAGTTATGTCCATCCTTATGGCTTTTATTTTCTTCCCAGATAAACAACCAGACTCTATTTCCCAACCTCTTTTGAGGTTAGGTGTGGCTGTGTGCGCCATGGTGGTGCAGAAGCAGGATGTGTTCGTCACTTCCAGTTCAACCCATAAAACCCTCCCAAACTCTGTCTCCAGGCTCCTCTTCTACCAAGTGCACAGAGAGTGCTACTAAGTGCAACTCAAAAGCCATCAGCTGAAGAGGGCAGGGCCCCAGTCAGTCTGACTCCTGAGTGACTGCATAGACCAGACCCCAACTTCCCTTATAAAACAAGAACTTTTAAGACTACTTGCATGATAAAAAATCAAACTGTTTTTATGTTTATGTCGATGAACATTTTTGTGTAGGTTCTTATACAGCTAATGTTAGCCTAATAAATCTGTCTCCTGCTTACAAGAATCCAGAATTAGATCTAGATTTCTTATACTACTTGGAGTTTTTCCATTTCACTTCAGCTGGCCTCCTCAACTACCTTACCTCTATTCTTTACACAACATTTACTTAAGGTGTCACACTCATTCTTGCTTAGGATTCATTGCTTAGATTCATTTAATCTCTAGACATCATTTAAAAGAGGCCATAGCAATCATATTACAATATACAAATATATTAAATTAACATGTTATATGCACACCTTAAATTTATACTATTTTATTTTTAATTTATTTTTTATTGGTGTTCAATTTGCCAGCATATAGAATAACACCCAATGCTCATCCCATCAAGTGCCCCCCTCAGTGCCCGTCACCCAGTCACCCCCACCCCCCACCCACCTCCCTTTCTACCACCCCTTGTTCATTTCCCAGAGTTAGGAGGCTCTCATGTTCTGTCTCCCTTTCTGATATTTCCCACTCATTTTTTCTCCTTTTCCCTTTACTCCCTTTCACTATTTTTTATATTCCCCAAATGAATGAGAACATACAATGTTTGTCCTTCTCCGACTGACTTCCTTCACTCAGCATAATACTCTCCAGTTCCATCCACGTCGAAGCAAATGGTGGGTATTTGTCGTTTCTAATGGTTGAGTAATATTCCATTGTATACATAGACCACATCTTCTTTATCCATTCATCTTTCAATATACTTTAATAATAAAAAGGGAGAGATATTAAATAATGCTCCATCTCCCAAAATACTTCTCTCCAGAGATGCCAAAACCTTTCTTATTCGGGCTATTATACTAGTTGTGACTTTCTGCCCAGAAATCCAAACACATGGAGCCAAATTGTTGAGCCCTCAGTGCTTCTGTGGAAAGGCTTCTTCTGCTTTCTTGGAGTGTCACAACTAATGGTGTAAATTTCATGCTGATTTCCATCATTTTCACCAAACACACAGATTGGGGAATTGGTAGGTAATAAGCATACTGCAATGTGGGTAGACTGGATTCTTCTATCACATATTGAGAGAAAGTATGTTTGCCTCCTATCTCCTCCATTTAAATATCGCCCGTGTGTGTGTGTGTGTGTGTGTGTGTGTGTGTTTCAAAACTACCTTGAGCCTTGCAGAGAAAAAAAGCTACATAATCCCAAAATGTTAAGATAGACTCACAAATCATTGCCTTTGGAAAAAGATTTTGCAGTCCTCTCAGTCAAGTACTTAGAGTTTCATGAAACAATGCCTTTGAAGAGAATGTACTCAGGTGGCACTGTTGAGGGCATCAACTCTATCTTTGCAGAGTTCTGTATGCCAAATGTTATTCCTCACACTGATAATTATTATTATCAGTAAATTTGTTAATATATTACTGTGTATATTTAATCCTTCTAATTTATTATAATACATATAGATTTTTATCAGTGAAGTCCATCAGAGTTCCCTTTAGTTATTTTACACTCTCTTAATAGTGACATTTTCCAGCTGAATTTATACCCAAGTATTTTGGGAGTAGGGATATCCTATTTCTTAAACATTAAGAAATTAGATATTGGGGCACCTGGGTGGCTCAGTCAGTTAAGCTTCTGACTCTTAATTTCAGCTCAGGTCATGAGCTCTGGGTTGTAAGATCAAGCCCTGCATTAGGCTCCATGCTCAATAGAGAGTCTGCTTAAGCTTCTCTCTCCCTCTCCCTAGGCCCCTCCCCCACTCACTCACATACACTCTCACTCTCTCTCTAAAATAAATAAGTAAAATCTTTTAGAAAAAGAAGATATTAAGAAAAATGATAGCCAAATTGAATTTATAAACAATACATCTCTACAAAGTCCTTGTAAATTAAGAAGAAAATATTCATTAAGGTGATTGTTCCAATCAGGTCAATAATGTTAAAAATCCAAAATTACAAAACCACTGATCCAAAATGAACAAATGAAATGATACTTGTTGAACTTCCAAAGGAAAATAATTTTTTAATTAAAAAAAATTATGACACTTTACATTTTAGAGTAGTTTTGGGTTCACAACAAACTTGAGAGGAAAGTTCAAAGATTTCCCATATCTCCCCAGCTCCCACACATGCAGAGCCTCTCTCATTACCAACATCTCCACCAGAGTGGTATATTCACTGCAGTTGACAAGCCTACACTAACACATCATCATCACCCTAGGTCCATAATTTCCTTTAGGGTTCATTCTTGATGGTACACATTCCATGAGTTTGGACAAATGAATACACCATTATCATATCATATAGAGTAGTTTCACTTCTCTAAAAATCCTCTGTGGTTTGCCTACTCATCCCTCCCTACCTACCAACCTTTGACAACCACTGATCTTTTTACTATCTCCCCAGTGTTACCTTTTCCAGAATGGTATATGGCTGGAATCATACAGTAAAGAGACTTTTTCCAATTGGTTTCTTTCACTTAAAATATGCATTAAAGTTTTGTCCACGTCATTTCATGATTTAATAGCTCATTTTTTTAATCACTAGTATTCCATTGTCTGGATATATCAGTTTGTTTATCCATTCACATTCTGAAAGACCTCTTGATTGCTTTCAAGTTTGGCAACTAGCTGCTATAAACATCCATGTGCAGGTTTTTGTGAAGTGTAACTGTTTTCAAACCTTCTGGGTAGATACCAAGGAATGCAATCTCTAGAGTATATGGTAAGAATATGTTTAGATTTGTAAGAAACTGACAAACTCTCTTTCAAAGTGGCTGTATCATTTTGCATTTGCAGCAACGAATAAGAGTCTCTTCTGCTCCACATCCTTCCAGTACTTGGAGTTGTCAGTGTTCTGGATACTTTTAATTTTTTAACTACTAAATATCTAAGTTACAGTGACTTCCATGTCTTTAAGCCAACAGCGACTTAAGGGGCACTTTGTATGGCTCAATTGGTTAAGCGTCTGCCTTTGGCTCAGGTCATGATCCCCGGATCCTTGGAACAAGCCCCATATTGACCCCTGCATCTGAGCTCTTACTTATCAGGGAGCCAGCTTCTTCCTCCACGTGCTGCTCCCACCCTGTTCTCCCCGCTTGTGCTCTCTCTTTCTCTGTGTCAAATAAATAGATAAAATCTTCCCCCAAAAAACCCAAACAAACCAGAGACTTAAATACATGGAAGCATATCTCTAGTCAAGTTCATTGTGTTTCATTTCATGGTCTACCAGACTGTCATCAAAATAATAGTATAGTGCTATGGTTACTATATGATACTCCAATGTATTATATTAGAAGGTAACATTATAAGCTTCTTCTGGGATGATAATTATATTACTACTAATAACTGATATCTACGAAACATTTAATGACTGTCACAATCACTTTATTTTCCTAATGTCACTTGATTCTCACAAAAACACTAAGAAATATGTTACAATCTCCACAACACAAAGAAACTGAGGCTTAAATTGCATAAGGAAATATCTAGCCAAACAGATTAATCAAAAAGAATTGGGGTCTAGCTCTGGCAGTAAATCAATACATAAGGTTTGATCAGACTTTCTGCCTTAGTTTTTTATTCTATAATTGAGAAGAGTAGAAGCAAATAAATGGAAAGTGCTAGATATTGATGAGAGAAAGTAAATAAGATGTCACAAAAGATTGTTAAAGGAATTTTTAGGGTTTGAAAAAAAAAAGAAAGCTAGATTCAGCCTAATTTTCTTTTCTCCTTTTCATACATTTATTATTGAAAGACACTTTAAGAAGAATAATTGAATAAGGTATGAATTACTGAAAGTATAGATCATTATGTTTATTAGTGAGTTAGCAACTGAAGGTGTCTCACACACAACTGCCACCTCAGGCCTAACAGCAGGGAGCTAGAGCACCACCACTGCACAGACTGTAGAAAAACTCCCATCAGTACTACAGATGTTAAGACGCGCACTGTGTTCTGTTACCCACCCTGAATGACCAGTATTCTCACGGGGAAACTTTCTCCCCACACTATAGAAATGCTTTCTCCTTAATTGATGGGTCTAGGGAGGAGATTGTTGTAAATCAAATTTCACATATTTGGGTATTTAGAAAATTAACCATATTTGCCAATGAGAAGCTTTCTTTAAGATTTTTGGACTTAAGCTCAGAGAAACCAAGCCTTAGTCCCTCTTGGGTGTCTGAGATAGAAATCTGAAACTATTGACACCTGTGTCCAGTGATCTAGAAGAGATGGTCTGTAGCGGGAGAGAATGGAGTTCTTAAAAACAGAGATGCAGACACAAGAGGTTTAAAAGATAAAAGTTCCTGGTTTTAATTTTTTCCTAAAACCCAACTACAAAACCCTACTTTTTGCTCTTGTGGTTTGAGTTGGAATTCTGTCCCATGTGAACAAGGGTCCTGATGTACTTCATGTACAAGAAATGGAGCAATACTCAGAATAGGTTTTGAAAATGAGAAAATAAGTGGAAGTTTATTAAGACTAAATCTAGACCACCCAGGGGCACCTGATTCTAATGATGCTCAAAGAGTTAAGACATAGCTTGGAGGAAAGGTACTGACTCAAGGGAAATGTGGGAAGCTGGCTTTTGAATACCAGTAATGTGTGTGAATTCTCTCCTGTAATCATCTGTTTTCCAGAACATGCTTCCTCCATCCCATCCCAAATACTCCTCTCTCATCTCCTGGGATTAGTCAGAGCAGTTTACATGCACAGTCTGCTAAAGAGAATGAAGAAAAAGAAACAAATGTTAACATAATGAACATCTTAATAGTTATTTTTTAATTGTCCAGTCAAGAAGTAATTGTGAAAAAAAAAAAAAAAAAAAAAAAAAAAAAGAAGTAATTGTGAAATAAAGAACAAACATTTTTTGCATGAGCTCTCTAGTTTATTCATTTTAACTTTACATAGACAATTTTGCTTTATATTATTTATTGTTCTAGCATGGAATGTACACTAAATTTTTCAAAAAACCTTTGGGGTCAAAATTTGAGTGTGTACATTATCTAAATATCACTGACTTATCTCATTATAAATATATGATTTTGTAGTATACAAATAGTAAAAGAACACTTTGTGTTAAACTCAAAAGACCTCAGTTTTTAAACAACCAAAAATAAAAGTCCAGACAGTAAAATATATAAATTTGGGTGCCATAGCTATGAAGATAGTGTTTAGAGCCAAAGGGACTAGTTAAGATTCCACAGAAAGAATACAGCTACAGGGAATGATAGAGATCCAACGACCACACTATGAAATAAAATAATACTTAGGGACAGGACAAGAACAAGGAGAAGCCAGGAGGGGAGACTGAGAAGGTGATATCACAGATGTCAAGAGAAAAGAGTTTCTTTTCTTTTTAAATTTTATTTATTCAACAGAGAGAGAAGGGGGCGGGAGATAGCACAAGCAGTGGTAGGGGCAGAGGCATAGGGAAAAGCAGACTCCACGCTGAGCAGGGAGCCCAATGCAGGACTCCATTCCAGGACCCTAGGATCATGACCTGAGCCAAAGTCAGATGCTTAACTGACTGAGCCACCAAGGCACCTGAGAAAAGAGTGTCTTAGGAAGAAGTGTGTTGTCAACTACATCAAATACTGGCAAAGAGTCAAATGCATTGAAGACAGGAAAGTAACCATTGAACTGACAATCTGAGGTCAATAGTGACCATGCAAGAGAAGGATACCATGGAGTGAACTGAGGAGAAATGAGAACCCAGAAGTGGGGACAGGGATAGATGGCTCTTTCAAGATGTGTTGCTGTGACCACGAGCAGGACCAGAATGAGAGCAATATAAGTGTAGTTGGAGATGTGTATCAAAATACCAAATATGTGAAATTTGATTTGCAACAACCTCCTCCCTAGACCCATTGTTTAAAAATGGTACATTTTGTTTTATGGAATCATACAGAGAGAAGATAAACTGACAGTGAAATGGAAAAGGGCATCATAACTAGGGAAAATGCCTTAAAAAGTGGAAGGTGTGAAATCCATTGCACAAGTGAAGGAAATGTACATATTCAGAACAGCAGAGGAAGTTTCAACCTTCCACTTTTATTTAGAAAGGTAAGGGAGTTCTGTGGTTTGAGAACAGGGGGATGTAGAGCAGTCCCATCCTTCTCTTGCCCTATGTATCTGCTCTGGTGCAGCTGCAGAGCTGAGGGAGGACTGAGTTTTAAGCGGGTGGGTACAATACAGTGAAGGTCGGGTGAGGGCTGGGGTGGTTTCGGTGGTGTGTAATGATGCACTATGGCATCCATGCTTATAAAAGAAGGAAAAGAAGGCAGGAGTGGATGCTTAAAATGTAGACTTCTGAGACATTGCAGCTACTGGTGATGACAAGGCCACGTGTATAACATGAGAATGAACCCTGAGGGGGATAGAAGAAAAGATTGGTATGAGATGGGTGGCCACGTTGCCAATAGTAGCACTAGGAGGGTGGTGAAAGGCAGATAGTGAGCCAGGGCTGGAATCTTCTGTGAATATGCGAGGACAGAACAAGGAGAAGGAAGGAAGGGTGGTTAAGACAACATAACATCATCTGACAGGACGATATATATCTACTCTTAAATAACCCAAACACATGGCAGAATGATCACTATGCAACCTGTATTTAAGACAAATGTTACACATTCTCTTTGCTGCATACAAATTTTAAGCAGGGCATTCATGTGAACACACTTCACCTGGGATTCCGGAGGTAACACACAGCTGTCAGGCTCAGTGGCAAAGAGCAGAAACATCCTCTGGCTGCCAAGCCTAAGCTTATTTGGATGCAACCTCTCTGGGCTTCCTTCAATTGCTGTCTCATTCCTGCCTTTCATCTTGGTGTCTAATTCATCTGGGCATAGACATCCAAGATCAGAGTGAGATTAAAAGGAAACAGTGCATGAAAATAAGCACAATGATCATAATTCACCTCGAAATATAAATGTGCTGATTTATTATTTCTTCACCTTCACCAGGAGGCTCCTTTTGGGCAGAAAAGAGTGTATTAAGGATCCCTCACTACATACCTGCTGATTATGATGAAATTCAAATATTGAGACATAGCAAAGAGCATTTTGGCCCAATGTGAATGTGTCTCTACACATAAAAATGATTCCCTGGAGCACTTAGATGGCTCAGTTGGTTAAAGCATCTGACTCTTGGTTTCAGCTCAGGTCATAATCTCATCTCAGGGTGGTGGGATCGAGCCCCTCATTGGGCTCCATGCTCAGCATGGAGTCTGCTTGAGATTCTTTCCTCCTCCCTCTCCATCACCCTATGCTCTCTCTTTCTTACTCTCTCTCTCTTACATAAGTAAATAAAATCTTTAAAAAAATGAATCTCTTTCCTTCATTTCCAAAAACTGAATGTTGATGTAGATAGCAACCACAAGTGGCCTTCCCAAGTCTCCTCATGTTCAACTTGTTACTGTGTTTCACTTACAATATTAAGTGTTGCCTAAGCTATAAATTATTTCCTTTCTCAACAATTCTCAAAACCTGGAGCAGATCTAGGACACACATGAGGGAAGAAATCTTGCCCAATATTCAGCAGGCCTGGCATCTTCCCAGGCCTCCAGATCACTGGGGGATGATGCTGAACCACAGAGAATCACTTATTTATTTACTTATTTACTAATGTATCATTTGTTCCAGGAAGAACTTAAAGCAACTTATAAAAATTCATAAATAAAAGAATACATAATAAATCTAAAGGAGGAGTAAATGAAGGAAAAATCAGGTTGGGGCATATAAAATCAATCAGGGATATGGTGAAGAATGCAGAGCAGAGTGCCCTGTTCCCTTGCTGTGAGTTACACCAGCAACACTGCTCTAAGCTGCTTCTTAGTGGCAGTGTGTATGGGGCAGCAGTCACACAGCTCAGAGTACCTACAAGATCACAACAGATCCATTGCTTGGGAGCAGTGCTCCTGGCACTGAGGTCAGCTGGACTTTTGTCTTATAAGTAGACCCTGCATGAAATGATGAGCAGTGTACTCAGCCACATCCTCACGGGACACACAGTGACTTTTCATGCTGCTTCTCAGTATAGGCTGATGACATCAAGCTATAGCACATGGAGTCCAAACTGGATAGAGTTTAGCTGTTGTGACTCAATCTAGGAATAAATTTTAATATTTCTAGAATGTCCTTCAAGTACCCATCACTAAATATTTCTATGGGAGAAGATTTAGGTGGTGATGGCTTCAATGATACTCTCTCACAAGTGAAACTCTATAAAGTTGTTTGTTAAATATACAGTCACATTCTGGAGAAAATCCAAGATCCTAACCAGGGCTATACGCCCTGAAAGATGACCCATCACCTTCTATTCAGACGTGAACTGGGGGTTTATTCCTAGGAAGCCTTTAAAATGAACTATGTGCACAGATAAAGGGGCGAATGCATTCTCACATCACATGACTGCTAATTTTCTCCACAAAGATGGTGAAGGCAGGTACATAACCTAATGCCCGATTCTAATATGTAAAACTAGCATAGCCTGGACACCAGGCTTCTGGAAGAACTTCATAGGATATCACTTAATAGTATGTTAGGACTACATGAAGGCACAGTTTGTATCACTGCTACAGAAATTTCTTTTTTTTTAAATAATAAATTTATTTTTTATTGGTGTTCAATTTGCCAACATACAGAATAACAGTGCTTATCCCGTCAAGTGCCCCCCTCAGTGCCCATCACGCAGTCACCCCCACCCTCCACCCTCCTCCCCTTCCACCACCCCTAGTTCGTTTCCCAAAGTTAGGAGTCTTCATGTTCTGTCTCCCTTTCTGATATTTCCTACCCATTTCTTCTCCCTTCCCTTCTATTCCCTTTCACTATTATTTATATTCCCCAAATGAATGAGACCATATAATGTTTGTCCTTCTCCGATTGACTTACTTCACTCAGCATAATACCCTCCAGTTCCATCCACGTTGAAGCAAATGGTGGGTATTTGTCATTTCTAATGGCTGAGTAATATTCCATTGTATACATAGACCACATCTTCTTTATCCATTCATCTTTCGATGGACACCGAGGCTCCTTCCACAGTTTGGCTATTGTGGACATTGCTGCTAGAAACATCGGGGTGCAGGTGTCCCAGCGTTTCACTGCATCTGTATCTTTGGGGTAAATCCCCAGCAGTGCAATTGCTGGGTCGTAGGGCAGGTCTATTTTTGACTCTTTGAGGAACCTCCACACAGTTTTCCAGAGTGGCTGCACCAGTTCACATTCCCACCAACAGTGCAAGAGGGTTCCCCTTTTCTCCACATCCTCTCCAACATTTGTGGTTTCCTGCCTTGTTAATTTTCCCCATTCTCACTGGTGTGAGGTGGTATCTCATTGTGGTTTTGATTTGTATTTCCCTGATGGCCAGTGATGCAGAGCATTTTCTCATGTGCATGTTGGCCATGTCTATGTCTTCCTCTGTGAGATTTCTCTTCATGTCTTTTGCCCATTTCATGATTGGATTGTTTGTTTCTTTGGTGTTGAGACTGCTACAGAAATTTCTAAGAAAATACTGGCTGCCCTTTGGGCCACTGAGCAGCTGAGCTGGTATTAGTTCATTGCCAATAGGTGTGGTTTGATGCAACTGGAAATCCTATTTTAGAGTAGTCTTTGGTGAGACTAGTACATTGTGGAACTATGTACATTGTGGAATTGCTTGGATTCTTTTTTGAGTGACTCTCCATTTGGAGTTTGAGTGTCTGTATCTTCTGTGTCAGAAGAGATTGACAGTTTCTCTGCACTGCCAATTTCATGGTGGGATCATGAAATCCAAATGGGAGATATTCAAGAGTCTTTAGATGTCACTTAGCACAAGCTCTTCATTTTAAATGAAAAAATTGACAGAAGTTTGTTTGGCCAAGTTTATCAGGTTATTCATTGAATCTCTTACCCAGAATCTAATGTTCTTTCATATTGCCCTTTCTTCTGGAACATTATCTCACAAGTTCAGGGAAGAAGACTGTGCTAAGTGAGTACATGAAGGCTCTTAAAAACTTAACTTTGATAATCATGGCAAAACCACATTTTTACTTCTTGTAAAATGACATATTTTTAATAAGTTTTTTGGTCCATATTTGGTCCATATTTTTAATAAGTTTTTTTTTTCATTCACCAACAAATGATATTTGCACCTTGAGAAAATTTGGAAAATAAAAATGAAAAAGAACAGTGATAATTTATTTTCCTCCCAATTTTTTTCCTATGGGGGAAAAACATTTATTTCTTGTTTTACATCTTTGAACACATTGCATACACAATTTGTATCCTGTCAATTTCATGTGACATCATGACATTAACATTCTCTAAATTTTCTAAAGTCTTTGTAAAAATCACTTTGGTGGATGAAGTCAACAAACTTCATTTTATCAAATGTTTGTCTCATGGTATGTTCAGTCTTTCCTTGTTGTATGACAAAACTTTTCCAGTGATTTTCCATTATAAACAGCGCTGTAGTGAACATCCTCGGTGAGAAGTGTTTTTTTTTCTTTTATCAAGTTTTTTATTTAAAAAGATTTTCAAAAATAAAAATATTTCACCAAAGTGTCTAAATGAACTTAAAATGTGTGATACCTTCTTCCAGACTACTCTCTACCATGATAATACCAATATGTACTGCCATTATCATGCGAGAGTCTCTTGTCATTTTATTCTTTCTATGGTGAATCGTAATGCTACTGAATCTTTCTTAAATCTTGGTAAGGCACTGTTCCCTATGATGCTTAGTATCTAGTGGGTATCAATGGATACACAATATCACCACCTAATATCTTTTCCCCAACTCTCTCTCCCCCAAAGCTCATGGATTCATGACATCTAAGGTTTTTCTAGGAAATAGACCTTATATAAGTCTTAGACCTATAAGGTCTAAAAACAGGCCTTACAGAATGAGTATCCTTGTAGTCTATAGCAATAATTTTCCTTTTAGGAAATTTTCCTTTAGGTTCTCGGTTCTCCACCAGTGCATTATTAATACCTCCAAATGACAGTCCACTATTTCGTTGCTTATTTTCTTTCCTAATATATTCCCCATGAAGTCACCATCTCCCTGAGAACAGGAGACATCTTTTACACAAATCCAGTGCTTAGCACAGTGTGGAATATTGATTAGAAACTATTGAACAAATGTTGTGAAATACACAAATGAAGGAACAAACGCTTTCTCAATAGTGTTGCAAGTAACTTTAAAATAAATTTTTGCTGTATTAACTTCCTAAATCTTAAATTTGATTTTATAAATTTAGCCATTGATTGGAAGGGAGAAAAGAGAAGATGACTAAAATATTTGCAATTAGGGCAGGAAAGTATTCATTAAATTTTGGAATATATGATGATTTTGAATTTCTGAGCTAGAACTATCTGAGGAATTTTAATATAACAGATAATTCATGAAAGTTGCAAGTGACTAAAAACAGGAGTTTTTGATGAAAAGCATTTTGAAAACTGGCACTCACTCCTCCAAATGCCAGAATAGCATAATGAGTTGCATTTCCAGAGCACAACAGAATGAGTTAGCTGAACATACTCCATGATTCCTTGTGTCTAAGAATTGCAGTTCAACCCTCACATTGCACGCATTCAGTTTTTTAAGCTTAAAAGGATATAAGGATCTGTCAACAGAAGCCCTTTATTTCTTACAACAAGAGAACGCTGTTTATAATGTGACACCAGCTGCTCAGGCAAAATGGGTTCTATTAGAACTAATTTAATTTTACATAAGTTGATCTATTTGCATTTTGAGTCCCCAGTTAAACGACTAGGTACTACTTTACAGACTGATCTTGTTTCAAGCTCCAGTGTATGGACAATGCTTAATCAGTGTGTACATCAGAAAATAAACATAATCATCAAGTACACTAATTAAGCCTAGAAAATGTTGCAACATGCATACAGTGTATGGATTAACAAGGCAATTCATTAAAAATCTTAATTACAAATACTATATTTCTCATACATTTTATTCCACAATGCATTCGATGAGTTCAGCAGTTCTATAACCCATTGACACTACTCGCTTAAGTGAATTTCTTTTAAATCATGACACATCTGTGTATCCTCTCTACCTTGACAGTCTTTATAGAAATAATACTTCTCACCTTACACCGGATAAATTGGCATCTTTTCTTGGAGTAGCTAAAGAAGAATAAATCAACTGCCAGTAGAAATGTTGAAAATAATTATAATGAAATGATAGAAATGTATCAAATGAAATAAACACTAAGCAGTATCCCACTCTTACACATTCATTCTTGAAATGTAATAATTGATGTTTATGTGCCATACTGGTTCCTTTTAGAAGAAAATACGTTTAAAAAGGTGAATGTAAAATATATATGTAGTAAAACATACATATATATATAGGTAAAACATATATATGTATATGTTAAATGTATAAAACTATATAAATATATAGATATATATATCAAATCTATGTCTTTTACCTGTAAACTTAGTTTTCAGAAATCATCATTCTCAACCAAATTTCATTAGTGTAGCATAAATAAAAAGATAGTTTTATAGTATATCAATGACATAATCTTTTTGTTCTGTGAAAAAACAGATAATTCCAATAATATATAATGAATAAGGGGAAGGAAGCGAGAGGTTGATCCTACTTATTCCATCTTGTAGAACACCTTAACTATAAATACAAAAACCTAAGCTAGTAATCCCGTCTCATGGTAGTTGCACCTTGTTTTGATATGAAATAAATCAACTTTTTAAAAACCCATCCAATTAATAAATAACTACCTAATTTTTGAAAATTGTCCAGATCTAAAGTCTTGCCTTGAAGTCTATAAAAAATGGTTCAGTTACTTTCATAGTTTAATAATTGGTGTTATCATTTTCTCAACTTTTTTAATTCAAATGACTTATTCATGAAGGAATGCAATTTTGTGTAAATGTTACATGTTTACTTGTCTAAGTATGTAAAATACACAAAGTGTTTTTTATCTTAAGCCAAACCGTAATACAGAGCTTTATAACATTTTAACTCTGATGTTCTTTTATTTAAAAGGTTATTTATTCCTTCAGATTGAAAAGTTGCCAGTATTGGCAGGTTTGGTTTCTGTATGATGTATAGTCAAAACCCCAGATATCAACTGATATAAAATTTAAATGCAAATACTTAAAAAATAATTTAATGAGGCATACTTCTAGTCCTTTTTTAAATTATAAGTAAAAACTTAAAATCAGCCTTGGCTACTGAAACTGGAAATAGGGAAACTATACAAGTAAATAAAAGCTTTTTGACCTTGTGGATAGAAATTGCACACTGTCTTCTACTATCTAGATTATAATGTTGTCTATTATGTCCTTTTAAAAAGTAAATTATAACTAAAATGAGATGGATGACTTTTGTTAAAGTTCATTTCAAGTTTAAATTCATTTGTTTCAGTTTATCAACTTTGAAGCAATTTCGTCTCAGTGCATTTGGTGTGTCATATCATCAAGCTTTGCCAAATCCAATCCATCATTGCTGAAGGTCCAAACAATAATAATTTCTTCATTACTGAAATACAAGTACAGTGCAAGTAGATGTTTATCCGTAGTAAATTATTATCCTCCTAACTAAAAAGTTGGAGGAATTATAGAAAATATGCTATGATTTCTAGAAACTAAGCAGACTTATCTATGAGATAGGCTGTTATAATAAATCATTTAATATTTTTTAAGAAGAGGGTATCACAAAGCATTTTGTGATGCTGATAAAAGCTGTGGACCCTATTCCTGAGCAAATCGCATATAGTGATAAACATGAGATTTTTCACAGCCCTGTAGCACAGTGCTTCTCATCCCCAGATCACATAAGTGAGATGAAAGAAAAACATCCTAAGTCTCTAAAATTTAGAAGATCAGAGCCCACCAGTACAGCAAGAAACAAATGGGAGAAGCATTTCTCTAGAGATTCATAATTCCAGGAAAAAATAATCATACACACACACACACACACACACACACACCTATCTGAACAGACTATCTTCCAAGAAACCCAAAAAGAAAATTATTTTCCAGTTCTTTTAGATAAGTTATATTTAACATTCCAGGATCCTGTATTTGGCAGCAAGAAGCTCAAACACCTTGTCCCAGGAGAGGAATCAGTTCCTTCTATTGGTGCCTCTCAGAATCTGCACCCACAGCCCTAGCACAACTAACCAACTCAGTCACCGTTCACAAAACCAGTTCCACAGGGAACTAAATAATCTATTTTGAGAGTGGAAAATGAATAGTTATTTGGCCAGATTCTGGTCAAAGCTACAAAATCTCTTATGCCTCAGCTGTATTTGATGCTTTCTAGATTAGAGATTGTCTGAGAACAGGTGAGGGTAGGAGTTGTTTGGTGCTGAACAATGCCCCAAAGAGTGGTTTAAAACTTCCTGGTGTGGTAGAGACCAGTAGAAGACATGCATTACATTTGTTCCTGATCATCCTGAGCCCTATTTCTTGACAATGTCACAAGACAGTTCAAGTCCTCTCTTGCTTCAGGTCCCTGAAATCATGAAAATTATAGCTTTTCTGTTTATCCTAAAATACAATAATACCCAGAAGAGCAGAAGGTAGTACTTGCTTCCACTTTCTTATGCTGCAATGTTGAAATTTCAAACCAAGAGAAGGATTTCCCATCTCATGATGTTCTTAGACTTCAGAAGACATTTATTAAATATCATTCAGTCTGTTTATGGTTTGGGTTATATATGCTGTGCTGTCCCAAAGAGAATTTGGATAACGAATATACTTTCAAAACAAACTAAACATAAAAGATAGTGTATTCAGGGGCATCTGAGTAGTTCAGTTGGTTAAGTATCTGACTCTTGACTTCAGATCACTTCGTGATCTCAGGGTTCTGGGATTAAGTCTTCATCAGGCCCCATGCTCAGGACGGAGTCTGCTTGAGGATTTCTCTCCCTCTCCCTCTACACTTCCTTAGTTCATTCTCTCTCTCTTTCTTCTCTCTCTCTCCCTCTTTCTTCTCTTTCTCTCTTTCTCTCCCTCAAATAAGTAAATAAATATTTCAAAAATAGTGTATTCATCAAGGTTAATACTAAAAAATTGGAATTTTAAGAGGAGAAACAAAGCTAGCATCATCAGCAATAATTAGAAAATATACCAAAATCATTTTAGGTCATCCTTAAACTCTAGGATTACTTTTAAAGTTGTTAAGATTTTAGGGTTTGTTGTTGACATAAATACATTTTCAACATGAAGAAAAAGTCATCTTTTGAGACCATTTTTATCCTATAACCCTTAATTTTCTGTTTCCTGGACAACCACATAAGATAGCAATTCCATTATTGAAGTGAATTTGATACATCATCAGGTTTTGCACTAAGTTATATAAATGTATAAATATTATAAAATTAATTATCTTGTAAATATACATTATGTAGACAGAAGTTTCTGGATGACTATAACAATACTGTATCTACTAATGATTATGACAGCTATGGATTACTTATCTTGGACAGGATGCTGTGGATTTTGATCTAGATGCTGACACTATGCTACTAAATGGTTTTTAGCCAGAAATGAGCATAATGATTACCTTCAGCATCATAAGTTGTGGAAAGAGGTTTTTTGGTTTTTTGGTTTTGTTTCTTTTCCCACAGATGATGAGAAGGCATTAGGTAGTTGCCATTTGCTTGCAATATTTAGAGTCAATAGTGTAAAAATTTAAAAAACACCTTCTCATGAAAAATAAATAAAAATACAAAATATTTTTGAACATAGGCAAAATGATTAAATAAATAAATAATATATGTACATGTGAGAGCAAGACAGGATGCTAACAGATATTTTGGGAACATCTGCCAATCCCTAGTTTCCTGGAGCTTTGATTTTAGTTGGCTATGGAGAGAATGGTGATAAAGCCTATGGCCAGGCAATGTGGAAAAAAGAATTAGAGATATCATCCTCCACTACTTGAGAAGCCTGAGCTCATGGAAAGAAATGCATCAAGTGAAAAGATTAATAAGAAAAAAAAATTGACTCATCTAGGATAACTAAAAGTGAAGTTGCTTGCCTGGGACCTGGTTCTGAGTGAAGGTGGATAGATATGCACTTAGATATGCATGGTGAACAGTTATACTTTCAATAATAAAAATAAGTTATAACAATAATTAGTTCCTTAGGTAGGTTTGGCACCTGAATCCACCTACTATTGTAGTCCCCTCAAAAAAATCAAGTTAAGAATTAAAGTGGTCTCAGTTGCCTCCTGATGGAAGCAAGCACAAATTTTCCTGAAGGAACAGATCTTTACTCACTCGTCAAAGAATTTCTATAGATAAGGCTCCAATACATATGAATGCATATTTTTTCCAAAAGACAATAAAATACATGAATTTGATTTATAAAAATAAAACAAATGGGGACACCTGGGTGGCTCAGTGGTTGAGCATCTGCCTTTGGCTCAGGGCATGATCCTGGAGTCCAGGGATCGAGTCCCACATCAGGCTCCTTGAATGAAGCCTGCTTCTCTCTCTGCCTATGTCTCTGCCTCTCTGTGTGTCTCTCATGAATAAATAAATAAAACCTTTAAAAAAATAAAATAAAACAAATGAATGAGAGACAGTAAACAAAAGAAAAGGACAGCAGTTATCATACTCATAAAATTGCAAATTGTGGAAATAATGGCTATAGAATATAAAATAAATTTAGCATTGGTGAAGAAATAAGTGAACATATTACTCTATGATTAATGAATAAGAAACTATCAAAAACAATTAAGCAGATTTGATAAAGAACTAATTATCACATCTAGCAATGAAGAATGTAACAAATAAAATAAGAATTTTGGTAGATGGACTAAACAACAAATTTGACACATTTGAAGAACTGGGAGATAGGTCTGAAGAATTTATCCAGACATTAGCACAAAGAGATAAAGAATTTAAAATATTAAAATGATTTTAAAATGAGAAGGGCTAACATATGTCTAATAGGAATCTCAAAAAAATATTAGGAAGTATCAAGGAGCTCAAATAGGAAATGAATGAAAATTTCCTCATATTTCTGAACCACAATGAATTCCAGTAAAAATAAATAAAACAAAATCTATACACATGATAGTGAAGATGTAGCTCTTACTAAATCAATAAGAAAATTTGGAAAACAGTAAGAAATTACTTGAAAAAAATGTAGTAAACTACTAGGAGCCTTCTCTGCAACAAAAAAGGAAGCCAGGACTCTGGAGGTCATCTCCAAAGGCTAGGAAAATCATGAGAAAATAACTGCCAACTTAGCTATGTGAAGTGAGCAATTCTTTTTTTTTTTTTTAAAGATTTATTTGTTTATTTGAGAGAAAGAGCATGAGTGGGAGGGGCAGAGGGAGAACGAGAGAGAATCTTAAGCAGACTCCATGTTGAGCATGGGTCCCCAAGCAGGGCTAAATCTCAGGAGCCTGAGATCATGACCTAAGCTGAGATCAAGAGTTGGATGCTTAATCAACTGTGCCACCCAGTCGATTAAGTGAGCAATTCTATCTTCCAAAACAAAAGAAAAAGAAAGCCATTTTTAGGCAAATACAACAAAGACTTTATAACAAATAGACCCATCCACAAGGGGTCTTCTAAGTAATGTGCTATAGGAAGAAAAGAAATCCAAAATGCAAGTCTGGCATACAAAAGGATTAATAAATGAAGAAGGTTAACATGTGAGAAAAAGACTTAAGTATAGAGAACAAACTGATAATTACCAGAGGGGAGGCAAGTAGGGGGATGGGTGAAATAGTTGAGGTGGATTTAGGAGTGCACTTGTTCTGATGAGTACTGAGTGTTGTATGGAAGAGCTGAATCACTATACTGCATATCTGAAACTAGCATTACACTGTATATTAACTAACTGGAATTTAAATGAAAACTTAAAAAATACTGAATATTATGAAAATACAATATTCAAGAATATAAATTTCAAAGAATATTATAAAGACAATGTTCTTTAAGCATAAGGTAATTAAGTTAAAAATCAATAATAACAAAGAGTAACTTTAAAAAACACATTAAGAAATCAAAATTTTAAATACTTTATCTAACTCATTGAGCCTATGGCAATTAGAAAACACTCTTACAGAGGCATCTGGGTGGTTCAGTCTGTTAAGCATCTGATTCTTGGTTTTGGCTCAGGTCATGATCTCAGGGTTGTAAGATCGAGCCTTGTGTCAGACTCCACTCTGAGTGTGGAGTCCATTTAAGATTTTTCTCTCTCCTCCCCCTGCCTCTCTCTCTCTTTCTGCCTCCTTCAAAAACAAAACAAAACAGAAAAACACCCCACACTTAAAAGAAGTTAACAATAATATGAGATATTATAACCCGTGAGATCTAAAACTGTTGTTGACTCTTAAGCCTTAAATGTATGTATATCTGAAGTAGATATGCATGTACTACTTAGCGTTAAATGCTTTCCACAAAAAGGAATATATTCTGAAAATAATGAGCTGAACAGCCAGTTTAAGTTAAAGAAAATAATAAATAAGAAAACAATTAATTAAAAAAAAAGATAAGAAAGGAAGTAATACATAGCAGATGTTAATGCAAATTAAAATAAAAATAAAATTGAAGGGCTCATCAGAGTCAAAAGTTGTTTTCAAAGACATTTAAAAAGGGAAAACTCAGGTCAGAATGATTAGGAAAATAGTAGTACAAATAAACAATATTAGAACTGCAAAAGGGGAAGTATTTGTAGAAGCATTAGGAATAAAAATAATATGAAAATTTTACATTGCATTAGAAGACTGATTAGCAAACAGATTCCTCTAAAATGATAAATGATTAGCAGAGTTCCTCTAAAAATATAAAAGATTAGCCTGACTCGGTATCATCTAGATTTCCAATGATCTCATAGCATTAATTAAATTGAAATGGTACATAAAATTCTTCCCTTAAAAAGAAACAAATGGTCCCAGAAAGTTTAACAAATCAATTTTACCAGAGCATTAATGAATAGATGATTCCAACATATGTAAACTCATGCAGAGAATTGAAAAACAGGTGGAAACTTTTCAACTCATTTTATGAGGTGAAGTAGAATAATAATACCAAAATCAGGAGGAAGGATAAAAAATAGTGAAAGAAAATTCCAAGATAATCTTACTAGAGAGCTTCAACACAAAATTCTAAACAAAATGTTAGTCCAATTCTTCTAATAATACACCAAAAAAATAATCCATCATGTCAAAATTGGATTATTTAATTTCAGTAATTCATTCAGTAATGATTCAACACTAAAAACTCTAATTATATGACATCTTAAAATAGAAACATAAAGTGTGCACTGATGACTAGCTTACCACTGAGAGCAACTGGGGCTCAAGCCCACTGGGAACCAGTGAGAGGCTGGAAGAAACACATATTAGAATAGCCCCATGAGGGTGTAAGGAAGCTATAATGTTCCCCTCCCTTATTGAATAAGGGTTCAACCTGGCATTTCTGGCCTTCCCTGTGTAGGTTGAGTACAATCCAAAGTCAGAGAGCAGCCCTGAGGCAGAGAAAATGAAGTGCTTGAGATATAAATCCCTCGGTCAGTACCAGAGCTGTCCTCCAAAGTTGTAGGTGCCCTTGGGTGGGTCGTGGGTTAAGGATTAAGCTCCAATAGTACCTGCTTGTAGGCAGAGAAAAGCAGGGGCCTGACAGAGCAGGGTACCTAGTGTATCCAGGGGTGGATTATCTAAGACCTTGATATGTGAGGAACTGGCCTTCACTCTTAAAAAAAAAAGAAAAGAAAAAAGGAAGGGTTTGAGTAAGAGAGTGACATATTTGATTTTTTAAATAAGCACTTGAGCTACTGTACTGTGAAGAGTGTATAAGAAGAAAAGGGTAGAATCAGGAAGAACAGTTAAGAGGCTATCATCCAGTTAAGAGGTGATTATAACTTGAACCAGAGCACTAGTGAGAGGAGGTGGTGAGAAATAATCACCTTCTGGATATATTTGAAGTTAGAGTTGATTTGCTGATGAATTACATATGAAACAGAAGAAAAGAGAGGAATCAAGGAGGGCTCCAAAGTCTTTGACTTGACTACAGGTGGACAGACCTGCCACCAATTGAGAAAGAGAGAGAAGGTGGAGAGACAAATGTTGAGAAGAACATAGAGAGCATGTTTGGTATGTCAAGACAGAGGTATCTATCGACACTGAGATGAAGATGTTGAGAAGAAAGTTTGATATAGGAGTGATAGGGATCATTGATATAGGAGTTTAAGGATCAGGGAAAGCTGGAGATGTGAGGATTGTGGATACAATGATGGTGTTCAAAGCTACAAGCCTGATTGTGAGATGGCTCCTGGTAACCCAGCACCCTCAACAGTTCACAGGTAGAGTGAGTGACAAAGTAGGAGCAAAGGAGGTTGAAACGTAGAAGCTGACAGGAAAAACCAGGAGATGGCAGTGAACTGAAAGTCTAGATTGAAGAAAAAAAAAAAAAAAGAAAGAAAGAAAAAGAAAAAAGGAAGGAAGTAGGAAGGAAGGATGAAAGAGGAAGGAAAGAGCTAAGAAGGAAGAGGGAAAGAAGGAGGGAGGGGAAAAAAGGAAAAAGAAAAGAATTTCCAGGAGTCAGTGATAATGAAGTTAATGCTTCAAGGAAGGATTAACCGTATAAAATACTGCTGATTATTCAGGTAAGGGTAAGATTGAGATGTGACTGGCAGGTGTAGCAATGTTAATGTCACTGTGGCCCCTAAGAAGAGCAGTTTCTATGGAGTGGTGGGCGAAATCCTGAGTGGAAGCAAAGTCTGAGAGAAGAGATGAGGAATTAGGTACAGGGAGTATGACAAGTCTTTTGAGCAGGTTTGCTGAAAAGGAAAGCAGAGGAGTAAGGCAGAAGGTAGAGGAAGAAGAGTAGTCCAAGTAGTGTCTGAAACTATTATAAAAAGAGAGAAATGATAGGACATTTCTATGCTGATGGTGGTAATCCAAGAGAAAAGGGAAAACAGAAGGGAAAGAATAGGTGAATTGCTGGGGTGCTGAGACACCCTGTATTGGTGAGAAGGGATGAATGTAGTGGGAAAGTGCAAGTTGTCCTTTGATCAGAGTACTGACGGTTCAGGCAGGAGAACTGAGCGTCTGCTGCAGTCACTGGTAGGTGGGTAGATGGTACCTTGCAGGAGTTCTCTTCTGAAGGCCTCAATTTTCTTAAAGTTTATCAGTGAAGAATGAGGATGGAGGAAGAGGTACTAGAAGTTTGAAGACCCAAATCTAAAAATAGAGTCATGAACAAACTAGGGAAATGTGGAGTCAGGGATGAGATTTGTAGTCATCAATTTAAAATGAGATTAGTTTTCCCCATTCTCACTGGTGTGAGGTGGTATCTCATTGTGGTTTGGATTTGTATTTCCCTGATGGCAGGTGATGCGGAGCATTTTCTCATGTGCGTGTTGGCCATGTCTATGTCTTCCTCTGTGAGATTTCTGTTCATGTCTTTGGCCCATTTCATGATTGGATTGTTTGTTTCATTGCTGTTGAGTTTAGTAAGTTCTTTATAGATCTTGGAAACTAGCCCTTTATCTGATAGGTCATTTGCAAATATCTTCTCCCATTCTGTAGGTTGTCTTTAGTTTTGTTGACTGTATCCTTTGCTGTGCAAAAGCTTCTTATCTTGATGAAGTCCCAATAATACATTTCTGCTTTTGTTTCTTTTGCCTTCGTGGATGTATCTTGCAAGAAGTTACTGTGGCCGAGTCCAAAAAGGGTGTTGCCTGTGTTCTCCTCTAGGATTTTGATGGAATCTTGTCTCACATTTAGATCTTTCATCCGTTATGAGTTTATCTTTGTGTCTGGTGAAAGAGAGTGGTCTAATTTCATTCTTCTGCATATGGATGTCCAATTTTCCCAGCACCATTTATTGAAGAGACTTTCTTCCAGTTGATAGTCTTTCCTCCTTTGTCAAATATTAGTTGACCAGGAAGTTGAGGGTCCACTTCTGGGTTCTCTATTCTGTTCCATTGATCTATGTGTCTGTTTTTGTGCCGGTACCACACTGTCTTGATGACCACAGCTTTGTAGTACAACCTGAAATCTGGCATTGTGATGCCCCCAGATATGGTTTTGTTTTTTAAAATTCCCCTGGCTATTCAGGGTCTTTTCTGATTCCACACAAATCTTAAAATAATTTGTTCTAACTCTCTGAAGAAAGTCCATGGTATTTTGATAGGGATTGCATTAAACGTGTAAATTGCCCTGGATAACATGGACATTTACACAATATTAATTCTGGAAAATTAATAAGGCAGGAAACCACAAATGTTGGAGAGGATGCGGAGAAAAGGGATCCCTCTTGCACTGTTGGTGGGAATGTGAACTGGTGCAGCCCCTCTAGAAAACTGTGTGGAGGTTCCTCAAAGAGTTAAAAATAGATCTGCCCTACGACCCAGCAATTGCACTGCTGGGGATTTACCCCAAAGATACAGATGCAATGAAACGCCAGGACACCTGCACCCCGATGTTTCTAGCAGCAATGTCCACAATAGCCAAACTGTGGAAGGAGCCTCGGTGTCCATCGAAAGATGAATGGATAAAGAAGCTGTGGTTTATGTATACAATGGAATATTCCTCAGCCATTAGAAATGACAAATACCCACCATTTGCTTCAACGTGGATGGAACTGGAGGGTATTATGCTGAGTGAAATAAGTCAATCGGAGAAGGACAAACATTATATGGTCTCATTCATTTGGGGAATATAAATAATAGTGAAAGGGAATAGAGGGGAAGGGAGAAGACATGGGTAGGAAATTTCAGAAAGGGAGACAGAACATGAAGACTCCTAACTCTGGGAAACGAACTAGGGGTGGTGGAAGGGGAGGAGGGCGGGGGGTGGGGGTGACTGGGTGGCGGGCACTGAGGGGGGCACTTGACCGGATGAGCACTGGGTGTTATTCTGTATGTTGGCAAATTGAACACTAATAAAAAATAAATTTATCATTATAAAAAATAAAATAAAATGAGATTAGTCAGCCTGGTTGAAATTTAATCCAGGCCCATCCAGCCACACTGGTATGGATGCAAAGAAGCAAAAACAACATTTAACCAAGTTTTTTTTTTTTTAATCAAATGTTTAACCAAAGATTTTTTTAAAACAGTAAGAGGAGGCCAGAGAGGGGATAGAGCTGAGGTGGTACTCATGGATGTGATTTGAGAGTTTGATCACAGAAAGTTAGGATATTGGTGAGAGAAGATTTTAGACCCTACTGTGGTCAAAGGATGTGGGAGCTGGAACGCCTGGGAAGGAAAAGGTGGTGGTGCCCAGAAGACATTCTTGAAAGTGAGACAAGGAAGCATTGCAGTTCCTGCCAAGGGGTACACCCATGAGAGTGAGTGGCTGGAATGAATACAAGAATTGAAATGCTAGGATTTGTAAAGGAATCATCAATGACATACATTCAATGTGAATGTTGAAATCACCCTGAAAAAAATCACCCTGTTGTTTAAGAGTGTGGCTCTGAGCCTGGAGCTAAAATCTTTCAGAAATCAGAGGAAGTGATGGAGGGATGTCCAAATGACTACCCGTAAGCGAGGATGCAGAGCAATAGCTCAGGGACGGACAAAGAGAATGGAGCGGAGAGTAGGAGGATGAGATGATGGGCTCTGGAGGTTAAGAAGGACACCTGTTTCCCCTCTATGCCCATTATCTTGATGAACTTTGGAGAGAAAACAGCCACTACTTCTCAAGAGTTGCAGAGGATGCAGTGTCCTCAGGGAAAAACCAGGTTTGAGTCAGAACAGAAGGTTAAAGAAACTCAGGTTACAAAGAATATCGCTGATGATAGATTATGAGTCCCAAAGAACAGGGCATCTGAGCTTTAGGAATTGAGGAGGAAGGGAGGATGGGATTGCAATAGGGAATCTGAAAACCCTAATGAGGATTAAAGTGAAGGAGAAAACATACTTCCCTCTTCCCCTTAAAAATCAAAGGTAACTTTACTTATATGAGTTGCCCAGTGTGGTTTGGAAATATCTTTAGGAAACTTGCTTATCATACTTTTAAGGTATTTTTTCTCCTATATTTTGTATCTCATCAGAAGGCACAATTAAGATAATAAATTCAAGCAATAAGGAAGAGAATGTTGGCCATAAGGAAGGACGTTTCAAACAAGATATATTTGAAAATGTCACTAGCATATGCTAACCTATCATTGGAAATATGTGTGGAGAGGCTGAATGGTTGTCTATAGAGAGGCTTTTGACAAGAGTTTCCACAAGGAGTAAAGCTGGATAAGGGGAATTGGCGCCAGGTGGGGGTGGAGGGGGAGCTTCTAAGATCTCTTTCAATTCCAAAGTTCTCAGGACTTAGTTTCCGTAACACAAGAGAAATGAATATTTATCTTTGTATACCTTTACCACCATGTTTGATTCTGGTCCAAGTTGAAGGCTAAGATCTTGGTCATTTCCTCCTTGTTGTCTTTTACTCTTAGAAATAAAGACTAGAAATATATAATGAAGATAGAAATTCTTATCCCATAAACCAAATACATTTTGTTGGTTTCACTTTCTGTTGCTGAGAGAAATGTGTCTACCTCGACAATAGAATTACCTTGTATTTTTCTTCCCTTTCTCACTTGTGTCCAGCCTCTCCTCCTAAAAGTGAGAGGTCAGATGCCAGGCTCTGACCTAGATTGGTAGGGAGTAAGGATGTATGCCCAAAAAACACATGGGTTTCCAAATCTTCCATACATGTGGCTGTCAGTGGCAAGAATTACACAAAGCTTTTGATCTGTGAGAAAGGGGGAGATCATGACTCTGAAGGTATACAGAAGGTGTTTGGGGGTAAACTTGGAGCCCCCTGAGTGATTTAGGTCACAACTTGAACTGATGGTCCTACTGCTGACACCAGAAAATACCATCAAGTCCTTCGGGGTCTTTGGAAAATGTCCAGTCTCTGCCACATTTTTCTGTTGGTCTTCGTTGTCTCTTTCCCTCAAGAAGCATGCCTTTCCTATGATATGGTCATTGACAAATCAAAGTGCCATTTGTGAGGTTGATTCTTTTTCTGTTATTCCACAACAATGTAAGCAATCATATACAACTGAAAAACTCTTCATATGAGGTTGACTTTTAGTCAATTCCCAAATGTCCACATTTAGAAACAAAAAAATATATAAGCTTTAAAAAGAAACAATATTGCATTTGGTATTAGGCACAGTAAGAAGCTGGCATTACTTTTTTTTTTTATCCATTTTACATGTAAAAAATAATAGCATTCAAGAGATAAAGTGCCTTGCCTAAAGTCATATCATCACGCATAAAATAGCAGAGAACCAACCCAGGTGTTGGACCTAAGTTCCATAATTTTTCTGTGCCATATTGCCTTCTTGTACGTGGTATTTTTTAAGCTGTAAATTCCACACAAATATAAGGTATTCATGTTATCATTATTACCATTTGTTCCTTGTTACGAACTTTCTCAATTTATGAGGCTATGAGGATTATAAAAAATTACAACAGCTGGCCAGTGGCTGGGGTGTACTAATGAGCACAGGAAGAGGGATAGCCTCCGTTCGGCATTAATTATCCAGGGCCAGGCATTCGGGATTTTCCTCACATTTGAACTCAGATATGTCTGACTCCAAAATGCATGTTCATTTCTCTAAACTATGCTGCCTCACAGCAATATTATCTGGCTACTAGATAATCACCAACTCTCTGGCTCTCAAAGTTTGGGCTCTGGACCAGCATCACCTGGGAACTTAGAAATGCAAATTCTTGTGCCCCCTCCCAGACCTATTGAATCTGAAACTCCAGGAAGTCAGCGATTTAACAAGCCCTTGAGATGATTCTGGTTAAATGTAAAACACTGTCAAGTTTGAGAACCACTAGTCTAAAGAAAAGACGGCAAAAGTGTATTATGCACAGTATCTAAGGCAGGAACATGTTCTGACTGTTATAAGAAAACTGTTCAAAAATAAAAACCTAAACTCTAGTAGGCATTTTAAAAGATTAGCATTGAAATACATAAAAGTCTAGATAAAATAGAAGAAATTCAAAATGATGGTCATCCCCAGATTTCAATGTACATAAAATCTATCCAAGATACCAAAAATTTTGCAAGCATTGCTGAATATTTTTTTAAATAATTACGTTATATGTTAAGACTACAGTTAGATTGTCTAGATCATGTTTTGCTATATTAATGAGATTCTGTCCTTGTATTTCATTGTATGAGACAAGGTGATGTCTCTGTGCTATTTGTCTTAGAGACAAAGTGCAGGAGGGAGAAAGAGTAGTTACAAACCTTTTCTAACTTTATTTTAAACAAACAAGCAAGTAAAAACACAATTTAAAAGCTTAGTTCTATAAGAGATTTTTAGACAACAGATAAATATCTTAAACTAAAAAAAAAAAAAAATCTCAAACTAACTCTTCATAGAATTTCTCCCAGAAGAGGCAGAGAGAAAGAAAGACAGCAGAGGGAGCTGTCGGGCCTCAAGGGCAATGGATGGAATAGATGAGGGTGGTAAGTAGGCCACTCCTATCCCAACTCTGGGCATTGCATCAGTCTGCTCAGTCAGTAACTCCAGGTGGGATTGAAGTTAAGTTTCTCTGCCTATGGAGCATAATGCACGCCCTGAGAGACTACCAGGCCTTGTATAAAATAAGGTTACATTCTCTGCACTAGTGGGCAGGGACTCCTGTCTAGTACAATTTAGTTCACATGAATTTTATGGGAGTCAACCTTGTTTCTCTGGGCTTCAAATGAGGGATCACAGGCACAGCCTTGGGCTTGTGCTTCCTCAGATACTTGCAGAGCCATGTCCCTGGGTGGAAGTCCTGGAATTTTTTTATTTTCCCAGATGATCATCAGAGCTGCTGTTAGCATAACTGAACGAAGCATAACTGAACGAGCAATCTTTCCTCAGAATCCTACCTCTCTTCAGATGATAAAAACAAGGTTTAATCTGAAGAAAAAACAAAACAAAACAAAACAAGAACAGCCTTACATTTAAGCCTGGGTGATGCTCCCTACTGCCTCATTCCTGTCCTAGGTCTTTGTGCTGGTTGTTTCCCCCAGGGCACGCTTCACTGTGCTTGATGCCACCACTAAGTCAGCACCATCATCTCTCCCCAGCAGAACACTCTGATGGTTTCATTGGTGTCCATCACTGCCTGATACTTACCAGCTACTGAGACTCTCCTTCCCACCACAATATAAGGTCCCTGGCCGAGACACGATCGCCTTGTCCACTGTTCAATCCCCAGTGCTAAGCACACAGTAGGTGTGACCAAACATTTGCTGAATGAACTTCAGTATTTACCAGCTGCCCAATATACAGGTCACACATGCTCTGTCTCTGAACTGTCTCTCTGCTCTCTGCGCACAGTGGCTGGCACACCATGGAAGCTCAATTAGTTTGTCGAGGTCCTGAATGCTTGGTAAGGCTTGCTGTGGTTTGCTTAGGAAAAACAAAATTCATCTACTATTTATCAAAGAAACTTTAGATTGTGGTAAATTAAGTAAAATAGGAAAGCAACCTAGACTATTTCCTCTGTTTTGTAATATCACTGTAATAGGACCACTGATAAATGCTTTACATTAATTGTACTCCAGAAGAACCCATGTGCTATAAAGATCTGCAACTGCTTAATTTTGTTCAAAATATATTCCTATGTTTTCATCTTTTGGTTTACAATAACTCTTATGATAAAGGAAACATAAAGTAAAAAGGAAATGACCTTTTTACTTCTTAGTTTTCAGTTTCGTGAATAGGTACATTCTTTATTCTTTCACGTAGTATTCATATGATGACTGAAAATGTGCATAAGCTTCTCTAAAATAGATATTATCACTAAAATAGATATTCTCAACTCTTCTCTCAGAAAAATATTTACCTTCAAGATTTAGAAACATGCTAACTGGTAACAGCCCAGTGCCCCATGCATTAATACTGAAAAAAGCATTTATTTTTGCACGGTGCTTAAAAAGTACCTGTTTACATGTTTTAATAAAAGAGCATCACTTCCCTTATGCACAGAAATGCCCTGATGTTAGAAGTGCTGGTGTTTGGAAGCCAGATGGTCCTACATCATACAACAGCACGAAGACAAACAGTACTGGTTACAGTTTGTGCATGTGTGTGCATCAATGGAAAAAATGTTTCACTAAATATATTCTGTGTGCATGAATATCTGCTAGCAGATGCAATGACACTGGAAGAAATTATTTCTTACAAGTATGTCTACCTACTACCTTGAACAGCCTCAGGTGTGTATCTATCGAGCAGAATCTTCTCAGTCTGGACTACAACAGGTTATTAACATAAAATGAATAAGCCCTACACGCCATCCTATAGGGAACAGTCTTGGCTAGACATTCCCTTCAGTGACACTGGGAATACTGAGGAAGGCATTTAATGCCAGTGTGTATCTATTGAGTTTAATTGTTTTTACTTTTATTCAGATTTACAATTGAGTGTTTTTAAATGATGGAGCTCATCTACAAAACCTTATTTCACAAGCAAATAAACACAGAGCCTTGGTTTTGTAATACTGAGACACTAATGCTTAGAAATTAGGTTGTCAATCAATTCTGTCTCCTCCTTTCAAATAAAGGAAGAAAATCTCAGATATGAGATCTGTGTATAATGAAGTTATTCTGGCCTCTTTCCTATGAACAAATAGGCACACAGAACTCATCAAATTAAGTTACATTCTATCATGGCCTCACAATGTCTATAGAAGGTTGGAAGATTTTAAAAATTATGTGCGCTTTCTCTGGACTTTGGATTCCATATGTATAGACATTTATATACCCATACAGATCCCCCCTCAGTGTGGTTCTGCCACAGGTACAAACAAAATAGCAGAAGCCTCAATTCTGCAAAATTATACGTGAAGTGTTTCAGTTTTCCATTAACTTTCATGATCCATTAGAGAGATACTAAAAGGGTAACACAGAATAGTGGAAGAGATAAAGGGTAGAGGCAGATGCAGACTTGACACTGCTCTGCAGGTCCCGGCTATCTGAGAAGATAGCCTGAGAAGCTCCCTGGCCTGCTGCATGGGCAGGGCTGCCTGTCCTGACCATCCCAAGGAAATGAAAAAAAGCAAGAACATCTTGCATACACAGCATATGCTATAGTGGTGAGTAACTTATAGAACGTGTATAGAGTTAAGTATGTTCTTTCTTATCTATGAAGTGCTAGCCCATCATCCTTCTGCTCTGTGATCAAAGACAAAAGTTAAAAGTGCTTTGACCCGGTGTTTCCAAACGCTGGGTCAGTAGCCAACACAACACTCATCACAACGCTATGCGTTCTCATTTATTGCATCCAGAATACGGTTCTGGATGTATTCTTTACATGGAAATTTATTTTTCTATTTTCGTATGTTTGCTTCCATTATTTTATCTATTTCATCTATAAAATTTGATTACACTACTTGGAGACTCAGTTTCCTCATTGATAAGTGGGGTAATGCCTTCTTTGTTGTATATACATAATATATTGTTTTAAAACTATAGTGCACTTTACAATTGTTAGTAATCTTCTGAGTGGAGCTCCAAAAACCATATCAATCATTTCTTGTCCTGAACGGAATGTGAAGCCTTATCTAAAAGTGAGATAAGATTGTTTCCTTTAAGTTCAAATTCAAGTGACACTAAAAGCTGACTTGGCATTTCTGACCGTGGCTTGTGGCCTGGTTTTCCATGCATATTTGCACATAGTGGACATCCTCCTCATTGTACACAGCTCACAAGTGCATGACGGAGTGTCCATATGAGTCCCAGGCATAGTTTATCTGTTTAGATTAATTTGTGTGCAGTGTGAATAGGGGCTCCAGCCATATCATAGTTTCTTACAGAAAGGACATTTTCACATACTACAAGTGTGATACTCTTTAAACGAATTTGATGTAAATACAAGAGAAGTATCATTGGCCCCCAATGAAGCCAACCTGAGATCCTTCATTTTCTTCTGACCCTGAACCAGAAAGGAACTGAAAAATGGACTGAACTCCCTGAAACAAATGATGCCTGAGTGGTTTCATGCATAATAACTGCCTTTGATGTAAATGGGGCCATCCGTCAGCAGCCACTGATGCTGCAGTGCCCCTCATCCCGGGACCAAGCCCACCAAGCAGCTTGCCGTTTCAGCACGCCTCAGGCACCAGAAACCAGCCAGAGTCTCTTGCCATCCAGGACCCTCTCTTTAGAGATTTCCAAAAAGACTCACATGAACCTGGAAGGCAGGGATCTGGCATATGTCCTTTGCTAGCAATTTTATTAGGGAAGTTTACATTTTAGCTATTGTGGGCTTTCCCCCTACTCATACAAGAGTAAATGAGGTGCCATTTTCACAAAACCCACAGACTGGGAGTACCTTTCAACACCATCCTTGAAGGTAAAACCAGAAGAATATTCCTTCAGTCTCAGGTGCTCCTGTCATTGAGTCAGCAGCCAACCTGAGATTTGCCTCAACACTTCATTCTCTCATTTCTTGCATCTAGCACATGATTCTTGACAGGTCAGAGCCCCCATGTTTAGGCTAAGTCTCTGGACTCACAGCTACTGTGCAAAGAGACAGTACTGCCCAGAGTTATCATACACAGCTCACAGCCTGCTCACATTACTTGCAAGTTGCTGTATGCTATTGCACTTTATTTCTTTTAAAAACAAATATATGCTTATGTGCTTGCAGTTTGTATGATGAACTCAGAATGCAAATAAAAGGAGATAGATAGGAGTCATTTTCAGACAAGATTTACCTCTAAGGAGCCCATCCAGCAGCAATTCATTTCCTCACCTCTAGCCTGACAAACCAGTGACATTAAAGTCAAAGGCATGTCCTAATCGTCACGCATGTAACCACTTTTTTTTCTTTTTTTCACATTTGTATGCTAATCACGAGAAGCAAAAATAGACTTAGATTGGAAATCAAAGATTGGTTGTATACAGGTAATAGAGTGCTTGAACGCTTTATTTAAAGATAGAAGGCTCTTGAACCAGGCTTTATTATTGAACTAAGACTATCTATCCTTTTTGACACTTTTTAAATTAAGTTCTTCCTCTAATTTATGTTTTTGTCAGCTTTCTTCCCTTACCTGGTTTTAAGCTGGCTTTTTTCCCCCTCTCTCTCTAAGTAATAAACTACTCCAGAGCAGAGAAAAAAATTTTAATGACCCTAGAAATTCAGATTAACAGAATGGATCATTTGTATACAGCCACAGAATTATGAATCCTTCTGAAATATCTGTGCAGAAATTTTACTTGATGAAAATTTCATTTTCTCTCTCTCTGACATCTCTCTGACTTCCCCTTTTTCAAAATGGAATGGTCATGGTACATCTTCAGTAAGGTCAAACACTATAAACGAAAGAGGTTTGGGGGACAATTTTTGAGGCTTACACACACAAAAAAGCTTTTTTTTTTTTTCTCTTGAATTAAGGGAGACAAGTTCCAAAAATGTGTTAGCATATCAAACAGAAAATAGTTTGTAGAAGCTGGACTTGTTCCACCAGTCCTGCCTGCCTCCTCACTGGATGCTCAACCTGCCTCCTTATTACTGTTAAGCCAGCCTGCCTCCCAGTATGTTTTGCATCCATCTGACTTCCACAGAGTTCGAGAGAGCTTAGGACAAACAGAACAGGGGAGCAGCTGCACGGCAATAAGTGGTGGCAGCCAGATAATCTACTATGATGTCTTGTTGAAAAAAATTTGGGACAGCATAATTCCCCCAACTTGCCACAACTTTTGCCTGGAAAATGCAAGTCAAATGTGACATGCAAATTCGATTGCTGCTTGGCATTTGTTTTTCTTTTTAACGATGTGCACAGAAGGGGAAAAAATAGTGGAATGCTAGGGGAAAGTAAAATTATAAATTGCTTAGATCTGATTAAAAAATTACGGTATCAGAAATTATTTTTAAAATAACAATGACTTGTTGGTAACATATTTTCCCACCAGTCATGTGGTGTCTCAACAGATATCTGCCACTAAGTCTGCTTGATTTCCACAAATGATATGCTTCTGCTTTTCCCATGTTATGTAAGCTGTTTCTTCTACTGAGAAAGCTTTTACTCTCTCAGCCTACCTGTATTTTACCATCTGTCCAAGTGAAGTCTTATAGCCTCTGCAGTAACTTCAAATACCAGCCATCTCCTACCACCGAACACTCCAATCGTCAGAAGAGTGAATAACACAATGAATACATCATATGCAGGCCAGAGCCAGCCAGTCTGGCTTTAAATTCTGATTTGTCCATGCCTCAATTTCCCCATTGTGAGAATGGGACAGTAATAGTTCCTGCCTTACCAAGTTGTTGTGTGCATTAGAACAAAGTCTGACAGGTAGTTGACATGCATACAATAGTATGCGTTAAGTAAACCAAATGCAATCAATATGATCAAATTTAAAAGAATCAAATCAGGCAATGATTTATTGAATAACCATGACAAATCATAGTGTAGGTGCTATAGATAAATCCCATGTCTTTAAAAAAGGTTGTAATCTACTATAGGACCTAAGACAAGTGTACCTATAATAATTATTATTTTTTAAAGATTTTATTTATTTATTTGAGAGAGAGAGAACAACATGCAAGCAGGGTAAGGGGCAGAGGGAGAGAGAATCTCAAGCAGACTTCCCCCTGAATGTGGAAGCTAGCCGTGGGGCTTCATCTCAGGACCCTGAGATCATGACCTGAGCTGAAACCAGAAATCCGATGCTTAACTGATTGAGCCAGCCAGGCCCCTACAAATAATTGTTAAATAAAAAAGGATGAATATTCAAAATTTCCCAAGAGTGAATTCCAAAAGAAAATGTCTAAAGTATAATTGAAATTCATAGAAAAATGAAGTTGCAATTAGTTGAGGAAATGCTAAAAGATTAATGTAGAATGACATCAGATGTGATTCTTTGAGAATTACTAATATTTTAATAATGAGATAATGTATGAGTCAGAGAGATAAATGGAATGGAACTGATACTTCATGAACAGTAAAAATTGTGTACAATAAAGTATTGCCTTGACTCTACAGATATCATCCTTACACCTACATGAAAAGTGCCAGACAGCACAGGAGTCAAGAGTGCAAGCTTGGGGCATGCAGTCAGCTGGGCTGAACTCAGGTTCTGTTCCCGTACTTCCCAGCACTGTCATCATAGGTTAGATACTTAAAGATCCCAGGTTTTGTTCTTCATCTCTAAAACAGGATGCTAGTAACAGTATTATCTCATTGGATGGTTACAAGGATTAAATTAAGCAGTGCATAAAAAGCAGTTAGCACTTGCTCAATACACACACAATTTAAGAGCAGAATTATATTTTTTGGGTTTTTAATTATTTTTAATGTCAATGTTAAATATTAACTCCCACCTGGAAACATAACAAAATGAATTCTAGACAGAGTGCAAATGTAATGTAGACCTTAAAGCCTATCTAGGAAAAATAAATATTTGTTTTAGGATAGCTGAAGTTCTAAGAATAAAAATCAGTGGAAGGAATTATAAGCACCAAAAAATAATAAGTCTGGCCTCCTAAGATTTAAAAAGTTAAAAGTTTTGTATCTGAAATATATAAATTGTAAAGGCAACCAATAAAATGGGAAACATTTGTAAAATACGTGTAATATATAAAAAGCTCACGGATTTAAAAAATATATTCTAAATTCAACAGTAAAATGACAAAAGATAGAAAATGCTATCACATAACCAGGAAGTGGCATTGGGGCACTTTTTCTTAAAATGCCTGCTATGTATGCCCTGGAAAGGGTGCAATCACTACAAACCATGAACAAATGGTCTCACTCAAGCTAATGAGAGCTATCACTAGAGGTTATCTAAGGTTGGGTTTTTTTCTTCTGAAACTAATGACAACAGTATATAAACTTTTTTAGCTGCTTTCCCCATATGATGGTTGTGTTATATTCTATAACCCCCTTCTTATGCTGTCTGGTCTCAGCCCTCTACTTCTAAACGAGCACCAATAGGAGGAAACTTAGACTACAACTCCTGGCCAACCACTAACATTACCAGAGCCCTCTACTGGCCTCGCCTTCAGTTAGAGGAGGATCCTTGAGGCATTCTAGGGTCTTGCCTGGAAACCATCACTCAGTTCTGTTATTTCACTGGCCAGAAGACAGTTGCTAGCCCCAAACTAATGCCAGAAAGGCTAAGAAAAAATAACCTGTGTGCCTAAGAAGAGGAAATGGGATTGGTGAGCATTTAGCTAGTCTCAGCCACTTTCTTGTACAAAGGACAGAATGTAGCCATAGAAAGTGATTTAGTGATTAGTGTAGAAATTTCTGAAGAATTTTCAACGTTACGGAAAAGTCTCATTTTAGAGTAGTGACTCAAAAGCTTTAGAACATGAATCTAATTAAGTGAAAAGTCTCAATAGATACGACTAAAAGTAATATGTTGAGCGGCGGCGCCTGGGCTTCTCCGATGTTTAAATGGTCTGATTCTTGATTTTGGCTCAGGTCATGATGTCAGGGTGGTGTTCAAGCCCCAGGTCTGCTTAAGATTCTCTCTTTCTCCCTTTATTCCTCTCCCCCAATCCCTTTCTAAAATAATTAACTAATTAAGTAAGTAATATATTGAAATATTAATAACTGATAAATGATAACTTACATTTATTTTTCTGCTTTTCTTTTCCTGTGTGCAACATGCATGCATTATATTTATTTAAAATTTTTTATAGTAACAAATCTTTCTTTTAAGATGGAGACCTGAACCTATCATTAAACTCCTCTTACTGAATTATGGGAAACAGAAATGCATGGAGCCACAGAACAATATGAAACTCAGTAAAATTCACAATACAAAATTGTGTCTACATATTCACTGTTGCCTTTCAACATATTTCTTTTTGCATCTCATGCTTTCCATTTGAGATATTATTTCTATCTGCACTAGATAATTAATGATAGCCTTACTTCCTTAAAATATCATTTTGCTTTTTTTTTCCCCTCTCAGCACACTAAAGATATTATTTTCCTTTCTTCCCATTTCCATTGTTACTGCTAGAAATTCAGCTGTCAGTATAATTTCCATTTCCTTTAGGTGATCTCCCTTTTCTAACTGATCATTCTTTTTGGTGTCATGAAGTTTTCTTACTGTGTGTACATTTCTTTGCAGTTTGCTTTAGAATTTTGGGGCTTCTCAGATTTTGGATTTAGTGTTATTTAATAATTCAGTAAAGTTCCTAGCCATTATATTTTAGAATGTTAATTCCTCATCACACTATTTCCTTCCTCTAGATCTCTGATATATACATGCATGTTTATTATATAGATACATATATGTATATACACACATATCAATACATATACCTTTATATCAGATACACATTATATGTATAATAACATCTTGGTCATTTAATCTCTTTGCCCTTTATACTTCCACTTCTTTGTTTTTCTCTGGGTTGCATTTTGGTAATATTTTTAGTCTAACTTCTATTCATGAATTCAAATCTCTCTTTGGTTTTCTCTAATTTGCTCTTTCTAATCTTGAAAAAAGCTTAATCATCTTTTTCATTTCTAGTCGCTTCATTCTGTTCTTTTTCAAATATTCAAAGTCATTTTAAAGTATCATGCTCCAGGGCGCCTGGCTGGCTCAGCGGTTGTCTGCCTTCGGCCCAGGGCGTGATCCTGGAGTCCCAGGATCCACATCAGGCTCCCTGCATGGAACCTGCTTCTCCCTCTGCCTCTGTCTCTGCCTATCTGTGTCTCTCATGAATAAATAAATAAGATCTTTTTTAAAAAAGGTATCATGCTCCCTTCTCACATTTTCAAGCCTCTCTTTTCTACATTAGAACATATATTTTTTAAAGATTTTATTTATTTACTTATTTGAGAGAAAGAAAGAAGAAGAGTGAGGGGGGAGGAGCAGAGAGGTAAAGACAAACCCAGCTGAGTATGGAGTCAATGAGGGACTCCATCCCATGACCCATGAGATCATGACCTGAGATAAAACCAAGAGTCAAATGCTTAACTGACTGAGCCACCCAGGCACCTCTCTACATTAAAGCATATTAAACCTACTTATTTTTATTCTAAATCTGGTAATTCCACTATCTGAACCATGTTCAGACTGAGGTTTTCTTTATTATTTCTGTTATTTTCTTTGGAGATTTTAAAATGTGTGCCCATGTGTCTTGCAGAATTTTTTTTCAGACTTACCTGATATAGCCTTACTTTGAGCAGATTTTTATTTGCTTTTCTGCCAATCACCTGAAAGCACTAGCAGTCTGAGACCTGTTTATATTAAATTCTCACTTCCAGATTTTCAACCACATAGGCAGTTTGAATTCAGGCTGCAAGGAGGTGTGAAAGCAATTCAGGGAGGTGATTTTTCCCTCACAGAGCCCAGTTCAAGCCATGCTATTTTAATTTGTACTCACCCTTTCCTAAGGGGGTGGCCCCTAAGCTCTGGCTCTTTGCTCCAGGAGAGCCCAGGAGAGATTCTTGCCCTCTGGTGTTCCCTTAGGAATCACAAGAGAAGATCTGGATCACAAAGAGTTGGCAAGAACCCTCTTAGGGCCAAAGTTGCCTGACTTTTGATCAACCTTTTGTGGTCCCTAATTTTAAACTGTTTTCAGCCTTCTGTTGATTCCTTCTGTTTATCTAGCTCAGTGATAGATTTCAAAACACAATTAATCCAGCTTTTTTTTTTTTCTTTCTAAAATGGTTTCCATTGGGAAGGTATGAAAGCTTGTTTGTTCACCCGGCTGCCAAACACAGAAGTGCTTTTCTCTATTTGTAATCTTTCACTTATTAAGCAAGGTAATAGGGATTTAGTTGTTTGTTATATTATTATACAGATTTTTGTACACTTGAATAGTCATGAAACATTAGAGAAAAATCAAGTATTTAATTCAAGAAGATAGAAAAAAATCAAGATTAATAGCAGTGGATAGAAAGGATGACTAAATTATTCAATGTTAAATAATTTAGAGAACAAAGAATTAGATCTGATAAACAAATATAAGTGGGTTTTTGTTTTGTTTGTTTTGTTTTGTTTTGCCCAAATCTGTGAAATAGACTAGGGGCTGGAAAACTGTGGCCTGTAGGCCAAATCCTGCCTGCCACCTGTTTTTATATTACACTTAGGTTCAAATGGTTTTTAGATTTTTAACTAGTTGGGGGGCCGGGGGCGGGAAGGAATGAGGAATAATATTTCATGACACATGAAAATTATATGAAATTCAAATTTCAGTGTCCATAATAAAGTTGTATGGGAACCTGGCCACGTTCATTCATTTATGTCCTGTCTCTGGCTACTTTCATGCTACAAGAGCAGAGTTAAGTATTTGTGACAAAGGCCATATGGCCCCCAAAGCCTATATTTTCATTCCCTGGCCCTTTGCAGAAAAATGTGCTGAGCTTTGAAATAAACAAAACTTCAGCAGAATTGCCAGAAAGAGAGATGTGAGTGAAAGAGAAAGAAGTCGAGATGCACAACACATATTTTAAAAGACCATGCATGCAAATGCAAAAGAGATGTTAAACATTATAGGTCTCTTTGAAAGTAAATTTGAAGGTAACAATTAAACAAATTGTTTTCTAGGAAAACACGCATTACTAAAACATTATCAGGAGGAAGAAGAATATCTGAATAACTTGCTAACAAGGGAAGAAATATTTAAAGTTGTAGAGATATACATCCTTCCTTTCAAAATGGCCCTGTGTATTAATATTTCACAAGCAAGTTGCCCACAGATGAAATAATTTCTATTTTATTTAACTGTTTTGAAGCATAAATTAGACAAGAATCTTTTAGATTCATTTCCCAAAATTAGTATAATCCTGATTGATATCAACATGTGAAGACCATTGCATAATAAATGATATAAAATTCCTGAAAAATGGTCATATTTAAAATAGCCATAAAATTAAAGAATGATGTGATTTGAACAACTAGTGTTTTTTCTAAAAATGTGAGAATGTTTTAACATTAAGATATTTATTTGGATGTTTGAGTATAGGGAAAAAGTCAAACTATTACCTCAATATTTGCCAATAATATATTTGATACAATTGAACATTTATTCTTGACAGAAATTAAATGAAAAGGGAATTAATATCTATTTCTAATATAATAAAGTCTAACTCAACTGCCAATATTTGCACAAACTTGAAACACTATAAACATTTCCATTTAAGTAAGACAAAATATATTAGCTTTATATTAATCATCATTTTCCTGGAAGTGCAATTCGATAAAATATTAGAAAGTCAGTAGAGGATCTATCATTATTTGCTGATATTATTGTGTTCTATTGGAAAATCTAAGAGTCAACTGAAAAATGATGAGATACACTGTGAATGTCTTCCTTCCTTCCTTGCTTTCTCCCAGGCTGGCACCAGATGTCCCAGTAGGGAGGTAGTATGGTCACAAACTGGCAAGACTACTGGAGTCCAGGCAAGGTGAAGGTGGTATCCATGCAGTGCAGGGATCATGAAAGCCTGTCATAGAGTGAAGAAGACTTCCCACTGCAGTGCCTCTAGAGCTCATTGAGCATCTCCAAACCTTTGGAGGGCATCTACACAGAGAAGGAATGGCAACCTGTTTTAATTTTTGACAAAGGCATCTACATAGTGTAGGGAAAAGATTTAGAGGTAGAGCAGTGAAAGAGATTGGTTAAATATAAGGATGTTAAATGAATAATAAAATATGTGGAGGATATTGGAAGCCAGCATCCTATTGTCAGAGAAAGGAGTTATAAGTATGAAAAGGAAGAAAATTTAAATAAACCCTCTGTTGCTGGACTGAAATTGGAGGAAGTGAGTGTGAATCATGGTCTTCAGTGTGTAGATAAGCAGATATAGAAAGAAGTATGGATTTCAATGGTGTGTGTGTATGTCTGTGTTGATGTATATATGTTCCTTGCCACTGTTCCCTGAGAACATCTTCATGCAGCAACACTTCCATAGCAAGATGAATCTGAACATCACCATATGATAGCAACTTATAACCCCATTGACTAATGAATCTATAGAGGTATAAAAATAAAAAGAAATAAATGGAGAAAACAATCTCTTCCTTAAAGTAAAATGCCAACAGATACACATAGGAGGAACAATACCATTAGAAAAGTCATCATTGGCCATAATAAGGAAAATAAACAAGTCAAGAAACACCAATGGATGCTGAAAAATGAGAAGTAAAAGTTTTGTAAGGGACTTTCTTACCTAATCTCAAGGGACACTCCTCATGAGGAGGAAAAAAAAGGCATATTTACTATTTTTAAAAAGTAGTTTTACTGTAGAGAAATTTGGCAGATACTACACAGCATTAATTTCCTAGAGCTGCAGTTAACAGATGACCACAAACTGGGTGATGTGAAATGAACAAGTTTATTCTTTCACAACTTTGAACGGTCAAAGTCCAAAGTCAATAAGAAAGCAGGACTAGGATCCCTCTGAGTGCTCTAGGAGAAGTCCTTCCTAGCCACTTATGGCTTCTGCTCTTTGCTGGCAATCCTCAGTGTACTTTCGGCTCATAGACACATCACTCCAATCTCTGCTTCTGTCATCATGCAGCCTTCTTCCCTATATCTGTGTCTTCTCTCTATTTGTATCTTATAAATATACCAATCCTTGGATTGAGGGCCCATACTACTCCAGCATGACCTCATCTTAGCTTGATTACATGCACAGAGACCTTATTTCCAAATAAGGTAGCACTCACAGGTCACCAGGATTAAGATTTTAACTTATCTTCTTGGGAAATGTAATTCAAACCCACAACACACCTTAATCAAGAGATCTAAGGGGATATCAGTAATGAGACAAACAGAATCATGCACCACTGATAAGATGCAATGAGAAGGATGTAGCACCATTTCTGTGATGTTCCTGCCAAAGGTCAATAAACTGAATGTAATCATGAAGAAGATGCTGACAGATGTTCTATTTAAAAAGTCTATAATATTCAAATGCCAAGGTCATGGAAGTTAAGGAAAGACTTAGGAACTATTCGAGATGGAAGCAATCAAAAAAGACTAAATGCAATGCTTAACCCCAGATTTGATTGTTTTCCATCTTCATAACCTAATCACTGCTCAAGAGACTCCCACCTCCTAATACCATCACATCCAGAGTTTAATTTTCAATATATGAGTTTGGATGGGAACACAAACATTCTGTCTACAGCATGCTTTATTTGCATTTGCTCTTTTTTTTTTTTTCAATGATGTCATATTTAGGTAATACATTTCATTGACAATTTAAAATTTCAGTACTTCATATACTGAAATGTTGAAAGTGCATTTATTTTATAGATAAAGCTTGAACATGGGCAAGAAATTTTAGAATATGGTTCACAAATAGTTGCTGGTCCCATCTAATTCAAGAATAAATATATATTAGGTAACATCTAAGTGATATGGCCAGAAATTGGTTTATACCAAAGTAAATTGATGCATTAACTCTTGGAAAAGGTTTTTCTCACTTTAGTTTTCTGAAAAACTCAGTTTTCTTCCTAACTCAGTGAGCACTACTACCTCTTCTCTTTTGCTGGTTTCTCCTCATCAATCTTACTTCTGTTAGTGGGAGTGCATGAGAGTTCAGTCCTTGGACTCCTCATGACTTTATTGATATTCATTTCTGTATTAATGTCATTGAGTCTCATGGTTTTAAATACAATCTTCCTGCTAAGGACTCTCAAAGTTGTAGCTCCAGCTAGAATCCTTCCTGTCAATGCCAGTCTTGTGTAGTAAATGGCCTACTTGCATTTCCTTTCAGATGTGAAATAGATACCTCAAAGGTAATGTGTCCAAATGCGAAAGTCTCCTCTTTCCTTTTCCATATCTGCTCTACCTGTGGTCTTCGCCATCTCAGTTAATGACCATCCTTCCAGCTACTCAGTACACAAACCTGAAGACCATCCTTGACCTCTCTCTTCCTCTCACTCCACATGTCCAATATGTCAGCAAATCTTTATGCTCCTTCTTCAAAACTCATCATCCAGATAAGATAATTTCTTATCATCTCCATGAAACCTGCCTATCACTTTTGTATAAGTACCATGACCTCTGGCCTGAGTTACTGCAGTTGTCTCCTAGCAAGATCTCTCACTTCCCCCATTGCCTTTGTACTGTGTTTTCTCAATATTAAAACTAAAGTGTTTTTTTTAAGTGTTCATCAGATAAAGCATTTCTCAAATCTTTCAGAAGCTCTCCAAGTTACTGTGAGCGAAAGCCCTCATCCATACAATGGTGTTGAGGCCACAGACCCAGTGGCTCTCCATGACCTGTCTGATGCCCACCCATGTTGGCCTGGACACACAGATACACTCTCTATCAGGGCAGCACAGCTGACCATCCTCTTGGCCCAGACTGCTTTTCCTCCATATCCCCACATTGTGCCTTCCTTCATTTTAAACCTTTGTCAAGTGTCATGTTTTTAGTGAAGCCCACTCTGGCCATCAATGATAATTCAGTACCTCTTCACTCTGAACTATGGATCCTCCTTACAACAATTACATTCAAGCATGCTTAATAATTCACTTATTTATTAAACTGATTTTCTGGCCTCTCAACTGGAATGCAAAATCCTTAAAGGCTGGGATGTTTGTGTTCACTGATATGCAGAACAGAGCTGACATTGAGGAGATGTCCAGTAAGCTTCTTGAAATAACTACATGAAAAACAAATGTGAAGGGCATTGTGTGTCAAGGTGGAGAGTGTATACTAAACTTTTTGTAAGGGGGAGAAGGAAATCCACACAAGATTTTTTTAAGAAAAAAACAATGGTACTGGGTTGTATCCCAGGTAGGTTAATACAGAAACAATTTGAAAAATCAAGTATGAGAGAAAAAGAGTCAAGATACTTGCTGTAATACAATAGCCCAGGAAAGAAGAAGTAAAGGCCTGAAACAGGACAGCAAGAATGGCACTGGAAGTCAGAAGCCCCAATGACTTCAGATTTACCTTATTTAATTCCTTGATATAATATAGGTGACAAGAAATAAGTATAAATCAAATATATATCCCAGACTTTGTGGTGAGTGACATGGATGAATGATGATGACAAAAATGCATAGGATTCAGTGAGAATTCTCATAGGACAGAGAATCAAAGCCCTATTTTGGACTAAAAGCATTAAGGTGCAGGTGGGAAATCCAAATTAATATCTAGAGAAGACAGCTGAAAAAGTACTTTTGGAGCTCAAGAACTGGTCATGTTGGAGCTGTGAATATGGGCATCCTAGAGAAAGAATGTGACTTTAGAAGAAATGAGACTTTTATGGAAGACAAATGTACATCAAGTAGAGGCTCTTGATCCTGAAATGAAGAATAAAATACAAAATGGACAAATGAAATCTTTAAGAAATGACTAGAGCTGAGTTCAAGAATTTCTGCCATTTGCCAAACATGTGAAAGAGAGTTTTAAGTGCTGGAAAGACTAATGTTGTAACCTTTCTTAGATGCTATATGTAGTAGATTTAAATATACTATGTTAGATATATGTAATCTTACATACATAAATTTATAATACAATTAGCTATGTTTAGAAGCCCAAAATTTATTTGAAATATAGACTAGGGTCTGTACACTTCCCAGGCCTAGTTTTCAAACTGGAGGTTTCTGTACAACAGAAAAATCCAGATTGTGGGTTGCTAAGAGCTCTGACTTAAGAAAATATACGGGAGTGATTCTAAATCATGGATTACATGAAGTTGCCAGTGCCCATAAAGTGACTCCCTGAGTAAATTTCTTTGAATTTGCCCAAATTCCAAGGTCCAAGATGTGGAGATCCTACTGAGACCCTGAAGGGAAGGCAAACACTGAATGCTACTCGGTCTTTTTAACGATTTGAAGAGTTCTGTCATAGCCATCAAACTTTGGGGTAGTCTTGTCAAATTCCATGTTAAAGTATAACCCATAGAAACATTGTCATTAGCAATAACATGAATGGATCTGGAGGGCGCTATGCTAAGTGAGATAAGCCAGACAAAGACAAACACAGTATGATCTCACTTATATTTAAAATCTTCAAAAAAGCAAACTCATACACACAGAAAACAGATTGGGGTTGCCACAGGCAGTGGGTAGAATGGGTGAAAGGGGTCGAAGGACACAAACTTCCAGTTGTAGAATAAATAAACCCCAGAGACGTAATGTACAGCATGATGACCATAGTTAATAATACTATATAGTATATTTGAAAGTTGCTAAGGGAGTAGATCTTAAAAGTTCTCATCACAAGGGGAGTCTGGGTGGTGCAGGCAGATAATGTCCAACTGTTTTTTTCAGCTCAAGTCATACTCTTAGGTTCGTGAGGTCGAGCGTCATGTTGGGCTCCAAATTCAGCACTGAGTCTGATTGAGATTCTCTCTCCCTCTCCCTCTGCCCCTCCCATTCATTCTCTCTCTCTCTCTCTCTCTCTCTCAAATAAATAAATAAATAAATAAACAAATAAATCTTTTTTAAAAAGTTCTCATCAGGGCAGCCTGGGTGGCTCAGCGGTTTAACACCGCCTTCAGCCCAGGGCGTGATCCTGGAGACCCGGGATAGAGTCCCACATCAGACTCCCTGCATGGAGCCTGCTTCTCCCTCTGCCTGTGTCTCTGCCTCTCTCTCTCTCTCTGTGTCTCTCATTAATAAATAAATAAAATCTTTAAAAAAAAAGCTCTCATCATGAGGAAAAAAATTGTTTTTGTACCTATGGAAGGTGACAGATGTTAACTGAATTTTATGATGATCAAGTCTCATTTGATACAACTATCAAATCATGATGCTATACACCTAAAATTAATATGTATCAACTATATGTCAGTTATATCTCAACAGAAATAAAATAAACCTTTTTTTTCAAAAAGTAATCCTGAGTAACTAGGAAAGCCAGTAAACCACACACAGATTAGATATCATAATAGCACTGGGGTGCCTAGCTGGTTCAGTCAGTGGAGAGTGCAACTGTTGATCATAAGTTCAAACCCCACTTGGGTGTAAAGATTACTTTAAAAAAAGATATCATAATAGTACTGTTGGATTCTCCCTTATGCTTTGCATAACTTTACTTTCCATAACTCTATTTTTTCTGAATATAAATGCAATAAGTGGACATTTGTGAAATTTTTGAAAAAATAAGAAAAATCACTTCTGATCTAGTCAGCCAAGATAATCATTGTTAAGATTTTGATATAGCCCTTTCATTGTACTTTCTATGTATGAATGCACTTGTGCATGTGTGTATGTACCATATGTGAGTGAATTACCCAGACACATGGTTTTTACATACTGTGTATATGCTTCTCTATTGTCCCATTCATTTTAATGGTATAAGCAATTTCCGATTGATGAAACTGTTTTCAAGAAACATTTAATGAAAAAAAAGGAAACATTCAATGATCATGTAATATCTTTTGTGTATATAATTTAACTGCCCATTCTCTGACATTGAATATTTTGCTGTTTTCCACATAAAGGGGAAATCCTTTCCATGTGTATACCGAAGTGAAGAGAGAAGGAAACAGAAAGTTTCCTGAGTGGTAGAAATTTCTTCACTGAAGCAGGAGCATAAAGTATTTTTAAAGTAACTTTAGGGATCTTCTGTTTTCTACCTGATTGCTGCCAGTGACATACCTTGAAACAGTGTTGAAGGTATACAAACTCTGCCAGGAAGACCAGGTAAAAAGAATGAACACATCATACTGCCTTTTACCATTTCTAGACACGTTTTTGTATACATTCACTGTATTCTGTTCTCAGTATCAACACTGACGCCAAAGCACAGCAAACCAAGGCAGACAAGCCCACAAAGACCATGAGTGAAGATATGCTGACATCAAGCTACATGTTTCCAACCATTTCTTAAAAAACAAAGTAAAGCAATGTCCACAATAGCCAAACCACAGAAAGAGCCCAGATGTCCATCGACAGATGAATGGGTAAAGATCTGGCTGTGTGTGTATATGTGTGTGTTTATATGTGTGTGTGTATACATATATGTGTGTATATATATGTGTGTGTATACATATATACATATATACATATATATGTGTGTGTGTATATATATATATATATATATATATATACAGACACACACAAAAATGGACTACTACTCAGCGCCTGAAAAATTAATCCTGCCATTTGCAACAAAATGGATTGAACTAAAAAAAAAAAAAAATGGATTGAACTAGAAGGTATTATGTTAAGCTAAATAAGTCAATCAGAGAAAGACAATTACCATGATCTCACTCATATGTGGAATTTAAGAAACAAAACAGAGGATCATAGAGGAAGAGAGGAAAAAAATAAAACAAGATGAAATCAGAGAGGAAGACAAACTGTAAGAGACTCTTAATTACAGAAAACAGACAGGGTTTGCTGGAGGGGAGAGGAGGGGAGATGGGGTAATGGAGTGATGAACCTTAAGGAGGTTATTATATATATTATTATTATATATATTATTATATATATATTATTATAAGGAGGGTATTATATAAGACTTATGAATCACTGTTGTCTATCTCTGAAACTAATAATACATTAAATGTTAATTAATTGAATTTAAATTAAAAATTAAAATTAAAAAGCAAATATAAACAAAGGATATTGCTTGCATTTAATAGTTTTTAGAACATTTTATTATGAATTTTCTCTTAGTTTCCAAAATAACTGTTAATTTGACAGTGCAGTTAATTATATTATTTTACATTGGAAAATGTGGGTTTAGAGAGTCTACAGAATTTAAGGCTCACACAGTCAAAAAATTGGTAGGGCTGTGGTGTGAAGACAGGTTTCCTGACTCCTTCCTTGTGTCCTATCTTTATACCATTTCAGAGGGGAGATGCCTGATTTACTGGAAGTTCTAAAGAGCAAGAACTATTTTCCAGAAACCTCTCCTTGAATTTCATTCATGTATATGAGTCTTATAGCCTCTTTTGAAAGGATAACTGTGACCAGGGAGTGGGTGGCTCTGGCCAGCATTTCTGAACTCGTCCCCAGCAAAGAGGAAGAGCCACCTGGGACCAATCAGGCTTTCCCTCACCCTGTGAGGCAGTGAATGAGGGAAGATGCTGGAGAGGTGGGCAGCACTGTCCACCATGCTCCCCACATTTCTCATCTATATGGCTTTGTAGACTCAAAGAGTTTGGAGGAGTTGGCTAGTCAATATCAAAGCCAAGATTTTAAGCATTGGAAATCTGCCAGTACTAAACATGGAACACAGACAAGCATATTTTATTTTTACACCACTTCCTGAAACATTACTTAAGTGCCTACCAGTCTCTGTAGTAGAGACAGAGAGAAAAGCCACCAGAACAAGACAAACCTCCTGTCTTCCTTCAGATAAGCAATAAAGAATAAAGACATAAATAAAGAACTAGCATCAGGATCGGTACTGATAGGCTTGAGGAAGAAAAATCAAAGAGAGTAAAGGCATCAGAAATGAAAGGTACTGAGTGGCAGTGGCTACCCTAGACAGAATAGTCAGCTATGTGTCCTTTTCAAGGTATTAGAAATACAAGTAGTACATTAAAAGTATGACATATGGGTATTGTTGCTTAGTGTGAGGCTAATATTTATTTGTTTTAAACAGTGAGTTTATTTAAATAAAAATATTGATAAATAATGCTAAAGGGATGCATAGATATAAAATAATTAGGAAAGCAGTACCCAAATGACAGCTAGTGGAGCTAGCTGGGGTAGCCTTACAACATCTTTCTGCCTATCTCTGCACCATAATGTAACCATTACTACCTATCCAGATTCAAGGCAATATGGATTCCATGGTCAGCATTTCAATCCCTTAAACCAAACTATTTACTTTCCCCACCCAGGACTCAGAAACAGAAGCCCTTAGTATAAAAACCTGGATGTCATTAACTCCTTTCTTTTTCCTCCTGCCCCACATTCTACATTATACTCAATGTATGCTGTATATGCAGATGCTGGAAAGACAGAAAACAAGAAGTGATTATTTTGCTTAAAAGAGAATTTGAAGAGATCATTGGTCTGGGTGCTTGGTCCATTCAAAATCTCAGTATTTAATCCATATATATTTTCAATCTCACATTTGTGAAACACTCCAATGCGTGGCACTGCAATGCTTGAGATATGTGTTAGAGAAAGAGAACAGGAGATCTTGTTTTTTCCTTCATACAGTTTAACTGGAGTGGTGATGGAATGGCAATTACACATCTTGGTTGCTATAGATATCATCAGTGTTACATAGAAAACAACGCAAGACTCTGTACTATGTCCATTTGTGATCATAAAACAGCAACAGTTTCACAACTAAGTTATCCAAACACCTACACATGTGCATTATAAACATAATTGATGATGTGTAACTGGTATGTCCTTTGTTCTTTCTAATTGAAGGTTGCTCAATATTTGCACCATAAGCCCTTGTTTCTGTGTCAGTTGTGACTTTGTTTTTTCATTGGAATTATATAGAAATTATAAGCAGGCAAGGTGGAGTGAGGTTGTTTGCAGTATTCTGCACTTTGTTTTGATAGAAAAAAAAGAAATTCTGGGGCAAAATAAACAGAATTTTTAAAGGTCAACCCATTTTTTTTTTGCCTGCTATATTCCAATGGTCATGAATGTCTTCATATTCCAGGGCCACTCAAATGTGGAAGGCTCTCCCAGGCTCCTCTTTCTCTCTTGCCCTTCACACAGCCTCTAGTAGTTTATCACAGATAGGCAGGTGGACCTGTAAGGCATGACAAGGAGCTTAGATTTCAATCAAAGTGCAGCAGGGAGTAATTGGGAACTATGAGCAGGGAAGTGATGTGACCAAGTTACACGTGAAATTCCCCAACTATCTTAGGGGGCACAGGCAGTGGGCTAAGTGTAGGCCAGGAGCCACACCGAAAGCTACTGAAATCAACATGAGGAAAATAACAGATTTGAGACTTATTTGGAGTTGCATCAGATACTTCTTGACAGATCAGATATAGGATGATACAAACACAGAAAACTTCTAGATTCCCTCCTGAGCAAATGGATGAATAGTAAAGATTGAGAGGAGGAGCAGTAGGGAAGGGGGTATCCACAGTTCAATTTAGGGACAGCTTCTGTTTGAAATGCTTATCAGCCTGTCAGGGAAGCTGTCATGTGGGACTCAAGGGAGAGGATGGAGCAGAGATGGTCATTTGAGAGCATCTTTTCTAGTCTCTTGCTATTTTCTCTCCCCTAAACTTTAAAACTTTTACTGCTTTAAGATTGATGTGATCTGGCTCAGTGGTTGAGTGTCTGCCTTGGGCTCAGGGCATGATCCCGGAGTCCTGAGATCGAGTCCTGCAACAGGCTCCCCACAGGGAGCCTGCTTTTCCTTCTGCCTATGTCTCTGCTTCTCTCTGTGTGTCTTTCATGAATAAATAAATAAAATCTTTAAAAAAAGTTGATGTAACTAACCTAAGCCTAATATTATTCTTGTTCATGGCATCTACAAAGATCCCTGGCCAAGGAGTCATTCCAATTCTGGCTCTTAACTTCCTGCCTGTGTCAGCAGTAAAGAAACTTCTCCTCTCTATGGTTCACTGCCTCATCAAAAAAACCTCGCCCCTTTCTAAAACCTTATTAAACTTATTTAGTGTAATATTTTTTTAAATTTATTTTTATTTATTTATGATAGTCATACAGAGAGAGAGAGAGGCAGAGACACAGGCAGAGGGAGAAGCAGGCTCCATGCACCGGGAGCCCGACGTGGGATTCGATCCCGGGTCTCCAGGATCGCGCCCTGGGCCAAAGGCAGGCGCCAAACCGCTGCGCCACCCAGGGATCCCTATTTAGTGTAATATTTAGAAATATGAAAACACTCTATAGTATCAGCACTGAGTGGGTGAAAGACAAGCCCATAGAAATAACACCTCATGTTTGCTATTTAAAAATAAGCAGGTCTTTGTGTTCCTTTGCATTTACCTCTCATCAGATTCCCATAAGATATGTTATAGGTTATTCTCTCATGTTTATAATTCAGGAAACTAAAAGAGAGATATTTAACAACTTCCCCAAATCAAATAAGTAGACAGTTGCTGAGATAGGCTTGAATGGCTTTCTCCCACAATTCCGTATTCTATCCATGTTCCATCTATCAGGCTTTTTAAATGGCCAACATGCTCTCTGAGGTCAGGACCCACAGATATGGATAGGGTAGCTCCAATAACCCTTCAGGAAAGATCTCACCACTCTGTTGCAAGGAGGTCGGTCAGCAGCTGCCTCTAGCAGCCAGGGCCTTCAGAATGCAACATACTGTCAAAGGAAATCTATAACTGAGCTCCACTCCCATCCTAAGCTCAGATAGTAAATCAAAAACAATACTATACCCAGGAGGGAGGAGAGGGTGGTAGAGATTAGTGCCATTTTTGAAGATCTCAAGGATGCAGTGTAGTCTTCACTATCATGTCTCCATTCAATTCACCATGATAAACCCTATAGAAACCAGATGGATCCTGGAGGATCTTTCCTAGAGCGGATCGATATGGCCTCAGATACATGGCATATGGCTATCAATATAGCAAGTGCATTCTTCTCTATCCCCATCAGAAAAGAGGATCCGGAACACTATTCACATGGAATAAACAATACTCATTTGCTCCTGTGCCTAGTAACATGATAGGCAGCCAGCGCTCTCTGAGGTCTGGAAAGGACACAGTTCTGGACACAATTCTGGTACCAGCCAGCCTTGCTGCTTCAGCCATATGAGCTGTAGACTCATGATCTTAGAGGTGTCAGTGGTGGAAGAAAAAAAAAAAAAGATGCACTATACACATATATCAAGCCCCAAGGGAAGAAACACAAGGCTCCCCCTGGGTTTCTGGAGCACGGACATGCTATCTATAGCAGAGCACTTTGCACATGTCAAAAACAGTATCTGATGTGCTATCATTAGGTCCTGGTGGAGGGCCAACTTGTCCTGAGACCCCAGGTACCTATATCTTCCATGGCCCATCATAAGCTGGATCCTAGACCCCCCATGTCATCAAGCTGGACTACCCAGCAGCAGCCCTTCAAAAGATGAACTGGAATGTCTAGGGTAGATCCTGAACCACACATGAGGGCACAAGTAAGCTCAAGAGCAGGCAGCCAAAATCTATGTCACTTGCAAGTAATCCAGAGCCTGTCCCCCAGCTTACACTGTAGTTGTATGGGACAGAGGAAGTCTCAGCTGAAGGACTCTCAAGGAAGGAAAATGTCTAGGCTTGTTTATGAATTGAGACAAGAGGAATAAGTGTGGGATTCTGTCTACCTAAGCACCTCTTGGCACTCCTTGCCCAATTATATGGTGAAGGGACACATGCAGTAGCCCTGGCTTGAAAAACACGTGGTCACCAGTAGTTCAGACACCACAGGATGGTGGGGTCACACCATCAGGTAGGTGACTCAGACCAGCAGAGGTGACAAGGTTCGGAAGAGCTTAGCATGGGTCTTTGTCTCCCCAGCTGTGCTTCCTCCCACTAACCTCCCTCTTCGGTGTCTGTCCAGGGGCACCTGGGTGGCTCAGTCAGTGGAGCATCTGCCTTCAGCTCAGGCCATGATCCCAGGGTCCAGGGATCAAACCCCTCATTGGGCTCTCTGCTCAGTGGGAAGCCTGCTTCTCCTTCTCCCTCTGCCAATCCCCCTTTTGTGCTCTCACTTTCTCAAATCAATAAATAAAACATTTTTCTCAAATCAATAAATAAAACATTTTTTAAAAACCCAATAAAACAAAATGTCTGTCCAGAAAGGGACTTTGCTAGACCCTAGTAAACTAGGGATTAACAGGGATGAGAGGTTGCAGCGTATCTCTCCCTTCAGCAAAGAGCTCCCTTTCTACCTCAGGAAGTACAATCTAGAGTGGACAGAGCAGACAGGCCCCCTGACCACCTTCAGGACCTACCTGCGCTCTCATGCCAAGGACAGCCTCTTCTGGGCCACAGCAGCTGAAAAACATAAAACAGGGTACCACAGGGTGCCTACTTGGTGCCTAAACTGGGGCTCTGTGTTTGGCACAGGGGCAGCCCTTGTTCACAATACTGGACTGGCAGAGGGCAGCACTGCCTATCTGAGGCTCTTTTACCTTATCCCACCTCCTCCCCCTTTTATCTTTCACAGGCCTTAAGCCCCAGTTAACCTCTTGCACACCTAACATTCTAAGCACCTACTCCAGAAGACCACCACAGCATCAGCTTCCAGAAAACAGACACTCATGCTGAGTGTTGGTGACTGGATATGGATACAGATCCAAAGAAAATGGCATCCTTCCATGTGCTCAGCCCTCAGATCTACAAGGAATTTTCTGCCCCTACGACCAGGCAGGTAACATGAGAGGTGTTACCACCTCACTATCTAGTTCTTTTTAAATTTTACTTACTTGCTTGAGAAGGAGACAGAGAGAAAGAGAGAGAGAGAGAGAGAGAGAGAGGGCTCAGCAAGGGAAAGGGGCAGAGGGAGAGGGAGAAGCAGGTCCCCCCCTGAACAAGAAGCCCAACATGGGCTCCATCTCATGACCTTGGGATCATGACCTGAGTCAAAGGCAGATGCTTAACTGACTGAACCACCTAGGTACCAGTACCCCTCACTATCTCAGTCCCTGAATGAAGTTTTGTACGTAGTTTTCTTTAGAGCTGTCAAAGGCACTGGCCTCAAACTCAGTTTTTAACTAGTGTTAACTCCAGAGCAGATTAGATTAACAACTAATCCTGCTTCAGGTCCCAATTCTGTTTAAATCACTTGCAATTAAGCTTCTCTTCTCTCTTTCGCCTATGACCCTTTTCCAGATGTACTGAATATGCCTGTGACTATGAATAGCAAGACACTGGTGGCCGCTCATGCTCTAGCCTGATCTCTACGTCCAATCCCCCCAGCACCATCTGGAGCCCCAAAGGCCCACCGTTCACCTTCCCTACTTACCACCTTCCCTCCCACTTATTGTGAGACTGTCCTTCCTCTGCTTGCATTCTCTCTCCTGAGCCCACCCATTATATTCACCTGGTCCCATCAGGGACCAGCCCACCCATTATATTCACCTCAAGAGAAAATCCTGACACTGGAGAGAGCCACCCAGGCTTGATTTTAAAACAGGTGGGATACAGACCTAGTGATGCAGACCTCACTTTCTGAAGAAGAGTGAAGCAGAACACAGATGGTGGGAGGGAGGGGTGTGGATTCCTGCCTTCACTGATGATGGAGTGGAGGTGCTAATAGGCAGCTTAAACCACTTTCTATAAAACTGGAATGCTGACAGGGATTCTCCATTTTGAAAAGACATCTGATTTCCTCTTTCATATGTGGCCAATGCTTTGACTCTACGCTGCTTACTTAGAGGTAAAATAAACTGAAATGGCCAAAGTAATGTTAATTATATTCTATTTAACCCTTATACAGAGATAAAACATTCTATTCAATAAGGGAATCGCTAAGGCACTGCCATACATCCCTGGTGACCTTCTGCTCTGATGTGGTATTAAATTCAGGAGAAAATTTATTAAGAGACTTTATTGTACATAAAATGCATTTTAAAAACAGACAATAATCCCTTGTTGATCCAACCAACTTTGGGAAATGAGGTATACCACTAACATCCCAGACATTCACACGACCAACTCTTCCCCCTTTCCAAATCTTTGCTCTTAAGTCATTCCTTCAATGAGACATACCTGGACATATCTATTGAAAATTCCATCCCCTACTCATCCACCTTAACCTGTTTTGTTTGTCTGTCTATAGTACTCATCACCTTCTAACATACTCTTCAATGAACGTTCTATTATTTTATTGCCAGGTTTCTTCCATAGAAAGTTTAAGCTCCAAAAGCTTCTAATCTTTTACCTATTTTATCCCTAATGCTAAATATCTAGCACAGTATCCAGAACAGAGTGGTGCTACTAAAGCTTTTTGAAGGGAGCCTGAGTGCCTCAGTGGTTGAGTGTCTGTCTTCAGCTCAGGTTGTGATCCTGGAGTCCTGGGATTGGGTCCCACATCGGGCTCCCCACAGGGAGGCTGCTTCTCTCTCTGCCTATGTCTCTGTCTCTCTCTGTGTGTCTCTCATGAATAAATAAATCTTAAAAAATAAAAATCCTTTTTTAAAAAAAACCTTGTTGAAGAAAGTATATTTTATAAATAACTGCAATTAGCTATTCCTACAAAAAAATTAATTTCACTCTTTTTAGTTAAAAGTCTTTCCCATGTTTTCTTGGTATGTGCATCTGCATTGCTTGTTCTTTATTTTCTATATACTCAAGTTAAACAAAAGCAAAATTATTACAGATAATACTAAAGTTTGGTATCACTCTGAAACACAACCATGATGAGGAGCCTGGTCTGTACCCTCCTAGAATCTTCTCTGCTGACCTCACAGAGATGGACCTGTTAATAATATTGTGCTGTTTGTGTTTTTTAGGTGAATAGCATCAGATTACACATCTTCTGTAACTTAAATATTTCAAGTGGTGTATACATATTAGATCACATATGTTGACTTAAAATTGTTAATTAGAATATCACCATGTGAATATACAAACATTTATTTTTCAGTTATTCCCTAAATGAGGGCCATTTGAACATCACTAAATATGCTTCTCTTTGTTCATGTGAAAGTATATCCTGACAGCAAATACCAGGTAGTAGAATCTCCAGGTGACAGGATATACATATTTTGAATTCAAACAGTTCCTGCCAAAATGCCTTGCCAGGTGCCTGTGCTGGCTCAATCTCCCTTCAGAGCACATGGCAGCTCTGTGTCCAGATCCTCCCCTAACCTTGACATTAGCAAACTTCATAATTTTTGCAAAACTTTTTATAATTTATGCAGCATTGACAGTTTTATAATACTGAGTCTTCCCATGAACGTGATATACCTCTACATTCCAGTTTTATTTTATAGATTTCATTAATTATTTTATAGTTTTCTCCATAAACACTATGGTTATTTTGGTTAGGTATTATTATTATTATTATTATTATTATTATTATTATTTGGTTAGGTATTATTGTAGGTACTTTATACTCGCTGTTACTAAGAAAGAACAGAGTCATGTTTCCCTGTTATATTTCCCAAGTCACTAGCATGTATAGAAAAGCTAATAATTTTTCCCATGCTAATGTCTTCTTTCCAGAGTCTGTTTCCTGGTTCAATTTGGTTTTCTAGTTTAGTGGCCATCTCCTATTCAGGATAGTACAGCTCCTGCTCAATATGTTTACGTCTTACAACTTCTCATCTTATTGTATTAGTGAGGATCTCCAGAACCCTGTTGAAAAGTAGTGATTTGAATGGGGATTTTTCTAAAGTATCACCCTGATTAGAAATTCAGGAAGCTGACTCTTATTTTTTTTTTTAAGATTTATCTAAAGATTTGGGGGGGGGGGGGGCGCCAGAAGGAGAAAGAGAGAGTTCTCAAGCAGACTCCCGCATGAGTGTGGAGTTCAATGCAGGGCTCAATCCTAGAACCCTGAGATCATAAACTGAGCTGAAAACAAGAGTAGGTTACTTAGCCACCCAGGCCCCCTGGGAAGATGCCTCTTATTAAGAAAGATTTCTTTTCCTCCCAATTCACAGAATATTTACCATGAGTGAGTGCTAAGTTTTTGCAATTCTTCTCTTAAATTTAACTTTGAACAATCTCTTAATTTCATGAATTTTGTATTTTTGAAACCCATCTTTTGATTTTATTACTTGTAGTGGGTTGAATGGTGGCCCCCCAAAAATGTGTGTTTACATCCTAATCCCCAGATGTGACCTCACCTGAAAAAAGGCTTTGCAGAAGTAATTAACTTAAGGATCTTCAGATGAGATCATCCTGGATTATCCAAGTTGGCTCTAAATCCAATGCCAAGTCTCCGTATAAAAGACAGAAGAGAAGATGCAGACACAGAGGAGAAGAGCATGTGAAGACAGAGGCAAAGAATGGCGTGGTGCTGCTACAAGTCAGGGGATGCTTGGAGCACCAGAAGCTGGAAAAACAAGGAAGGATCCTCCACTATGAACTATGAACTATGAACTACGGAGGGAACACAATCTTGCCCACCCCTGGATTTCATACTTTTCCCAGCATACACTTGCGTCTCCGGACTGTGAAAAGATAAATTTCTGTCATTTTAAGGCAGTCAGTTTGTGGTAATTTGCTACATCACCCTTAGGAACTAATACGTTGGTCAACCTTACTCTATTGTCATCATGTTTTCCACTTTCTTTGGAGTTGTTTAACTTTTAAAATGAAAGCTCTTGGAGTGCCTGGGTGGCTCAGTTGGTTTAAGTGTCTTCCTTTTGGTCAGGTTATGACCCAGGGGTTCTGGGATCGAGCCCCACATTGGGCTTCCTGCTCAGCAGGGAGCCTGTTTCTCCCTCTCCCTCTGCCACTCTCCCTGTTCGTGCTCTCTCTCTCCTTCTCTCTCTCACTCCTTAATACATAAATAAAATCTTTTTAAAAATAAATAAATAAAATGAAAGTTTTTAACACAAAATGTCAATTCATTATTTTTTAATATTTGTTGTCTAACATTCATTTAAGGCTATGAATGTCCCTTCTTGCATCCTAATTTGGTGATATTCTGCAGGCTTGAGTATCTACAGCTCTCACTGTTTCTAATTCTAAATGGATGTCACCCCATTTGACTTTTCTCATGATAAAATTATTTAGGAATCTTAGATATGTGCAGATTTTTACTACATTTTTATTTAGATTTCTAAATTCATGTCAATTGCCAGTGAAAGTGGCCTGTGTGTAATTTTTTTATCTATAGAAAGTTTTAGTTAAGTGGGATGTAATTTTTATCAATTTTTTTGTCAATGTGTCATGTGTGTTAGAAAAAAATACACATTTGTTTTTATTTTATACAAAGAATTATTGTGTATTTATGTATATATTAGTGAAACATGTCATTCAAATCTTCTAAATTCATATAGGTTTTGTCTAAGTCTATTATTATCTGAGAAACATCTGTTATCTCCTATTATGAGAATCACTGATTTCCTCTTAGTGTTTTTCCCATTGCATCTTTGTATATTCCAGACCTAGGTTTCCAATGCATAAGTATATATAAAACACATTTCTCTTTTTCATTTTGTTATTATTACAAAATATTTTCCTTTATAATTCTTTAAAAACTGTTCTATTTTGCTCTATAGTAATGGTTCTGGTTACTAGTGTTATGTAACAAAGTACTCCAAAGCTTAGCAATATAAAACAATAAATATTATATGGGCTTCATAATTTTAGGGGCCAGCAATTCAGGAAGGGCTCGCTAGGCAGTTCTCAGTTTGCTGAGGATGGCTCCATCTGAAATTTCCACAGGTGGACTCAGGGGCTCTTCAGCCCCACACCTACATGTACGTTTTCCAGCATCGTGGTCCCAAGAAAGGGAGACTTCTCTCATGGCAACTGGTTTCCCCATAAAGAGAGCATTTCAGGAGGAGCAGGGGAATCTGCAGGGCTTTTTCCCACTGGACATTGAAAGTTACATTGCATCACTTCAGCCATATGTGATTGGTCACGAACTCTCCCAAATTCAAAGTTAGGGGTCACAGAACCCTTACCTTCCAATGAAAAGAATGCCAAGAAAATTTGGAGTCCAAATTTTATTTCACTTCAAAATATATTAAGTGAACATAAAAGGTCCAAAACTGTTTGCTATAATCTGTGTAAAAAAAAGAATTGCATATATGTCTGTATACATATATATGTATACATATGTACACTTACATGCAAAGAATATCTAAGAATGGAAATTCAAGAAACTGATCCAATAGGTAGCCCCTCAGGAGGAAGCCTGTATAGCTGGAAGACAGGGATGGCTAGCAGACCATCTAATCTTTGTTCTCTTGAATTTTTGAACACATGTTAGTAAAATTTAATTAAAAATAAAACTTCAGCTGTATATGCTGGTAAAAGATATATGCAAGACATATATATCACAAAGAATTCTTTTTTTAGAGCTTATACTCACAAATTAATAAACACAGAAATACCACAAAACTCAATTTTTAAAAAAATAGGCCAATGATATTAACAGTCAATTCACTCAGGGAGATACCCAAATACCTCAAAAAGGCTCAATTTCACTAAAAATCAGGAAAGTGCCACCTGAAGCCACAAAAGGGATCATCAGACTGGCAAACATTAAAAAGTATCACAATACCAAATATTAGTGAAGCTGCAGAACAAAGAAGCTCAGATACTGCTGTCAATTACTACAACTTTGAAAACAATTTGGTAACGTCTGGGAAAGTTAAAGAGACATATATCCAATGTTCATCAATTCCATAGCTGGGGATCTAGCCTAGAGAAATTCTAGCCTGTACACAAGAAGTTATCTATAAAGACGCTCATCAGTAGAAATAAGTAAGGACTCATCAATAGGGACATACCATGGAATATAGTTCAGTAGTAAAATAATTGTCTAACTTACCCTGCAACATTTTCAACATATTTCAATTTAGGAAACATAAAAAGATTCCTTTATCAAAGACACAGATATCCAAAATTACACAAAAACAGTGCCATATATTGTTTGTGTCTATAAACACATGGGGGGAAATATAAAAACCTGGACAGGAAGAGAGACACTCCCATTGCAAGGTGAGGATCACTTCTGGGAGTGACATAAGGCATTGGGATAAGGGAGGAGCCCAGAAGAGGCTGAAATTGTGTATGACCATTTAATTCCTTAAAGATCCAAAGGCATTTGGTAAACTATTAATATTTTTTATGTCTATGTAGTGCGTGTTAAATGTCAGTTCTTGTCTTACTTGCACTTTTCTGTCAATATGACATATTTTGATGTTGAAAACCAGAAAGAAATGTCAAAGGATCTATAAAATCAATCACTATTTAAATAATCTAGACAACTGGAATGGTTTGCTTGTTGTGCTGCTTTGGACTAACTTGGGTGGGAGTTAGTTGGAAACAGTTGTGAAAGAATAGTCTCCAGGTAAGCAGTGAGCTTATTTTCATGTGTTTCTAGAATCAAGGTCACTGGAGCACTTGGCTGGCTCAGTCAGTTAAAATAGTGTCTGACTTTGAGTCAGGTCATGATCTCAGGACCTAGGATAGAGCCCTGTGTTGGGTTCTCTGCTTAGCCTGGAGTCTGCTTGTTCCTCTGCCCCTCCCTGACTCATGCACTCGCTCTCTATCTATCATCTATCTATCTATCTATCTATCTATCTATTATCTATCTATCTATCTATCTATCTATCTATCTATCTATCTATCATCTATCTACCTATCTCAAATAAATAAGTAAATCTTAAAAGAAAAATTATTTAGGTCACTAACTATGTCACTTATGAGCTTCACAATTCCTATCAGAAACAGTGGCAAAAAATTTTTTTTAATAAGTCAAAATACATCCTACATATTTTTTTAATTCCTTATAGGGATTTATACAATGAGAGTCCTCTTAAGGATGTCATGAAACTCAAAACATATCATTAGAATTACCATAAAATTGAAAAAGTTTCTTTGTATGGAATCTTCACCTACTATAGAGAACTTCTGTATTGACTCCTTAAATAATCCCATTAAAGTATGTCTTAAAAGTTATTAAACTAGGGATGCCTAAATGGCTCACTCAGTTAAGCATCTGCCTTCCACTCAGGTCATGATCTCTGGGTTCTGAGATTGAGCCCCACCTTCAGCAACCTGCTCGGCAAGGAGTCTTTCTCTCTCTCCCTCTGTTCCTGCTCTCTTTCTCTTAAGTAAATAAAATCTTTTTAAAAACTTATTAAACTAGACACATTGCTTTATTCCCAGAATCCTGTTTTCCCCTCCTACCTACATGGGTACTATGCGAGCAATCGTTTTGTGCAATGTGATGCTGCTTTTTTAGCATAGTTTATGGGGTCAGAAGGAAGCAACAAAGTTGGGCCAATTAAAATTCTTCTCTGGAATTTTCGAAAAAGATACCCTGTAATGAGAGAGATGCATGAAGCCAGCATGGACCAGGAAAAGGGAGAGAAAGTCTTGGCAACATGTAAGTGAATTGAGTGAATTCCTCTCTCCAGTTTTTCTGTGACCCTTGTCCGGTCTACAGCTTGGCTGTCTTGTGAGCTATTCAAAGATTCTTCCAGTAGTTCTCTGTCCCCTTGTCATTTACTTAGATTCAATCAGATTGGATTTATGCAACTTGCAATAAATAGCCTTAATGAATGTTCTTTAAAAAAAAATATGTATGTATGTATCTATTTGAGAGAAAGTGAGCAAGCAGGGAGAGGGGTAGGGGAAGAGAATCTACAGCAGACTCCCCACTGAGCAAGGAGCCCGACATGGGGCTCAATCTCATGACCCATGAGATCATGACCTGCGCCAAAACTAAGAGTAGGATGCTTAACTGACTGAACCACCCAGGTGGCTCATCTTAATGAATATTCTGACTTTCATGGATCATATGTAACAATAAACAAAAAAAAATTAGAAAAATTATAAAACTGATATTTGATGGATTTCTTTACATTAAAACAACTTAATGTAAAGTTCTATAACTACCTTAAATAACTACTTCAATTATATAGTAAAGAATAAATTAACATAGAGATAACAGAATAGTGTTACTTCTTGACACTCTTCCGTAAAATGTCATCCAACCCAGTATTTTATCTCTAAGGATTAATTACTAGTTCTGCTGCTTCAGAGTCAAACTCGATGTGATTACAAAACTGTGCTTTGCTCCTTCACCTGAATGCACTTCTTTCTAGAAGAGTAAATCAGATAAAGCACTATTTTATTTATTTTTTTATTTTCTAAAGCACTATTTTAATATTCAAAGAATACAGAATCACCTTAGTAATCTAATTAATTTTTGCAAAAAGCCAACCAATAAGCATAGTTAATTCATATCCTAAAGCAAAGAAAACACCCACACTCAAGAATTACTTTGCAACAATACTGATAACTATAGGCTATAGTTATCTATAGATTTGGTGTGTTACTGAAATATCTTGAAAATCTCACATTATTTGTTGCCACCAGAGGAATCTGTAGCTATCCCTAATCAATTGATTGACAGCTATTTCGTAAGAAGAGATTATGCATTGGGGTCTGGAGCAGTATAGTCATTCAGTTTTCCTGACAGGAAGCTCCTCAAAGGAGCCCCCGGCCAAGAATCAAATTCTACAAAATTATTGTGATGCAGTAACTATATAGATGGGAGGGAGAGAGCTGGGCCCTAGACACCAGAACAACGTGTCCAGAATAATGCATTTTTAAAAAATCATGAAAGCAGGAGAGGCCAAGAAGCTATAGGTCTTGATTCTCACCTTTACTTCAACCATAGATGCTCCATTAGACCTGGACATTAAGTCCAACTTTGTCACATCAGTTTTGTTACTAGTTTCTTTCTTTTTTTTAATGATACCAACTAAGGTTGATACAGCTTGTTTTAAGTACTAAAGCAGAGAAGTGATAAATCTGGACTTAAAGTATGATGGACATGGATGATGCAAAAGAGTACTCTAGGCATCTTTTGTGAAAATGCTGGAAAATAAATTTGGAAACTAAGGTGAATGTATTTTTTTAAGTTTTGAATGTCAGTCAGGACTTAATTTTTAAGCAACAGAGTACAAACAAATTTTGAGAGTAGTGACATGATCAGTGTTACTTTATGAAGACTAACTAGCCTGCAATGTTCAGAACAAATTGTAAGGTAAGGAAGCAGGGATAGGGGCAAAGAAATAAGTAGGAAATGATCAGAACAGAAGAGATCTGATGTGAAAAAAAAATATGATAAAAGACAATTAAAAGGAAATCATTGTAATGTTTAAAGACTAACTTGAAGCAGTTCCAACCCTAAATAACTAAGAAAATTATGACACCACTATTATACACAGGAAAGTCCTAAGGAGATTGGTTGACAGAGAATTGGTTCAGCATTCCCAACTAAGGACTCTATAAGCACTTGATCCTATGGGATCAACCTTATGAGGTTTAAAACAGAAGGTTATATTTTTTTAATTGGATCTAATGTGAGAGTGGTCAATTTCTGGTATTAATATAGTTGACCCTTGAACAAGGCAGGTGTTTGGGATTAAAAATCCACATATAATTTGTGGTCCCCCAAAATTTAACTACTAATAGTCTACTATTAACCAGAAGCATCACTGAAAACATAAACAGTCTATGAACAAGTATTTTTTGTGTGTTATGTATTACATACTGCATTCTTATAATAAAGTAAGCTAAAGAAAAGAAAGTGTTGTTGAGAAATCTTAAGGCAGAGAAAGTACATTTATAGAACTGTATTGTATGGAAAAAATCTACCCGTAAGTAGTTCAAACTCCATGTTGTCCAAGGGTCAACTGTATTTCTAAGAATGACATATAAATATATAAGAATGATATATAAATACTATAGTTGTACATCCTGAATGCTTAATTAGATAAAAGTCTCATATTATTATAATTATTATTATACCACACTAATAATTTAATATCAATGTAATTTTCAGAAAGGAAACAGTAAAATGAGGACAGAGAATAATGCCTTTGTATTTTTTAGTTTAGGGTGGCTTTTCTGGTCTTTAGCATCTTTATCTTAAAATACAAAATTATCTTCAAATACAAAATTCTATGCTTCTTTAACTTCCCTATTCTCAAATACATTAGCTAGGAATCCTTCCCCAGACCCTTTCTAGATGGGATTTTGTCTAGAATCTCTTTTCTAGATTCCCATTTCTTCTCTAACCCATCCTCTTTTTTAGAACTAACTGAGGGCTTCCCCCAAAAAGTCCACACAGGCCACAGATTAAATATTCATACCTAGCAGCTGGTCACATATAACTTGTGGTTGGAAGTCTCAACAAACCTTAAGTGTCTCTCAAGTGTTCTTTTTCCATACATCAGGATAGCAGCATTAACTGCTTCTGAGAGAGCTGTAAAGAATACCTAGTAATTTTTCATAAAACCTTAGGTTGAATCCTAACCTGCTTTCAGAGTTTCATCCTTAGTTAACCCAGGGCCATATTTATAAAAATACAAAGCACAGACAAAATTTTCAGAAAACTCTAAATCTCAAAACACAATAGACATACTTCAAATTTTTACATTTCTATCAGTGCAGTAAAAATTCCAAAAACAAAGCTGAAATGTGATTGTCAAGTCTCAATCTTACCATCTAGTTCCATTTCCAAAGTGGTGATAACTGGATTCAGTATATAGCAGTAAGGGAGAGGACAGAGGGAGTTTAGAAGAACCACAAATGAGAGAATTTATTACAGACAGAGGCACAGCATGCTGAAAGCAAGACTTTTTCTGGCAACTCTAGGTGCCACCATGTAGAAAACATTCATTGGTGTGACCTTTGGTTTAGTGTATGCAGGTTTATACAATTGGATAGAACCACAGGATTCACATTTGCAATAATGAAAGATACATAGTTATGAAACTCATTCTGTATTAAAATGACCATTAGCTAAACTATATATTTATCCAGGTGAGGTTATAGACATATTACAAATTCAATAACATAAGGCAAAGTCAATGGTGTCTCCTTTGTCCCAATAACATGCATAAAGATGTATATTTTCAAGCTGGGAAGTGATAATCATGGAAAATTTATGGGAGGGATATCTGAAAAGCAGCTTAAAGGCCCAGAAGCCATAGGGAGCTGCACAATTTCATAAATACTGAAAAAGAATTACTGCAAATCCCCTACCAAGCCCATTATATGTGTCAGAACTCGGGAAATTTGAGGAAAGTGATTTAACGCCTGAGATGGTGACTGCCAAGAATGAATATGTCACAATTTCTCACAGGAGTGAGGAAATCGTCACAGGGGCTGGTAGCAGTCAATCAACAGCCCACAAAGAGTCCACCGATCCAGGCCAAATCCAAGTAGTGCTCCTGGGGAAGCCAAAGAGGCAGTGTTCAAGGGAAACTGCATACCTCGCCAAGGGTTGCTACTGGAGAAGGAGTCCCACAGTCTCCGTTTGGGCTTGGTGTTAGAGTCCCCTAGTCCACAGATGACTGCAACCTCCTGTGGCCATATCACCCACAGGCAATTAAGGGCATGAAGGCAAAAACAGCAACTATGCTATGCTATCTTGCAAGTACCAGAGCAATGATCTACTGGTCAAGTCTACTCAGCATTTACTTATAAGCATCCCAAGATGCTTTCCTAAAGTAGTCATTTCTGGGAATCTGCCTCCTTCCATACCAATGGAGGGCTTCACTTGGGTGGAGGTGAAGTTTGATGCAGTAAGGTACTTTCTGTCACTTTTCCCTATTTCTTGGGTTGATGCATATGGCAAGACGAGCCAGCCCTGCTCCTTCTTGAATTCTGTCCAGCCATCCCACTCACCAAGAAAGATGGTGTATGTAGAGCCACTGGGCCTTGTTCTGTCTACCTAAAGAAGGAGAAGAGAATATACCACAGAGATTTCTTTTTTTAATTGCCATCTTCCTGTGGTCTAGAGTAGCAACTCAAATTTTCAAAATCTCTTTTTACTTTGATATGCCCAGCAACTTGCTCATTCCCTTGTAGAGCACCACTGTTTCATGTTTTCCAGGCAGCATTTTTTCCATATTGTTTTAGACACAGTGCCATTATAATCACTTGCAATTGACCAGTAATTGTTGCAGAAGCCGGCCTCCCTCTGCCAGTGCCACCCAGTTGCTGGACTACACCCAGCTGAGTGCAATAAGTTCCAGAATCCAATCAAAGCTAAGCCCCATCAGTATCCAGGTTTCTCATTATGAAGTTGAGCCAACACTTGCTTCAATGCAATACCTCCCTCTTACAGAACCCACACAAAGCATTCCATTTTAGCTATGATTCAGGTCCCTGAAATACCTCTGTAGAAAAACTGAATAGGCAACTCTGCCGTGATCATTAATTCATGTTTGGAGATCTTCTCTTTGCGACTGGCTTTATAAGCGAAATGGAAATGTGCATCCATATCCCATCTGGAAAATGGGAATAGTAACATTTTCTTTCAGGAATATGGGAACAAACTTAACTCAAGAAAATAAAGCTGAAGTGCATCCCCTAGCCTTAGCAATTGGAGAGAATAGCTCCAGGAAGGATAACGATCTTTGAGTATCTCTCCTACTCTTGGTTTATGATTAAATTTGAATCACACATGTGAAGTGCAGACATACAACCCTGCACTAATTAAGCCTGAATAATTTTCCTATCTTCTAAGCTATTCAGTAATGAGCAACCTAGAGTAACGGAACAGAATGGGAACTTATTAATAAAGTGATCTTGGCCAAACTACATGACCTGTTATTTGTAAAATGGCATTAATAGGATAAAGTGTTCTCATCACCTGGTTATGAGTCTTAGACAAAGTAGGTACTCGATACAGGCTTGCTCCCTGAGATAACTTCCCACTCCATCTATTAATCATAATGCTGATAACAACAATACCTAGAATTAACTGACTGCTATTGAGAAATAAAGTGTATCACAGCTCACATCCACAATTGAGCGCGTGGTATTCACCCCTCCAGAATTTCCCAAACCCTGACGATTTTTTTTAAATTACAACACAAGCTGTCTGTCACCCAGCTCTGGTGAAGTAATGCCTCGTAACACATGCTCACCAGCACTCAGATCTCCTGCCTACTGTATACATTATCCTGAGCACATGTGTGATTTCATCTAGCCCTAAGAGTGACAACAATGAACAATGAAATCATCATGAAAATGCAACCTTTTGAAAACAACATACATTTCAGTTTTTCCAATAAAAAATGCCAGCATTTTTCAGCAAGTGGACTGAGTGTGGATGTAAGTATGCCAGACCAACTGCTGATAATCAGGAGAAGTTTCAGTCTGCTGGGTGAAGGATGTGTCATATCTATCTGGTGGTTTTGGCCTCCCCCCAAGTACTCCAACCATTCACATTGAAACTTGTAATGTGCCTGTTTCATGAAACAGAACTTTCCCTTCCCACATTTCATTGCTTCTTCAACGTTGCCTCTTGTGCCCTAATTGCCCTAATTATTCATTTATTTCAGTTCATTTTCCTCTTTTGGTATTAATTTAGCTTTCTTCCTCTCACAGAACATATTCCAATGGCCAAAAAATAGGCAAATCTTTTTAGAGGGATGTTATGGGTGTATATATGTGTTGTTTTGTGTGTGTATTTCTCTGTGTGTATGTGTGTTTGTGTTTGTTAGAAATGGTAAAAAAAAAAAAAAAAAAAAAAAAAAAAACTGACCCTGGCCTTTCAGAGTTAAAGGTGTTAATCGAGTTCTCACTCTTTGTGGGTGTAGGCCCACAGAGACACTATCCAGCCTTTCATATGTCTAAATCCACACATTTGTGACAGAAGTCATTACTGGAAGCATCCCTTGTTTGTGAAATCCTGAACTCTGTAAGGAAGCCAAGACAGGTTGAATCAAACCCCATTTCTATTAATGCTTCCCCAGAGGCTTAAAGAGGTTACAGAATATCACTACCTCTGCTGTTCCATATGTGAAAGGACAAACGGCCTGCTTTCCTAGCTAATAGTGGGTTGTTTCACTAGTGAATGTTTGTGTAACGCTATGAAGTGCAACCGTCTGCTACAAAGGCTCTTTGTCTCATGTGTTTACATGTTTTGTAAATGATTGAGTGTAATAGAGCTCTGCTCATCTCAAGATTCTTATCGAATCATGGACGGCAAATATTAAAAATGATCTTAAAATATGCATTTGCCCTAGGATCCAGAAGGAATTTTACATCATTTTATGTGTTCAGTAGATTAATATTTCCTTTATGTTAATATGCAAGTTTATTATTCTTGTTATCTTCATTTAATGTCCTAAGGAACCAGGTGAGACGATTTTGTGAGTGTAATGATCACTGGCATAAAGTACACATGAGGGTCACTCAGGACATGCCATCCTTTTCAAGGCATTTTGCCAAAAGAGCCTGGAGTTAATTAATTAATACTGGGAAATCCCCTGCCAGTCCCAGCTTTGAGAGACAAAAAAATAATAATAGGAGTCTTTTAGGCTGTAGGCCAACACACCTCTTCTATAAAAATTCAAAGCCTAATCAGAACTCTGATACCAAATATTCTTTTACAAAGAGTAGCTAATACAGAACTCATTATGTGGAATAAAAGATAAATAAATGGTGAGCCCCATCACTTTCTGGCATAATTTATGACATCTGTATCATTCTCTACCATAAATCAAGTTACCTTTATAGCTGTATTGGAGTTTGTGTTGATATAATATAGCATCCATGGATTGTTACGTCACACGCAGGGCAGGCCCTGTGCTCACCCAACAGGTAATGCTTGGGCAGGGAGATCTGCAGCCCGACTGTACCTTGCATAAGCACGGAGTGGAGGCAAGGCACAGAGAACTAGAGAGGACAGAATGTTTGACAGTCCCTCTTCTGCTTATAGAAACCACACTGTGTGGCATGTCTTAGTGCACATGTAGAGAAAAAAAACAAAGAGGCAGGCACCATGAGAGAGTGAATAAGAAGCAAAGAGAGAAAGAAAAGAGCCATGGAGACAGACTGGGAAAGAAAGAGAGAGACCTCAGGGAGAGGGCAGCAAGAAGGCGAACTAGGGGTGGGAAGGGAGGAAGCATTTCCTAGTTAACTCTTCCCCAGGTTTGATTGGCTGCTACTTGAGGACTGTTTCCCTGGCTGCAGCTGCTGTGCAACCGCTTCCTGCAATTAACTGACTTTATTTACTTTGTCTGTTCCTCCCCCTCCTTTAACCCCTTATTTGCCAAGCCATCTGAGGAGCCCACAACCTTGGCTGGAGGAGGTAGATTTATACTAGCACACTGTATACTGTATCTACCTGCATCCACTTGAGGCTCTGAAATATGTATAAATACATATTTGTAGTTATATCCTATAATCTAATATAAATCTATATATTTGTTTATACTTATATAATATCTTTATTATGTTTATGTTGTATAACACACATTTATGTTATATATATGTGTGTATTATATGTAAATATATATTTATGTTGTATAACACATTTATGTTATATAATACACGCTATATCTCCTAAATCACTTTAAGGCCTATGTGTGACTCCAATGTGGATTTATTAAGTAGTCATTTCCTGACCATGGCATACACCTGTGCACATACATGCACACATCTTCACATATACAAGTAACCAAATGCTGACACATCCGATCTATCTCAGCAATAAGAAATGAAGAGGGAGAAATCATAAGTTTGACATGGTTTTAGGTAAGACATTTATGTCTACATACATAAAACTTGGCAAAATGGCTGCAAAAGCATAACTACATAGTGAATTTAGTGAGTGATTGAATGCTGAATTTACTGACAACTCTGACCAGTTTAACAGTTCCTTCATGGGAGACAAGTGTGTGTCTTCCAGTGTAAAGCCACTGAAACGTAACTTTAGGGTCATGGTTTTGTGGAGTGAGTGAGTTAGTCGGCTTAATCTATTCATTCCAATAATCTATAACAGCTACAATAGTCAAATCTGTATGCAGCTAGTGCTCAGTAAATATTTTAGGCAGAGGGGAGGGGGTTCCTACACTCACGTTCCAAAACCACCAAAACATTTTTTTGATAAATAATACTATACTAAAAAAATATGTGTGTATATATGCCTGTAACAGATACATATGGCAAATAGAACAAAATAAAGTATAGCTACTCACAGTTATATGTTATACATTAAATATATATTAAATATTACCCTAAGCAATCTAAATATATTTAATATTTTGGAGAAGTAGTTCTCATAGGGCAAAACTTTTTAATTGATTGCATGACTTGATTTTGAGCATAGTCCAAATTTGTACTGTCTTGATGTATATTTTTCATTTCTGAGAGCTGGGGATTACAAATTTTTCTCTAAGAAACATTTTGAACTCCTTACACTTTATCCAGTGTTTTTTTCCACATTCAATTTAAGAGAATTTTCTAATTGTAAAAGCATATTCACTTGAACCTAGAACTCATTCATTCTTATTGTAACTAGAAGGCATGATAAAGACATCACTTCCCCTGAGAAGCACACAGTGTAAGCTTATTTTTTTTTTAGCCAAGCTCAATAGACCCTGCGGGTGTGCTAGGAACATAGTCTTAATCATTCAATAATCCTAGAGGACTTTATTATTATCATCTCCATTTCGTAGTTGGGAAAACTGGTTCTCAGCTAGATTGGATAAGTTGCCCCAAAACAGAAAGCATGTGAACAACAGAAGAGGAATCAGACTCAGGTCTGTCTGACTCTGAAACCCAAATTCTCATCCACTGAACAAATTTGCACCTGCTCAGGCCGGAGGAGAGACTCAGCTTTGCTTTGAGAAGTGATGTGCTGTAAAGTAAGGTATGTATTTACAGTATCAAAGAGGGCATCCTTTCAACTGTGATATCCTAAATGTTTCTCAAGGGAAAGTTTTCTGCATCTCTTGTGTAACTAATCATTCTACCAGAATAGGACTTGCATAGCATTTTCTATTAAAAAGGAAGGTTAAATAGCAAAGACAAGCGGCTGAGAGAACACCACTGAGAATCCTTTAAAGAAAGCGACTGGCTCAGCAGGAGCACCTATATTTAGCCAATTAGTCAGACACATTTCTTACCTAGGAAGCCACTGAGCTGAATGAACAGGTTGTAGATTCCGTTGAAAGGAGACAGGAGAAGATGATTTGAAAGAAAAGAAAGGCAAGAATGCTGAGAACAATAGGATTCTTGAAAAGAGCAAATGACAGAAAAACATAATGTCAAAGTCAAGTCAGAGAAAGAAAATTGTAGGGGGAAGAGAAAAGGAAATCTGAAGACAAGAAAGACAACTTCCAGAAAAGAAAAAGCAGAACATACTTTTATAGTTCTTTACATTCTTATGAACTTTGCAACTGGGCTCCCTTGCATTAAAAATTATTGAGCACTGTGCATAATATATAAGCTCTTCAGTCCCTGGAAAGTAGGATTCTCTTGCTACTGAAACTTGGCCATCTGAACAAAATATCTTGTTTCTAGTTTGATTTATTATTAATAACTTCATCAGTTATAGTTTTTATCAGAGCAAATAGATAAGTTTCTGCAAGGCTCAGAGAAAGCCAATGGTCTCCTTGTCTGAGAAAGGGACTTCTTTTTGGAGACTGGGTCACTCCACCCTAAGAGAAACCCTTGTCAGCTACATGGCAACTCTCCGATATCACCAGAGAGGCCATTTGCTCTTTCATATTGGGCAATAAATAATGTACTTAGATGTCCCTGAAGACAAACACCTGTTCTACCTTTACATTTTTATTTTATATTCTCTGCAAGATATTTGATTTCACAGAATACTTTGTTTAGTATAATTTGAATACTTCTTTCACACTTTAGCTAACAATATTAAGCTAATCTCTACCTGTTTCTTTCATTCTCTGATTTAACGACTACAGAGATAAACGCATTTTCACTAAAAAACATCATTTGACAAACTCTATTTACTAATTTTCCTTTGTTTCGATTGATTATACGATTTAAAATGTGAATAAACAATATTATTTCCCCTGATTTACAAGTTCTTAAAACTACATTTTTTACTGGGAATGAAAGTATCCAACTGTATAGCTCACTCTTTAGGATATTCGTAGAAAGAACACTCTTCCTCACAGAAATCTGGATCACGTGATTATACTATTAGAGAATTTAAATTTAGTCAATGACATACAGACAAATACTGAATTTGTATCTTGCTTCTTTTTTTGTAGTTTACAAGACATTCTTCTAGGAAATGATCATGCCTGGTTTTAAGAATCTGTTAAAATATGTCCCCATGCACTGAGATCTATGAAGTCTATGAACTTTTCCAAAGGGAGCTGTGAAAAAAAAAAAAAAAAGTGTTTTCCTAAAGCTACCTCTGGCTCTGTATTTTCCCTGTTATTACAGTTCCAAGGTTTAGATCAAACAAGATCACCTGCTCTACATTACTCATTTCCCTCAGCAATGTCCGATAACTCAAAGGAACCTTTCATTTACCAAAGTTCCCATTTCCACTTCCTAATCCACAGAGCTATTTCTGAGCCAGCTCCACCCACATCTCTCACCACCTGATGGTCCTTCTCTCAGAGGCCACAGAAATGAAAATGTTGCCACAGTTTGTTGGATAAAGAACAAAATCACAATATTTGGAATGAGTATCTTGATAGTTGAATTGGAGATCTCCAATTTCTTATTTTTTTTTTGGCTTATATGCTACAGAATTTTATTTATAAAGTTCTGCCTCATTTAAAAAACTTTTTTTCCACTGGGTGATATAAACACTTCTGGGCATCAATTGGTTGTCTAATATGAACCCCAAACTTACTACACCCAAAATGGAATGCAAACTCTTGATCTAAAACAATGCAAAAAAAAATTTTTTTTAATTCATTTCCCAAAGTTCTAGGTTCCAGGGAAGAACATAACCATTCCAAAACCCGGCAATCTTCTATGACATCTCCCTTCACGTCATCTACCTTAGACAACTTGTCTTCAATCTTGTTGACACAAATTCCTACAACCTTGCAACTCTCCCAAGTCCCATAGACTACCACCTTCTGCTACGGCTTGTGAAAATCCTCCTGTCCAGTTGTTCTAGGCTCCCACTCTTTCCTTTCAGATCATTTTAGCCCTAGACTTAAATCCTTCAGGGTCCTCCTATTGCTGTGTGAATAAAAACAAAATAATCTTTAAGTGGCCTACCAGGTCTTGCTCACTTGGCCACCCCCTCGCCTGCTGAAATTCAACAAAATTCACAGAGCCATCTCAGAAGCCAAATCTGAATTTTTTGCCTTCCATAGTCAGGAAGAAAGGTAGGATCCAGAGAGCTGAATCACAGCAAGGAGTGCTAACTGGAAAAGAAAAAAATTAGGAAAGGCCCTCTTAATATATTTTCTCTATTCTCTGGGTGAAGGGGAGTGAGATGGGGTAAGAGGAGAAATAGATCTATTGAAAGATGATCCGTGTAAATTTCTCATGATAGAGCATAAAGCAATCTACTGAGTGAGAGAAGTTATTTGCAAATGAAATATCCAATAAGGAAAAGGAAAACATTATATGGTCTCATTCATTTGGGGAGTATAAAAATTAGCGAAAGGGAATAAAGGGAAAAGAGAGAAAATGAGTGAAAATATCATGAGAGACACCTAACTCTGGGAAATGAACAAGGGGTAGTGGAAGGGGAAGTGGGCGGGGGGTTGGGGTGACTGGGTGATGGGCACTGAGGGGGGCACTGGGTGGGATAAGCACTGGGTGTTATGTTATGGTATATGTTGGCAAATTGAACTCCAATATAAATAAATAAATAAATAAATAAATAAATAAATAAATAAATAAATAAATAAAATATCCAATAAGGGATTAATATCCAAAATAAAGAACTTACACAACTCAACACCCAAATAACAGTGTGATTTAAAAATGGACAGGATCTGAATAAACATTTTTCCAAAGAAGACATACAGATGGCCAACAGGCAAATCAAAAGATGCTCAACATCACTAACTATTAGATTAATGCAAATCAAAACTGCAATGAGATATCACCTCACACCAGTTGAAACTGCTAAAATAAAAAAAGATAAATCACAAGTGTTGGTGAAGATGTGAAGAAAAGGAAACCCTTGTGCAATGTTGGTGATAATGTAAACTGGTGCAACCACTATGGAAATCACTACCAGGTATTTACTCAAAGAAAACAAAAGTACTAATTTAAAAAGATATGTGCAACCACATGTTTATTGCAGTATTATTTACAATAACCAAAATATGGAAGCAACCTATATGTCCATCAATAGACAAATGGATAAAGAAGATACAGTGATACACACACACACACAGACACACACACACGCACGCACTGGAATATTACTCAGTTACAAAAAAGAATGGAATCTTGCCATTTGCAACAACATAGATGAACCTAGAGGATATCATACTAACTGAAATAAGTCAGACAGAGAAAGACAAATACCATGCTATCACATTTACATGTGGAATCTGAAAAACAAAATGAACAAACAAAAAACGAGACTCCTAAATACAGAGGACAAACTGGTAGTTGCCAGAGAGGCGGTGGGGAGTGGTGGGTAGAGCTGGGTAAAACAGATAAAGGAGACTAAGACGTATTAACTCCCAGTTATAAAATAAATAAGTCACAGGGGTGAAAAGTACAGCATAGGGAATAGAGTCAATACTATTGTCATAATATATGGTGACATATGGTGACTATACTTATCATGGTGAGCTTTACATAATGTATAAAGTTGTCAAATCACTATGTTACACACCTGAAACTAATATAATATTTTATGTTAATTATATTTCAAAAAAAATTTAAAATCATAATAAAAGTCTCATGAAAGAAAATAAGCATTTGGATACTTTCTGACATTTCAAGATGATGCACTCGGGTGGGGTTCTGAGTCCTGCTCGGTGGAGTGATGTCTGCTCTGTGACTCATGTAACCTCTGTCACAATCCTCAGCCATGCATAAAATATTTTTCCTGCTTTTAAAATACCTTCATTTTCTAGGATTTTGACGCAAAGTCACTGCAACCCATTTGTAGCAAGTCAAACCTTGCTTTCAGAATAACATATACTTTTACACGCTCACTCCACTGAAATATGGGGAAGTCATTTTCAGGAATTTATTTATTCCAAATCTTTCAGAACCAAGTAAAGATGTTTGTTTTTCAAAAGGTTGCTTAATGATCATTCTTTTTGACATTACATGATGGAAAGTCAACAATGTGACATTTGCCATAAGAAAAACAGAAAGATGGGGCTGAGAAGTACAATAACAAGAGCTGCCACCGCAGCAGCCAGTAAGTCTGGGATGATTTTTCGGTGCAATTTGTTTCTTTTAGTCTGGCAAAGGTTTTGGCTTCAGTCTCATGTTCTTTGATTATTATTATGCCTGTCTACTAGTGGAAACTGCAAGTACTCTTTCTGTCTTTCCACCCTGGAAGAGTGGAAAGAAGAAATGAGCCAAATTTGCTCTGAACACGGGTTTGGAAGAAAACGATCCCACTATTGAGTGGAAAGATCCAGAAGGGCTATTTATCTCTACAACCATATTCACTGGAGAGTCACTCCATTACCGAGTCTCTGCACATATGCAGGGTGAAAGCTTTGATGAGCAGTGTGTGGGGTATGGGGCTAACTTGGAACTAATTTGTTCAGGGTGAGCCATAAGCTTTATTGCTGATAGCATTTCCCGGAGATGCCAAAACCTTCTCCATTTACAGCAAATCCACCACTAAACTGCATCCCAGGGCACCACAGCTTCAGGTACATGAGGTGTACAATACCCTGCTTGACCCTGCAGTGATCTTTGAACAACAACTGTGCGATTAAGCATAACTAGCTGCCACCTAATGGCTTTTCCTTCTGCCACCCATATTTTGAGGTCCAAGTGATGTACAGCTATACTCTGTGCCCTTTATATATGGTGACTACATCCAAATTGCATAATGTCAGGATGGATTAGACAGCATCTTTTAAAAGAAAATGTAATTCTCATGTGAATGTTTTTAAAATGTAGAGAATAGGGATATATCAATTTCAAGGAATTTTCTTCTTTAATGGCATATCTTCTGGTGGTTCCTAATGCACAATAAAAATATATATAATTTTGGGGGATCCCTGGGTGGCTCAGTGGTTTAGTGCCTGCCTTTGGCCCAAGGCATGATCCTGGAGTCCCGGGATCAAGTCCCACATCGGGGCTCCCTGCATGGAGCCTGCTTCTCCCTCTGCTTGTGTCTCTGCCTCTGTGTCTCATGAATAAATAAATAAAATATTTTAAATAAATATATATATAATTTATATTTAAATATTTAATGAGTTAGTCATAGCAGAGAAAGACTCAGGAAAAAAATGGAGTTTCATGAATTCCAGTAATGAAACTTTATAAAATAAACATGGGGAGTGTATTAGTCTTCTGTGACTGCATGACAAATTACTATAAACTTAGCAGCTTAAAACAATGCATTTGTGTTATCTCACGGTTCTTTAGATCAGAAGTGCACTCAGAATGCCAGGGTTCTCCACGCAGGGTCTCATAAGACTGAAACCAAGGTGCTCGCAGGATGTGGGCCTGTCTGGGCTTTGAGGGCATCTTCCACATTCATCCAGGCTATGGCAGGATTTAGTCTGCTGGATGTAGGCCTGAGGTCCCTGTTCTTTGGCCAGCTATCAGCTGGGGACCCTCAAAACTCCAAGAGGCCATTCTCCATCCCTACCATGTGGCTCCTTCCAGTGTCAGAAGGGAAAATCCTTCTTACATGAGATCCTTCTCCTGTTTCCCATCTCTGACTTCCTCTCCCTCTGACCTCTCGACAGCTCATGGAACCAGGTGGGGCCAAGTCCACTGTGCTGCACAACACAGCTTAATAACAGGGGGAGATGCCATCCTAGTCACAGCCTCAGTGGAGGGCACTGCGCTGAGGATCTGTGGTCCGAGGCTAGGGGCAGCTCAACTCATTCCCCCAGCACCGTGGCTCCCCACTTTGCATAGCTTGGGGCCACAGCCCAGGGTCTTGCTCAAGGCCCCACGGAGGCCACTGCTGTCATCTTTCCCTTCCTCTGCCACCTCTTTTCAAGTTCTATTTTAGCTCCTTGGATGTTACTGTTTTTTGTGGATCTTTTGACACCTTTAATTGCTCTTCTCTTCCTATGCCTATTAAGTTTTCTCACCCTTTGATATTGGCATTAGGAACATTTTGAATAATTTGCCAAATAATGTTTTACTACTGCTGTTCCCTGTAAGTTACACTGCTCTGTCTTTAACCCTGTATTAATTTTGCTGTAGTGTTAGGCTGCACAGAGTGAGATTAGGTTACAAATAAGATAAGAGGGCTTCTTAGACACCATGTCTTATTTCTCATGGCTACTAACTCAAAGCAGATGTGATTTAATATTGCAAACTTGCTTTGAAACCCAAAAACTGATTTTAAAAATGATTTCTTCTTTTGGCACCCAGCTAGCCTGTGCCTATCCAGCTAAACTTTGAGCACCAACTCTAAGAAGGAGTTAGAACATTTTTCTGACATTGAAATTCTTTCAAACTCTCCACAAAACTAAAGCATAGAAATATCATCATCAATATCAGAACCATGATTCTTCAAATCCTGGCACATTTCATTGGTGTGCTTTTGAGGTATTCTAAAGCCTGGATTTGTTTCTGACTCATATGAATAAATAGAGAAATCCTTACTTTTTTCTGGTCCTCACCCACTTGGTTCCCATATTGGAAAAGCAAAGAAGAGTAACTCTATGACCACATCAACAAAGTGGACAAGAGCCACATTTTTATGTTTCACAAAGTCACATTTTTCATCACACATTTTTCATCACATGTCTGTGACCTTTGAGATCACCTAGACAGAATTTCATTTCTGCCTATGAACAGCAGAAATGGGCTGTTTCTGTGGATTCTCAAATAACACCGGCTGCTCCAGCACTTAGCTTTCCTTCTCTTTGTCATCTGTCCTCTTCCTGCCCACCCCACTTAATTTCTGCAAAATGTGATCCACGCTTTTTATGACACACTCTGGAGCTCTCTCTATCAGGAAGAAGGATGCTATTTGTTCGCCACTTTGTTCTGAAACACAACTTAAAAATGCATCTCCTGTTGTCACTGAATTCGTCTTAATTGTAAGGTGAAAAGAGACAAAGAAGGCAGTGTCCTAGAGGGAACCTTGAAAACAATGAGAAGGTAAGTTCTGAGAAACACCTCAAAGACAGAGTATTTCACATCCCTTTCTTGAATTTAAAATAGGCACAACTGAAAATGTAAGATTTCCTGGAGTCCTGTGACAAAAGTATAAAAATATAAGAATACATTAGACTGGCAGCTGCCCTTGATCACACTAGGTAAAATGGAAGTCTACTCTCTCCTAACTGCCCCCAACCTTACTTCACCCTGCAGCACACATGGCAAAGGTGCAGTTTACAAGGACATCCTAGATTGACACACAAACTGAATTGCAATCTGTTTCAAATAAAAGCGTGTTTATTTTGTTGTTGTTTTCTTTGAGGATCCCAACATCAAACACACAGAAAGAGATGAGTCAAAGCCCTTTGACCTGGCAAATCACCAGGACGAAATGGTGGACTATGAGTTGAAAAGGATGCAAATTATAAGGTTCCATTTTTTAAGAAACTGAAGGATATAACCTAAGAATGTCTAAAAATTTGCTAAGACTTTGAGATCTTTTCTTCTCAAGTCTCTGTGGTAGGTAAAATATTGACCCCCTAAAGTTGTCCAATTCCCAATCCCTGGAACCTGGGAATATGTGTCTCACATGGCATAAGGGAATTAAGGAGAAGGTAGGCTGCAGATGGAGTGAAGGTTGCTCATCAATTGACCTTGAGATGGGAAAGTATCTGGACTATCCAAATGGGCCCAATGTATTCACAGTGTCCCCTAGAAGTGGAAGAGGGGTGATAGGAGGAGGTCAGAGCGATGCAATATAAAAAGACTGTATCTACCTTTGCTGGCTTTAAAGATGAAGAAAGGGGCCATGAACCAAGGAATGTGGGCAGCCTCTAGAAGCTGAAAAGGCAAGGAAGCAGAGCCTACAGAAAGAAACACAGCCTTGTAACAGTTTGATTTTAACTTGGTGAGTCCTTGCCAGACTCTGACCTCCAGAAGTATAAAGGAAATGTGTGTTGTTTTAAGCCACTACATTTGTGGTGATTTCTTATGGCAGCAATAGAAAACTAATATGGTGACATAGTTGGTTAAGCACCTGACTCTTAGTTTCAGCTCAGATCATGATCTCAGGGTCTTTGGATCAAGCTGTCCATCAGGCTCTGCACTCAGTATGGAGTCTGCTTAAAAACTCTCTCTCCCTCTCTCTGCACCCCCATCAATGCTCTCTCTCTCTAAAGTAAATAAATAAATCTATTTTTAAAAAAGAAGAAAAGAAAACTAATACAGCATCTGACACATCTTTACTCATCACCTGGTGACAATATGTGAACTGATGCATCCTAATGGAGATGCATGGTAAACTGGGAGTCTGTCCTTTTATTATTAATCTAATGGCTTATTATATTAACTATTATATTAACACAGTAGATTAAACTAAGGGTTGCATTAATGATTGTAAAAAATGTAAACATCTTAACTATGCATTATGTTCCATAAGAGATGTTCCATAAGATAGTCTGCACACTATCCTAATTTGAATTCCTTATGGGCCCTGGAAAACAGTGACACCACTTGTTAAAAGTGCCAGTGCCTTAGCAGTGGCAGATTCCAAACAAGGCTATGGTTTTATTCTCCAAAATCCTTTACAGTAAAGAAAAGGTGTGTTTCTACCTAAGTAAGGTAAAACCCAAGAACAAAATGCAGTCTAGACTGATATAATCTCCCATCAATTTGTAGAACCAGTGTTAGAATTTTCTTAATTTCATAATACTTAGACATTGTTCAGTTGTTTTTTTGTTCAGGTTATTCTCAAAAAGTCTGTGGTTAGAATTTTGCAATAAATGAGAACATAGATTTTATACGTGCTCCCTGAGATGGATTAATAAGAGCCTTCTGGTCCTTCCCACCCATTGCTGCAGCTCCACACATGAGACCTAAGGCACTATGCCACCCTCTTGGCCTCAGCTCAACCTCAGGGATGGACTGCTAGGCTGGGGGCAGACCTGCCTGGTGGACTGCCAACTCTGCAATGGCCAGGATACTGGAGGGCTCCACCATGAGGCAGGATTCCTCAGTAATAAGCTGCAAAGGAATATCCGTCCTCTTTTTATTTAAAGAAACGGCTCTCCAAAAGAGCATGCACCTTAAAAATATGTTGTATCCAGAGGCAAACAAGAAAGAGAAAAGAAACTGTATTCGAGGAAGGAATCTATAACAAAAATGAAGGTGAAAGATACAGAGAAAGAGAGAGAGCCAGAGAAAAAGAGAGTGTCTAACCAAGATCTTGTATAGGGTTTCATGTAATTCTTAACCCCAAAACAGTACAAAACAGTCTAGGAGGCCAAAAGCTGTTGTTAAATAAAAATTTAGGCCTTTTGTTTATTCATTCAACAAACATTTATGGAGTGCTTATGATGTTCTAGACCACTATGAGGATGAGAACATGAGTATTAATTACTATATTGTATTATAAAATCTCTTATCAGAAGTATCCAGAACCACCTTCCATGAGTCAGTCAGCTGGGATGGTGCATCTAAAACTTCAACATACACACAAGCCTCCTGGAGCCCTGCTACAAGTCAAACTTGGGAAGCTCCTGAGAGCCTGTGTTTGTAACAGATTTTGAAATATTGAAGCTGCTGTTCCAGGGACCACACTTTGAATAGTAAAGAGCTAGAACCTGGGACTCAGCTTGCTTTATCCATCTCATTTTACTACTATTCTCCTGAGAACACTTCATAAAATCCCTAAGATAAGACATTTTTCCCTGTCACTACTGTACAACTATATAACACAAGGCAATAATATTTTTGATGCTGACCTTTGTAAAGTGACTGATAAAATTACAGAACAAGGTATACTTTCATTTTTTGTGTGGGGGAGAGACATATGGATGTGGTAGCAATCTGGAAATACATTACCTATATTCATCAAAATGGAATGACTCAAAATGTCAACAGCTCCAAAGCTCTTCCACTGACTAAGCAAGCAGGTGCTTTATTTGTCAGTGGGATATGGAAACATACTTATGATAAACAAGGGATGGCAGGATTCAAAATCAGTTTTCAGTGAAGGAAAGCTCTTCAGCCAGGGCAGAGGTAGGGACATGGAGTAGAAGTGAATGCCCTGCATGCAGAAATAAACCAGGCCATTACTAACCCGCCAGACAATAAAGCTTCAGGAGAGTCGGATTTTACTACCATATTTTACAAAGCATCGTGCCTTGAACTGCTCCCAGATGCACTGTTCAGGTTCACACTCCTCGTCTCCCCTTCCTACTTTATATGAGGTGATCATATCTTTTACTCACAGAGCTGGGAAAGATGTCCTTGAATGTACCAACCATAGACATTTCTATCATTAAAGCTTGGTTATAAAATCTCCCTGAAGAACAAACGGTAGGGACTGTGCTGGCTTTATAAAAGTTCCATTAGTCCTAGGAGCAAAGTCTCCGTGGCCAAAACCCAAATCCCTCACATGCAGTGGAACCATCGCTGACCGTAAAGGACAGAGTGGCTATGACCTTTCACACAGAGAGTCATTTGTAAGTGAATTAAAGTTATCACCAAAGGATTAAAATCATGGCTATGAATCAACAATTTCCAATAGATGGATACTGCTCCATAAGCTAACAAGTTAAGTAGAAGAATGAGATTACCTTAATTGCAGATTTGTAAAACGTTTCTTTTAAAATTAAGATTCCACATGCTTCAATTCTCTTAAATGTATTTTAAGTAGACATCTACATTTTCCCTTGAAAGTGTTAATATTTCCTGCTACATTAGAGGAATGAGAGAAGGTGTTGAGAAAGTATTCTCTTTTTAGCTAACATAAACACACAGTATGGATATGCTAATAAAGTATTTTCAAGGAGCAAAAAAAAAATTACCATTTTATGCAGATGATAATGTAATGCTTAACCAGTAAAATAATTCCCTCATTTATTACAATAGCTGTAATTATAATAGCTGTATCATCATTAATAGCTATATAATAGCTGTACAGCTATTAATACTAAGGCACAAAATCAATTTAAATTTAGTCAGAACTTTTATTATTATCAAAAAGTTATTAAGACTCTTTTATGTATAATTTTAATTGCCCCCAAAGCATTCTAAATATTTAGCCATTTAATAAAGAGCCAGCTATCATAAAAGAAACCTTATTACTGTCCCTAAAGCTAATACAGAGTTTGTGTAACAAAGCATTAGAGTCTTAACTTTTTTAGGTTGTAGAGAATTGTTAAAATAATTTAATTTTAAACAAGACCTTCTGAGGCTGTCTCACCTCTTCAGTGAAATATATTAAACCTAATTAAATTCCCATATAATAACTGCCACTTCTCATGAAAGATGGTTTTAATCAATAACATACCAGAATATCATTTCAAAGTATTAACATTTTGTATTTTACATATACATTTAACTTTAAAAGTTAAAAAATATTAACAAATAATAATAAAGCTATCATTCATGGAAGGTTTTCCATGTGTCAGAAACCACATTTATTACACTACATTTATTCTATCCTCTGATTCTAAGGTATGTATTTATTATTGTTATTATTATTTTTATATTTACAAATGAGAAGCCCAAAGTGCTAAAATATGGCAGTTACAAAATCTGAAGGGAAGTCACTCAGACCCCTTAGTTAATACGTTATCCTGCCCCAATATAGACAGAATTATAACATAATCTTTAATTCTTGAATAAGAATTCAAGAATTTTTAATTAATTAAAAAGATAATTTAGACTTTTGATTCTGGAAGACAAATTAGTCAGCAAGATTTGCCTCTTATCTTTCCTGATAGCTCAATGAAATGAAAGTTAAAACTAATAAAAAGACTGAACCTAACAGCACAGATAACTAGGGAGGGACCTGTCAACAAGTGATGACTTCCAACACATTGCTGGAAGGTAAAAAGTGGAGAGGAGAGGACTGACACACAAATACATGGAGAATACTATGCTCTAGAATCTATGATTAAGGGGCTACAGAAGAGGTGTGGGCAAGTCTCTCTGACAAATTCCAGAGAATCTTGGAGTGACAAGTATGGTGTGAGCAGGAGTAAGACACAAGGCAAAGACTGGGTCTTTAATTTAGGTCAGCTGTACCAGCATCACCACTCAAATTTCTCCAACTGTGCTCACAGCTGAAATTTCCACTCAGGTCAAAAAGCATAACAGCTCTTTTCTAAGGAATCTGAATAAAGTATCTGGGAAGACTCAAGCATTCTTATGTATATATCTCTATTTCCAGAAAAAAAAGCTCTTATTCTGGCAATTGGTAGGACACTCACTTGACCATTTCTTTTCCACTTACCAAAAAGAAAAAATTCCTAATCATTAAATCCTTTCCCTATTTTACATTTAATCTCTACTCAAAAGAAAGATAAACATTTTTAAAAATCCTAAATATTCAATAGCAAAGAAAGATTACACTGTCTCCCAAAAAAATACAAATAGACCATTGGCTATACAAGAAAAATGGTCATCATATAAGAGAGAGACCAAATGTATAAACAAACAAACAAACAAACAAAACTGACCCCAGAAGAAATAGAGTAAATTCAGAGAACACAATAGAAATTAAAAAGTGAATATTTTAAATAATTAGGTTAAAGATATTAAGTGAGTTATTACCACTGTACAACAGGACTAAGGTTATACATAAATTTTTTAAATAAAAAAAAAAAGCAAACAGGCACCTGGGTGTCTCAGTAATTGAGCATCTGCCTTCAGCTCAGATGGTGATCCTGGGGTCCTGGGATTGAGTCCTGCATCAGGCTTCCAGTGGGAAGCCTGCTTTTCGTTCTGCCTATGTGTGTGCCTCTCTCTGTCTCACTCATGAATAAATAAATAAACATCTTTTTTTTTTAAAAAAAGCAGAAAGTCTTAAAAACTAAATATGTAATTGCCAAACAAATTTTTTGAAGAGAAAGCCTACAAAAAAGTCAGGAAGAAAGGATATTCCCTGTTATATAAAAAGAAAAAGACAAAATGTGGGGAAATATGAATAAGATCAGTACAGTAAGTCCAATAGAAAAACAAACAAAGAGCCCTAGAAAAACAAAGAAAGTGAAGGGAAGAAATAACAGAAAAGACTTTCTCCTACTGACAGAAGAGTTGAATTCCAGACTACAAAGGCCCAAAGCTCAACAAATGAAAAATGACCAAGACCCAGACTCAAAATCATCAAATTTCAGAGCACTAACTCTGGGAGGAAAAAATAATGAAGTCAGTTGCCAAGTAATGATAAATGCAACTGCATCAGACTTTTCATTAGCCACACTGTGCTAAGTTAATAGAATAATATTTTAAAAGCTTTGAGGAAAAATAATTTGTAACTCAGAATTTTACCTCTAACTAAACTTTATTCCAGAGTGAGAGCTAGATGAAGACATTTTTCAATAGGTAAGGCATCCGGGAGTGAAAAATGGAGATGGCTAAACAGAGTGAATGGTGTGATTTTAGGAAAAAAGTAGCGGGGGGAAGAGCGATCTCTGTGGGGAGAAGGGGAGTAGATAGAATAAATGGAATACCTGGAGCAGGCTAAAAAGCACACAGAAATTCTGAAAAAGCCAAAAATACAGAAAAGAACCATGGTCCCACTAAGAAGCTGAGGTTAAACTGTGATTTCAGTTTAAGGGGGAAAAAAGAGGGTAAGTATGTGAGAAAAGAGTTGATTTGACCTTGATACTGGAAACAATCTCCATAGTGACCAAGGAACCAGGGCATTGGGCACACACAGGGAGATAAATAATGCATGCTCCCTGCCTCTTGGCCTAAAGTAAAACATTATTTATAAAGTTATAATGACATAAATAGTGTTTATTAATTTTTCCCTTTTATTGTCAGTCCATCAACAAGGCAAGAAAGACTTGCTGATTGCAGATGGCAGGTACACATGTATAACCTCAGCCATCCTCACAGTATACATTGATGGGGATTGGATCATGGATGATAGGAAAGTAGAGGAAAGGGTATTCACATTATAAAGAAGAGAGTCAACAGAAAAATGAGAAAAGATGATGGAACATAAAAAGCAGCTCAGATACAGTATGTGACATGTCAAGGGCAACCAAAGGAAGAACTAAAAGTACCATAAGCAAACATTGGGATGAAAAGAAGAGAAGAGAAGGATAAGGTAAAGGTGATCACTACATGTCTTTCTTGTTGAGGAGTCAATATACATTTTCCAAAGTTAATTTAATAAAAATATATAATGCATTACTCTTAACCCTCAATGACTATTCACTGAGCTCTATTCTAAGCACTTTTATATATTTATGCATTTAATTTCCACAACACCTGTAAAAGAAAAATGAAAAAATCAGAATAGAGATGTTAAAGAACCTATCCAGAGGAATCTATTTGGAGAAACAGAGGAGCCTGGACTCATAAGTCCAGCTTCCGACACTGTGTGCTTCATCACTATGTAGACTACCTTCTTTAAAAAGCACTGCTGATGGGTCACATACTAGTTTAAATTCTTTTTTTTTTTTTTTTTTTTTATACACAAAATTATTTTACTAGGAATGAAACAGAAAGCCCTTCCCATCTGGGATAAGAAGAATCACAGTAAGGTAATCAACATATTTAAAACAAACTAGATGCAAATGAGCAGCCAATGCTCTCCTGAATGAGTAAGAGACAAGTGTTTACATGGTAGCATTACGTTGCTAAAAGCTGGAACTAAAGTTGTTTTTATTTTATTTTTTATTTTATTTTTTTTAATTTATTTTTTATTGGTGTTCAATTTACTAACATACAGAATAACCCCCAGTGCCCGTCACCCATTCACTCCCACCCCCCGCCCTCCTCCCCTTCTACCACCCCTAGTTCGTTTCCCAGAGTTAGCAGTCTTTACGTTCTGTCTCCCTTTCTGATATTTCCCACACATTTCTTCTCCCTTCCCTTATATTCCCTTTCACTATTATTTATACTCCCCACATGAATGAGAACATATAATGTTTGTCCTTCTCCGACTGACTTACTTCACTCAGCATAATACCCTCCAGTTCCATCCACGTTGAAGCAAATGGTGGGTATTTGTCATTTCTAATGGCTGAGTAATATTCCTGTTGGGGATTTACCCCAAAGATACAAATGCAATGAAACGCAGGGACACCTGCACCCCGATGTTTCTAGCAGCAATGGCCACGATAGCCAAACTGTGGAAGGAGCCTCGGTGTCCAACGAAAGATGAATGGATAAAGAAGATGTGGTTTATGTATACAATGGAATATTACTCAGTCATTAGAAACGACAAATACCCACCATTTGCTTCAACGTGGATGGACCTGGAGGGTTTAAATTCTTTATATGAATTGACTTACATCTTTAAAATACATATATTTTTTAATTATATATATTTATATATACTTTAAATTTATTTATTTATTTATACTTTAAATACTACTATAAAAAATATATATGTATATATATATAAATGGATAGTAATACGCTCCCCATTTTACAGATGAGAAAACTAATGAGCAATATCATTAAGCAACCTCCCCACAGCCAATCATATTATCTAAAACTGTGAAAGTGGTCATGTGGGAAAAGAAAGAATTTTTAAAAGTTGCCTCTAGGAAGTAAGGCAAGGGTGGATTTGGAGATGACTGTTTTTCATCAGTAGTTTTCTACTATTTGACCTGTGTGTGTATGTGTGTTAATAAGTGTTCTCCTCCTGCAGTGCACAGAATCTAACTCTTTTCTGAGTAGAGTGTTGCATCCAGGCCCACTACACATGTAGGTGTGGAAGGATTGCGTGCGACAGTTCTTGCCAAACAAATATGATACGTGTCAGTGATTCAGGGTAGATATGCCTTCTCTCCCCTCCCTCTGTCCCCTTGCACCAGCTGCACAGAGAGGATTCCCACAACTCAGAGGGAGGAGCTGGGATCCAGGAATCACCACACCAGGGCCGAGAAGCCCCTCTTCACACACCTTCTCCATCAATACACATTGGACACATTGGACTGCGATGTAACAGAAATGCTTCTTGTGGTTAATCAATGAAATTGTGGAGGTACCTGTCAGGGCACTGATTAACGGGCCAGAAATGCGGAGATTGCTATGTTCCCTGTCTTCCTTTCTTCCATACCAAAGGATGGCAAATTGCATGCCACAAGCCAAATCTGGACTGAAGTCTGTTTTGGGGTGGCCCATGAGCTAAGAATAGTTTTTATATTTCTCAGGAGTTGAAAGAAGAATGGAAAGGAGGAGATGATGGTGGAGAAGGAAGAAGAAGGAAGAAAGGAAAGGGGAGAAAAAAAAGGAGAAAAAAGAGGAGGAGGAGAAACAAATACTCTGTGTGGTCCCTAAAGCCTAAAATATTTTCTATCTGGCTCTTTATAGAAAACATTCAGCAACCTCAGTTCTATATAGTAGGAGCTGGGTAAGCAGATGCCCCAAATAAAAACTATATTTCTCAGCCTCGTTGGCAACTGCAACCATGAGACTTTGCACTGGAATAGGCTAAAGTAGAAATATCATGGACAGCTTCTGAGCATCTCTGTTAAAAATAGCTGGCATGCAGGGTGCCTGGGTGGTTCATTCAGTTAAGCATCCGACTTTTGATTTCAGCTCAGGTCTTGATCTCAGGGTCCTGGGTCCTGAGTCTGCTTGAGATTCTCTCTCTCTCCTTCTCCTTCTGCCCCCACCCTCCCACTCACATTTATTCTCTCTCTCTCTCTTTCAAATAAATAAATAAATAAAATCTTTAAAAAAAATCAAACAGCTCGTATGCATCAGGACTCTACCTACTTCTTTGTCTCTTATTCTTCCTCCTGGCTGGACAAATTGTAGAGAGTTTGTGTCGCTCAGAGCTTTGTAGAATAAAGCTGTCATATTAATCCTGGACTATCAGTATTCTGTGTTTTATGTGAGTGAAAAATGCACTTCCATCTTGATGAATCACTGTAATATAAGGTGTTTGCGTCTCCCAGCTAAATTGACTGCTAACCAATAAAAATTGTGAATGTATTACTCCATTTTTCAAGAACTGTAACTTACTCAAAAGTATGTTTCATAGAGTTTGAGCCCATCCCAACAAGCAGACTAAAAATTGGTCAGACCTTGTATTATAAGATAATGCTTTTTTAATTGAAATGAAAGTGTCACTTAACTCTGTTTCCTGGAGCAAATATAAAGGAAGAACATTAAGTAGAAACTGACTTGCAGAGGCGAAAATAAAATAAATCTCTGATTTCCAGCACAAATAAGTATTTCAACTCACAAATCTAGTTTTTCTGTGTATCAGTCAGAGCCCTGGTGGAAAACGGATGGCACACTCAAACTGGGTGATTTGAGGACTGTTAAGAGACTGCAAAGGTGTGCACAGGGTAGGGGAAACAGAAAGGGATAAGGTATAGCATGAAGGAGTAGGGGCAGAGGGCAGCTACCTGGGGAGGCCCTCCAAGAGGAGCTGTGTCTTCTGATAGGGGCACACTTCTCACAGCAGCTCTTCGCAGAGGTAAGACACCAATTTAACACCCTTCCCAGTCTCTCATCTATAGAACCTGACCTGAATTCTGAAAAAAAAGAGTAGGGCAGGCAGGGTAGGGAGCAAGGGGAGCAGTGTGGAAAACAGATGTGGAGGGACGATATCCAACCAATTCTCTAAAGAGAGAGAACCAAAAGTTTGTCTTTTAAAATACCAGTGAGGTTCTAACTTAATGAATTAGTATACTTAAAAAAATAGCTTATTCTGTTAGAAGCCCTTATTCAATGTCCCGATCATTATAGTCTATTAGGGGAAAAGGCATGCAGTATATGCTGCACCATAAAGTGTTTTCTAAAAATTCAGGGGAAATGAATTTCTGTGATGTGTGTGACTGAGAGACAAACCAGTGTGGTGATGTCCTGGTTATAAATATGCAGGGTCAGATTCAGAGAGTGGAGACCCACACAGCTATAGAATTAGCCGTCATAGAGATACCAGAGGGCACTTGTTACCATCACTATTTTAACATAAAATGAAGGACAATAATCCTTTGTTTGGAAAACATGACAATAACAAATAAAATGTACTCATTTTCTAAGTCTTGAAAATTCATTCCAAACTGTTAAGATAGACTACAACCAACCCTCTATGTGTCCCAAGTGGGATAGGAGGAGGCAAAGACAGAGGGCCTTCAGACACTCTAAGTTTCACCATAGCACTTACCATACCATTATTGGATATTTTCTTACCTATTTGCTTTTTGACTGCTGCCCTCAAGAAATATAAGCATCTTCATAGCTATACCAGAAAACATGTATGTCTTTGCATCTCCAGGTAGATGTTCAATAAACGTTTATTAATGAAATGAGTATCTAAATATATTCATCTCTGAGGCACTATTTAGTATAAGGCTAACATGGCACAAAATAGATAATTTCAGAACAACTCAGTATCACTCTGAAGGATGATGTTAACACCTGATGAAATGAGAAAACCATAAACTCTCTTTTCAAGTGATCCCTCCTCCAGGAAGCATCTCACAATCAGTTAAAAGTGCTACCTCTAGGGCACTTGGGTAGCTCAATCAGTTAAATATCCAACTCTTGATTCTGACTCAGGTTATGATATTAGGGTCCTGGGATGGAGCTCTGCCCCACCCCTGCCTTTGGGCTCCACACTTAGTGGGGAATCTGTTACCGCCACCACCGCCTGGCCACCCCTCTTCTCATTCACCTTCTCTCTCTCTAAAATAAATAAATAAATCTCTTTTTTTAAGGGCTACCTCTGCTAAATCTCTAAAGGTCTAAAGGAATTTGCCTTACCTTTCAGATCGTTTAGTCATTTTTCCTACACACTCCCTATGCCTTGCTACTGTGTTATCATGAACAGATTCTCTGAAGACAAAGGTCTAATTGCATGTGTTTTTTTTTTTTACCTCAATGGAGGACAATAAATACATATTGAATCAGTGAGGCTGAGGTATACTAGCACCCTTGTAATATAAGGTTATCTTTCTAACTGCCATCTTGAGATAATTTTTTTACATATCTTCTATATAATTCTGAAAGCAAACATGTGCCTGGATTGCCTTGTCAAGTGGAACTAATGCTACTTACACCACCTCAAGTGGGAGAGAAAAAAAAAGCTTTTAAAAGTCAAATGTGCTCTCCATGTATTTGTCATATTATTTGTGTGTATGGAAGTGAGTGAAAATTTGGGGACCAACTTCTTTTATCTTCAGATTAGAACTCCATTAATCTAGGTTGACTTATTTCAAGGCAAAATGGCTTGACTCCTGGGGTGGTTCACAACAAAGAATAATCAATCAGAAATCTAGAATCTAAGGTTGTATTGAAAATAAATTATTTTTATGTACACAGTCACAGAGTCTAAGGAGAGTAATTCAATCTCTGGTCTGAATAGATGTTAAACACTGGAATCAATTTTATAGGAATCCAAAAAAAAAATGTATTCAAGTAGCAGTGATGGAAATTCAGAAAAACAATGTACCTGTGGCTTTGATGAAAACCTAAACCTGCACAGCTCTTACAGTTGGAAATTGGATGGATAAGAGAGCCAGAAATGCAAAGTGTAGCCTATTTGGCAGGTTCAGATGCCAAACAGAGCACCTGCCCCCCACCTCTTCGTACACCCATATGCTTTGGCATGGTTTACCACGTCTACTAAAAGTGACTCTTGAGGAGAAGGACGTGATGGAGAGACAATGGAGACAAAGTCAGCCCAGGCTGTGCTTGGCTCAGGCAAGGCCATGAGACTCTGCTTTCTGCAAGCATTAGATTCACTCACATGTTGTATGATGTAAGATTTTCTCAATACCCAAACAACAGAGTACAGACACATAAGCATCTTCCAGTGGTTATATTTTTTCACTAAACAAGCAAAAACATGGTCATGCATCCCAGAGAGTGTTCAGGGAATCCACAATGCTCACTCTTTCCAGAATCTATGTGTACATTCTCTTTCTACATATTTATGACTTTAGTTTAAGTGAAAGTGACTGGCAGCTGAATATATCCCTTTAGAGAAGTCTAGAACAATTTTCCAGGTGAATATAGACACAAGATGCTTAAGGAGTTGGATCAGCAAGAATTCAGGGAACACCTATTGTCTGCCAAACCCCTGGGAATAAAGTACACTGAATAGGAAAACATAGTTGCCTAAGTCCCAGTGGGATGAACAAATAAAGCTGGTGCGTGTTCAGTCTGCATTTAGTGAGAACCTAATAAGCCAAAGCACTGAACAGGGGAAGACATCCTTGAGAACTATAGTTGAGGTAGTACTAACTAACAACTGAGTAACAAGCTACGTCACAGGGACTAGACTAATCTAAACTACCTCATTTCCCACTCACAAGTGTTCTAAGAGTTAGATGAACTTTATAGCATTTTACAAATGGCAAACTGAAGCTCAGTATGGACTGAAATAACCAAGCTATGCTCTCACAACCAGTATGGTAGACTCAGACTTTATCCAGCCCAGTCCAATTCTCAACTCATGTGCTGTGCTAAGTGTAATAAGTCAGTCAGAGAAAGACAAATACCATAGGAGTTCACTTGTATGTGGAATTTAAAGGAAAAAAAAAACCACAGATGAACATAGAGGGGGAAAATAGGCTAACAAGAAACAGACACTTAAAAAACTGAAGGTTACTGGAAGGGAGGTGGGTGAGGTATGGGTTAAATAGGTGAAGGTTAAGGAGGGTATTTGTGATGAGCAGTGTGTGTCATATGTAAGTGATGAATCACTAGACTGTACACCTGAAACTAATGCTATACTATACGTTAACTAGCTGGAATTTGGGGTGCTTGGGTGGCTCAATAGATTAACTGTCTACCTTCAATGCAAGTCATGATCCCAGGGCCCTGGGATGGAGCCCCATGTCAGGCTTTCTGCTCAGTGGGGAGTCTGCTTTTCCCTCTCCCTCTGCTTATTGCTCTGCGTGCTTGTGCTCTCTCTTGCACTCTTTCTCTGTCAAATAAATAAAGATTCTATTTTTATTAAAATCTTTATTTATTTGACAGAGAGAGTATGAGCAGAAGAAGGAGCAGAGGGAGAAGCATACTCATGATGAGCAGGAAGTCCAACTTGGGGCTCAATCCCAGGACCCTGAGATCATGACCTGAACCGAAGGCAGACGCTTAAATAAATAAAATCTTAAAAAAAAATACTAACTGGAATTTAAACTAAAACCTGAAAAAAATTTAAAAAGTAAAATAAACTCATGTGCTTTCCACAATCCGACACTGTGCTTCCTTAATATTCACAGAACAAGTGGCCCAGGCTCAAGAGGTCTGTCGCATATTATAAGGAGTAAGATATACACATGAATGGGCATATTATAAGCTGGAAATCTGTGCTATAAAACAAATAGAATGTGCCAGTGTGGGAGAGTTCTTAGATAATAATAATAGTAATAATAATAATAATAATAATAATAATATTTATTGAGTATTTAATAATATACCTAACATTATTCTAAGCACTTCACGTTTTTGTCTAAATTTCTAAAAGTATAAAATAAACATAATCTTTCTTACATGTCTTTTGTAAATAAATCATTTAAAGCCTCCATAAATAATGTAGTACCCTGTTGCAAATAATATTTTTAAACAACAAATAATATCTGTGGGAAGTCCATTGGGAAAAACAAATAATGGTACTAGATGTTGAAAGGAGATAAAGCAGAAATAGAAGGTATTGTCTTTGGTGCCAGAAAGTTTCCAGGCTAGAAAAACACAAAAGCACACAGAAAATGTATGAACAACTAGGAATTAACATGATGAAATGAACTATTTACATAAATATTAATAGGATTCAAAGTAAATGTATTTTGATGGAAATAAGAATTTTGCTCAGGTATTTTAAAGCATTTGCCAGAGAAGAATGGAAAGATAATTATAGGTAAGGGAAATGGACTACAAGTGTAAACAAATTAAAGAAGGAGTGATTGAATATAATAAGATAATTAGTGTAACTCACCTAGCATAGTGCCCAACCAAAAGAGAATGCTCAGTGAATGTCAATTTTTGCCTCTTCCTTCAACCTTGCTTTAGTTAAGAGTCTTGGTTGAAGAAGATAGAAAATACAACTCCATCTGCTTTAAGCCTAGAAACATTATTGACCTGTGATGAAGCTGCAAAGTCCAGAAGACACCTCTGTTTCTCACCCCTTTTCCTCTGCATTTCCTTTCAGGCAGACCAACCCCACCTGGTAAATGCCTTCCTCCAAATTATGGCTCTGGCTTTCACCCTCCAGACCCAAATCCAGCACCAAAAATGAAACTTATCTTTTCAAAGTTTGAATAATTGTCCTATACTTGGTTCTCACTGGCCAGAACTGGGTGATATGCTCACCCATTAGCCACTGAAAGGGCCTTTGCTTTACTCTAAATGAAATAGAAAGTCATTGGATGTTTTGAAAAAAAAAGAGTGACATGATCTGACTTGGATTTTAGAATAACTCTAGCTGGAGTAGGTATGGGTAGGACCTGGATATCCAGACAGAAGGCTCTAGCAGCAATCTGAAGAGTTATGACGGTAACCTGGATCAGGGTAATGCCAGTGAGGTTGTGAGAAATGGTCAGATCCAAAACACAATATTTTGAGGGCAAGGCCAAGACAATTTCCTGAATGACTAAGTGTGGCATAACAGAGAAAAAAAAAGAGTCAAGAATAATATTTTAAGCCTGAGTAACCAGAAGGATGGACTATCCTTAACTGAGATCGAACAGGTGTCTTGCTTATTAGACAAATTTGAGATGTCTATTAGACATCCAAGTGAAAACCTTGAGGAGACAAATGGATATACTGTGTTTGAGTTCAGAAGAGAAGTCTGATATATGGAGATAAAAAGAGACAAGGACAAAGGATTGAGCCCTGGAGCCCTCCAATGTTACTTGGTGAGGAGAAGGAATAAAAAAGTTAAGTGAGAAAAGTTACCAGTGAGACCTGAGGGAACTAAAGGGTGTGGTGTCTCTGATGCCCCATGAAGCAGTATAGCAAGTTAGAGAAAGAGATAGGCAGTATCACACTTCAAGAGAGTCCAAGACAGACATCTCTACACAGCTCACTTAAAACACTGGCAGTGCCTGGGAAAGACTACAAACACAGACTCCTCACATTTTTAAATATTTGAAAGTTATAAATCAAATTCAAAGACTGCTAATTAAAATATTTTCCATTTCCTGCATTAATAATTATACTTTCCTATGTGCCTAGAAGGCCATATTCAAACTGAGAATTTCCAGACTCCTCAGAATTTTACTTTACCCAACAACACAAAACTGCTAGACCCAACCCTTCCCCTCCAACATGGTTAGGGGTCTTGCATACATAACTAGGAACGTCCCAGCTTACCCTTAGATTTAGGAAAGACCTAGTTTCTTCTCTGCCTGTACATACCCATTAGCAAGAATTCAAGGGCCAAAATGATGTTCCCACTTGGAACTAGAACCCTTCCCTCTAGACCACACTCTGGTAACTAGGCATATGCAACTGCCTACATAATGGCCTTGAACCTGTCTCCAGTGCCTGTTTGGGCCTCCTCCCCAAAGATTTCAAAGAGCAGAAGTTTGCTGGAAGACAAACAGAATTAGGGCACATGTGCTAGGATATCCACATTTGTGAATTATGACAGTAAATATCACTAAAAAAGAAGACATAAAGCTAGACAGAAAATCACAGCCTCGGGAATGCCAGAGCTCCATCCCTCCACAAAGACAATCAATGAGTTGGGGAAAAAACCTGTCAGAATCAACATTTATAGAACTCTAGAATTCAGCCCCAAACAAACAACATATCAGAGGAAGACCTGGTGATTAAAGAAGCTGCTACTTTACAGTAAGAGAGCTCTGAGGCATTTAAATTTTTTTGTGAAGTCTAGTTCTGTAAAAAATATGATTGATATTTTGGTAGGGAAAGTACTGAATCTGCAGATTACTTTGAGTAGTATGAACATTTTCACAATATTAATTTTTCCAATCCATGAACATGGTATGTCTTTCCATTTGTTTGTGTCATCTTCAATTTCATTCATTTATATTCTATAGTTTTCAGAGTATAGGTCTTTCACTTCCTTGGTTAAATTTATTCGAAGGTATTTTATTCTCCTTGATGAAATTGTAAGTTGAATTGTGTCTTTAATTTCTCTCTCTGCTACTTTATTATTGATGTATAGATACACAGTAGAGTTCTGTATACTAATTTTGTATCATGAAACTTCACTGAATTCATCTATTACTTATAATAGTTTTTTTGTGGAGTCTTTAAGGTTTTCTACGTATAGTATAATTTTATCACAAACAGTGACATTTTAACTTCTTCCTTACCAATTTGGATGCTCTTTATTTATTTTTCTTGTTTGATTGCTGTGGCTAAGACTTGTAGTACTATGTTGAATAAAAGTGGTGCGAGTGGACATCCTTGTCTTATTTCTGATCTTAAAGAAAAAGTTATCAATTTTTCACCATGGAGTATATTAGCTGTGGGTTTGTCATATACAACCTTTATTAATGTTAAAGTGTGTTCCCTCTAAACCCACTTTGTTGGGGCACCTGGGTGGCTCAGTGGTTTAGAGTCTGCCTCTGGCTCAGATTGTGATTTGGGGGTCCTTGGATCAAGTCCTGCATCAGCCTCCTTATGGGGAGCTTGCTTCTCCCTCTGCCTATGTCTCTGTCTCTCTCTCTCTCTATGTCTCTTATGAATAAATAAATAAAATCTTTTAAAAAGAAATAAACAAATAAGCCCATTTTGTTGAGAGTTTTTTTCATGAATAGGTCTTGAATTTCATCAAATGATTTTTCTGCATCTATTCAGATGATCATATGATTTCTGTTCTTTGATATGTTAATGTGGCCTAGTACATTAATTAATTTGTGCATGTTAAACTATCCTTGCATCTAAGGGAATAAATAAAACTTGGTCACAATGTATGATTCTTTAATGTGCTATTAAATTTGGTTTGCTAGTATTTTTGTTAAAGATATTCTGCATCTATGATCATCATGGATATTGGCCTGCAATCTTCTTTCTTTGCACTATCTTTTCTGGATTCAGTATCAGCATAATGCTGGCCTCAAAATTAACATGGCAATGTTTCCTCTTGTTTAATTTTTTGAAGAGTTTAAGGAGTACTGGTGTTAATTCTTCTGTAAATGTTTGGTAGTATCTACCAGTGAAAATATCTGGTCCTGAGCTTTTCTTTGTTGGGACAAAGGTTTTATTATTTTTTTAAGATTTTATTTATTTATTTGAGACACACAGAAAGAGAAAGCATGAGCAGAGGGAGGGGCAGAGGGAGAAGCAGACTTCCTGCCAACCATGGAGCCTGATGTGGGGCTTAATCCCAGGACTCTGGGATCATGACCTGAAGTAAAGGTAGATGCTTAACTGACTAAGCCATTGAGGTGCCCCCTGTTGGGACAAAGGTTTTAAAAGTTAAATATTCTCAGGGCACCTGGGTGGCTCAGTGATTGAGCACCTGCCTTTGGCTCAGAGCATGATTTTAGGGTCCTGGGATTGAGTCCTGCATCAGGCTTCCCACAGGGAGCCTGCTTCTCCTTCTGCCTATGTCTCTGCCCCTCTCTATGTGTGTCTCATGAATAAATAAAATCTTTTTTAAAAAGTTAAATATGCTCAAAGAGCCAAAAGAAACCATAAACAAAGAACTAAAAGAAACAAAGATAACAAGTCTCATCAAATAGAGAGTATCAATAATCATCAAAGGAAACCAAATAGAAATTCTGGAGCTGAAAAATACAATAACTGAAATGCAAAATTCATTAGAAGGGTAGAACAGCACATTTAATCAGAAAGAAGAAAGAATCAGTGAACTTGAATATAGGACAATTGAGATTATTTGTTCTGAGGATCAGAAACAGGATGAGAGAAAACGAACAATGCCTAAGAAATATGTGGGAAACCATTAAGTAGACTTAATGGCTCAACATGTGCATAACATATGAAGAATAGTTGAAGAAAAAAATGGCAAAATCTTCCCAGTATGATGAAAGATAAGACTCTACCTCTCCAAAAGCACAACAAACTCTAAGCAAAAAAATTAAAAGATATCAACACCAAGACACATTACAGTTAAATTATAAAAAGACAAAGACAAGGAGAGAATTTTGAAAGAATCAAAAGAGAAGTGACTTGGGGCACCTGAGTGGGTCAGTCAGTTAAGTATCTGATTCTTGATTTCAGCTCAGGTCATGATCTCAGGATCAGGAAGTTGAGCCCCACATTGGGCTCCCTGCTCAGCACAGAATCTTCTTGAGATTTTTCCCTTCTCCCTCTGACCTTTCCCCTGCTCATGCTCTCTCTCTGTCTCTCTCTCTCAAATTCAATGAATAAATAAATAAATAAATAAATAAATAAATAAATAAATCTTGAAAAAATATTTTTTTTAAAAATGATCCAACTGTATACTGCTTGTAAGAGACTCACTTTAGCACCAAAGACACAAACAGGTTGAAAGTGAAAGAATGGGGGAAAAAATTGCAAGGAAACAGTAACCAAAAGAGAGCTCTGGTGTTCATATCAATACAAAATAGCCTTTTAAACAATAAGTGTTAGAATAGACAAAAGTGACATTATATATCAATGACAAGATCCACCCATCAAGATACAACAATTATAAACATATTCAAACATAAGAACAGATCTCAAAATAATATGGAAAAAAATGACAGACTGAAAGGGAGAAATACTTCTACCATAACATTTGGAGACTTCTGTACCCCTCCTTGCAATAATGGGTAGAAGTAAACAGAAGATTACAAAGAAAAAGAAGACAATGAAGCCAACTAGACCTCATGGAGATAGAGAGCACTCCACCTTACAGCATACTCTCAAGAGTATGTGGAACATTCTCCAGCATAGACTGTATGTTGGGCCACAGAGCAAGTCTCAAAAAATTTTAAAAGACTGAAATTATACAGAGTATCTTCTCCAACCACAATAGAATGACAGTTGAAATTAATAACTGAAGAAAATTGGAAAGTGTATAAATATGTGGAAACTATACAGCACACTCATGAACAACCAATGGTCAAAGAAGAAACTATAAATGAAATTAGAAAATATGTTAGGATGAATGAAAATGAAAATAAAGCATATCAAAGTCTATAGGATCCAGTGAAAGCAGTGTTCAAGGGAAATTTATAGCTATAAATGCTCACATTAAAAAGAAAAGAGATCCCAAATCAATAACCTAACTTTATGTCTTAAGAAACTAGAACAAAGGATGCCTGGGTGCTCAGTGGTTGAGCATCTGCCTTAGGCTCAGGGTGTGATCCTGGGGTCCAGGATCTAGTACTACATTGGGTTCCTCCTGGGGAGCCTACTTCTCTCTCTACCTGTGTCTCTGCCTCTCTCTATATATATGTCTCTCATGAATAAATAAATAAAATTAAAAAAAAAAGAAACTAGAACAAGAGTGAGATGAAACCGAAGCTAGAAAAAGGAAAGAAAGAATAAAAATTAGTGGAGTAAATGAAAGAAATAATAGAAAAAAAAAAAAAACCAAGAGACAAAACCAAACCAAAAATGAGTTCTTTGAAAATATCAACAAAATTGGTGAATTTTTTAGCTAAACTTATCTCCCAAAATAAGACTCAAATTACTAAAATCAGAAATAAAAGTGGGAAGATTGCAACTAACTTTATAGAAAAACAGAAAGAATTATAAGGGAATGTTTTGAATAATTACATACCAACAAATTAGATGAACTAAATGAAATGGACAGGTTCCCAGAAACATACAAACTACTAAAACTGACTTAATAAGAGATAGAAAATATGAATAGAACTTCAGCAAATGAAGAGATTGAATCAGTAATCAAAAAGACCTCCCAACAAAGAAAAGGTCAAGATCAGGCGGCTTCCCTGGTGAATTCCATCAAATATTTAAAGAATTATTACCACACTCTCCTCAAACTCTTCCAAGAAAATAGAAGAGGAAGAAATATTTCCACATTCTATGAGGCTAGCATTACTCTCATACCAAAGCCAGATAAAGACATTACCACAAAAGAAAACTGTAGGTCAATATCCTTTATAAATACATAATAGAATTTCATAACAAAATACCAGCAAACCAAATCTGGTAGCATATTAAGATTATACTCCATGACCCAGTAGAATTTATCCCAGGAATCTGAGTCCGCACATGGAAATCAATCAATGTGACACATTGCATTAATTTAAAAAAAAATTAATGTGAATTTCCATTGTTAAATCCAATGTCCTTTCATGACAAAAACACTCAGCAAACTAGCAACAAAAGACAATTTCCTCCACATAATAAAGGACATGTAAGCAACTAAATAGAAGTGATGATTGCACAACACTGTGAATATACTAAATGTTACTGAATTGTACACTCAGGTGGATTAATGTTATGTGATTTTTACTTCATTTAAAGAAAAGGAGGAGGAAGAGAGGAAGAGAAGGCAAAGTAGCCATGACCATGATGAACAAGACTGCTCTTGTAGGACTTCTATTCTTATGTGGTGGACATACAAGAAGCAAAGAAATAACTAATATTTGCTGAAAACTTAGTATGTGCCAGGCATTATTCTAAGCACTTGGAGTACAAAATTATTAACTCCTTAGAACTATCCAATGAAATAGATTATCTTCTTCTTATACATAAGGAAATTAAGGAACAGAAAGATAAAATAACTTGCCCAAAGTCAAATAGTCCTAAATTGGAGAACCAAGACTTTAAACCAAAAAGTCTAACTTCGGAGATTATGTTCATAACTGATATATTATATAATGCTGTGGTATTAGGGGCTGCATTAAGTAGGGTATGGATATGGCACTGCTGAAATCCCTACTAACACACATTTTGATTGCTATAATTATATTTGGCTGATACACATTAAGATTGATAAAAGTACACAGTAAATAGTCTGAAAGGTTTTGAGAGAACATGGAATGTTCAGCTTGGCTTGCATTCACTTGAGATAAGAATAGATACAACAACAAATAGAGAACCAAATCCAATTAAAATTCACATTTTAAGCACAAAATCAAGTAATTTTTAAACTTCTTGTTGGAATCACTGAGTCACATAAAATTAGTATAAGAAATTAATTTAAATATCAAATCCAACTCCATCCTTCATTAGCTAATGAAAGGTTTCAGAGAAGCTAAATAACTTGCTACTTTGTGCCAGAGTTTATACTTCAATCTCCTAAATCTGAAGCTATCAATCTTTTTTAGTATAGTTACCCATAACTAGATAGATCTGGCTACCAAATTTCAGAGTTGGTTTGCAAAGTAATTTAAAATGAAAATTTGCATGAAATCCCTAGGCTGGACTTTTTATAAGCATATATGTATTTGTGTATACATATATTTAAAATATTTATGTATATGCTTAATTCAGTGTACATAATTAAATATAAATAGATTATGGTACATCTTTTCACATTTCAGCTTTTGCATCTTAACACAATATTGCAATATTTGGGTTTCAAATGGTGCAAAAAAAATTATTATACCTAAACAAACATTTCCTTAAAATACGAAAGGAGATGTGATCAGAAAATAGAAATAAGAGCTAGGAAATCCTACAGCATCTTGAAAAAAATCAAATGTACTTGGGAAAATTTTGGGCATTATTGAGTTTTGCTAAATCCCAAATAAGTGTTGCTAAGTATTTTTCTATTTATTTTATACTCATGTGTTATAAGAAAAATGTCACCCATATGAATTGAATTCAATTTTGCTTAAGCTGTGGGTAATATAATTGTCAAGGAGCTACTTAATGTCCAGTAAGTTTTTGGAGTTTTGCAAAGCCTTCCTTCTCCCTCTGAACAAGCAAGTGGTGTTTTGCCAGCACAGAACAGAGCTTGAACAGGGGGCAGATTGAGTTTGGTTCTAAACTTAGAGCACATAAATTTGAGTGACTGCCAAGCCTGCTGAAATGTGTTTTCTCCAATCTTCTTAAAGTGCATGAAGATTTCAAAGGAAAAATTGTAAAGCTTTCCATTGTGAATTTTCTCCTAGTATTGAATATTTCCTGAATTGCAAACCATGTAATGAATATAAGATTGAGAGTATTTTATCATGCCTTGGTCACAGTATATTTCACTTTAGTATATTTTTCCCAAAATGCTGTCTTGTAACATTTTAAACGTATGCAGTTAGTTTCCTTTATTTAAATATAAAAACAATTATTCTTGCCAATTATGTTGTTAAAATGAATCTACCCCCAATAATCAAAGAAGAAGCAAGAAGTGGATCAGAGAGATATTTATATAAAAAGACAATGTATGATCAATAAGGTTCCTAATTTCTGATCATACCAAAGAGAATAAGATGATTCACTATAGCCTTAAGGGGGGATGGGAAATTGTTCATGAAATCAACAGATTGATCCCAACATATGGAAGCATAGAAGGCGACAGGAAGTGGGAGAAGAGAGAGAAAGGACATGCAAAACAAGGTGCCTTGTCCATCAGTTCACTCCCTGCCAATAAACTAAAAAAACATGTCATGGAGAATTTTCCATTTAAATGGGATGGCATTTAAATAATTCCTTTTGTTCATGTTTTTAAGACTTCTCTCTTAATTCATAAAGCAATATGAGTTATTTTTGCATCTTTTTATCCCTTTTAAAAACTTTTTCATCTAATTTCAAATCTCAATCTTTTGTGTTGCAGCTGAACGATGCTAAGAGAGATGCAGGAGGTTCAAAGAGGATGAAAGAGTTAACACCAGCAAGAATACAGTCTTTAATTAAGAAAAGAAGCTGGTATTTGGGATCATGCTGAGAGGTGGGATTTTATTTCTAGATTTCATTTATTAGTGATCATTTTAACTGATTAAGGATCAGTTCTGTATTTCCATCTCTGCAATTCCGAGCATTTGTTGTTTTCACACTTTGATTTTTTTCTTTCGGGATGAAACCCAATATGTCTGAAGACGATTTTTCAATAGGTTTTGCTTTAAGCTTAGATTAATTATGAACATATCTATATTCTTAGCACTTTGAATTAATATTCTGGTTCAGAATTTTGAAAATATTACCTAGTTTTTAACTATCAAAAGAGAAAGATTTATTTCTCTTTATTTAGAATTAAGATTTATAAATAAATAAATATTTATTTATTTATTCTCTTTATTTCAGCTTTATCTCATGTTATTTTATGGGGTGGTGAATGTGAACTTGGAAGGTTTTCTCCATCAATTCAAGTTAGCTAATACCTGCATTGATGGCCACATTTACAAATAATGTGAGGCATTTCCCAGACATTTAAGAATTATGTCCCTATACTGGTATGAAATGTATATTGCATAAATATAAATAATGTAAGCTACTATATTTTTAAAGGCAGATAATGTCAGCAGCTCTAAACTATTTGCCAGAAATCAAATCAAACCAAGAAATATCTCATTGGCACCTAGCAGTCCTGGGCAGCATAGCATATCCACTGCTGACAGGCTACCTCAGTTCAAATGTTGTTTCCACCAATCTGTGACATCAGGCAAATCTATCATCTGTTTGTCTCGGTTTTCTCATCTATAAAATTAGGTCATCATAATGAAACTTCACACAATACAAGCATAGGATTAGTGTGAGAATTAAATGAGCAATGCCTGGCACACATAGTAAGAGTTCAATTCTTGTTAGACATTATTATGTAACAAATTTTACCTGTAGAATTCAGCAAATAGCATTTTTCAGTTCCCTTCTTCAAGCTTTGGTGAGAACACAGGCAATCTGTGACATGTAGGTATTTAAATTTTAGTTATTCAAATGTAAAGTATTTGGGAGATTTCAGATTGTTCCTTCCAGCACTTTGAGCAGGCAGCACAAAGACAACCTTACAGACTCATTCCCCACTTGATGGCTTTGGTAACCAAGATCCACATCCTCTAAACTCCAGCATCAAGCATCCATCCTTCCCTTCTGAAATCCATCCTCAAGTAAAACCCTAACACTTACAAGAGAGGTGTGATTAACCTCCCCCTGCGCCCCCTCCCCCCCGCCAATGACTGAAGATTTGTCTGTTTTGTCTTTACATTATGCCATCTTTTGCCTCATATATTTTGAGGCCATGTTATTATACATCTTTCTGGTGAATTAGCCCATCTTTAGATTATTTAGGGATATCTTTCAAGCTGTTTCCTTTTAATCTTTTATTTATTTCTGTCTCATGCTCAGCCTATTAGTTAATAACAAAACTATTATGTAAGATTGGTAGCTATCAGGGCTCTACTTGAATTCTACATACCATAGAAAGCTCTATGCTCCATATTTTTAAGTGTGCCATTATACTCCTGGATGGCTAAACTGACAAAGTATGTGTTTCTATGGTAATACCAAAATTGGCTTATAACATTTCAATCAGCAATGCCTTTTCATTCAGGTATTCAATATTTATTATGCACATTCCATGTGCTAGGCCTCAGCTTGATGAAAAACACAAATAAGGAAGTCTCTTGGTCCCTAGTTTGATTATAACCCAGCAATGTAGAAAAAATTCAAATGTTTTTTTTTTCTAGAATCATATCATTATTCATTCTGAATATTATCATGGTGGATATGATCTGTGTGCATGCATGTGTGTGTGTGTATGTCTGTAATTTTTCTATAATTTCAGAACTTTTATGACACTATAATCCCATTTTACAAAAGTGAGGCTAGTCCTAATCCTCAGTGCTTTACACATGTCTCTGGAAAGGTTACTCTGTGAAGTAAGGAAGTATGGGAATCGCTGGCAAAGTCATGTGATTCAGTCAAAACTTGGGAGAGCCTCACATTGCTCTTCTAAATCATCCCAAACTGATAGCATGTGGCTTCTCCCTATTGGAGCTTTGTGAACATTCCTCTGAAAAAACCTATTATTCAGAAACCTGAACCCATCTTTAACCTGTTGTTTCAGACAAATTACACTCCTTACATGTAAAACAAGGGCTGAAGCAAAGTTTCATTGATAATTAGACTAAGACCTCTTATTATTGCATGAGTCTCTCAATATATCCATTTCTTAATTTAATTGTTAACCTTTCTTTTCTTTTTTTCTAACCTCCAGTACACTAGCCCATATTGAAAAAGGCAATGAAATGAGGAAATCCAAGAAGATTTCAAAAACCAGCTATAAGTACTTCAGATATTATTTGAAAGAAAGAACAGATTGATTTATGCAGAGGAAACAAAGACGTTTCAAATGTTCCCTTATCATTAAGACCCAAACTACTGACACCAACGTATTTTCACCAAGGTGAGAGACATGCACCAGACATATGATTGCTGTTAAGTGAGTTTATGACCTTTTCCTGCCCAAGACTGGGGCAGCTACAGTGGTGCTGAGGGTGACTTTAGAAAGTGGTAGGACGAATGGGTGTCATCCTTCACCCACAGGTGAAGCATTATGCTTCTTCAAGTGTAACTTATTCCCATGGAAATTTCCTTCAGAACTTTTTTTACATACATGCACAAAAAAAAATGTTAGAAAGACAAATACTAATAATATCCAACATTTATGAAATGTTTTATATGATATGCATGTCTACCAACTCCTTCTACTTGAATATTGTAATATATTTTTCAGATATAAAATCTGAATTTCAACAAAGCTAAGCGACTTTCTGAGGCTGGAGCAAGAGCCCAGATTCTGCAGCCTGATTCTGTACACTTACTCATTACAAACTAGTCTCAAACTGGAGGACACGTTTACCTCCTTATAATAAAAATCAAGGACTGGGTTAGGATTATAAATATAAATATAAGCATAGCAATAAATATAAATATAACCAACAATTAAGTTAGAAATCTGCTCTAAACAGAAGCAAAGAAATGGATATATTCCTGGCAAAAATAATTCCAAAAAATTATGACTAAAGTGTTCTAAACTATATAATAGTAACTCTTCTTATAGCACATGATTCTTTTATAGGCAGAAACTGTTTTTTTTTATTTTAGATTCTTTACTGTAACAGATTAGTAAAGATAATACACAGATATTTATAAGTGCCAAACACAGTTTTAAGTGGGTTTTATGAATTATCGCATTAGACATCTAATAGCCTTTGAAATAATTACCATTGTTTTTATTTTTCACCTGAGGTAAATAAGACTCAGAAAGGGTACAGAAGGGATCCCTAGGTGGCGCAGTGGTTTGGCGCCTGCCTTTGGCCCAAGGCATGATCCTGAAGACCCAGGATCGAATCCCACGTCGGGCTCCCGGTGCATGGAGCCTGCTTCTCCCTCTGCCTGTGTCTCTACCTCTCTCTCTCTCTGTGTGTGTGACTATCATAAATAAATAAAAATTAAAAATTTAAAAAATCATTTAAAAAAAAAAAAAAGAAAGGGTACAGAATTTGTCTAGAATCCCTCCATTCCTAGGAGGTCAAGGGAGGATTTGAACTCTAGGACTCTGCCTTCCTGGACCTTAATCACAACAGGTTCTGCACATTGGAAGGCTAGCTCATAGTCCATCTGTTCCACAACCCCCACAGGTGCCTCACCACCTTTGCTCCCCATACCCTTCCCAAGCTTCTACTTCTCTGGCTTGAAGAACTACATAGTCTCCTCACTGGCTCCCTGTTTCGATGTGGCCCCGTACATGAATGTTCCTCTCTACAGTGAACACCTTGATCTTTGTAAAACATAAATCCTGCCATGTGTATCCCCTCTCCTCAAAACTCTTCAATGGCCCTTCAACCACTTATAACAATGCCGACAGTCCTTACCTTGGCCCAGAAGGCCTGATGGGACATGACTCTTTCTCTCTTTCCAATCTCGTTTCCTACTGCAATCACGCTAGACTTCCTGCTACTATTCCTGAAAGTCTTGTTCCTTTTCTTTTAGGACCTTTGTACTTGCTGTTCCTTCTGCCTGGAATATTCACCCAATGATATGCAACAGGACTTGTCTCCTTACTTTATTTCACTGCTCAAGCCACTTCCTAAAAGAAGCCTTTGCCATCCCTTAATAAACTAAAGTGTACCTCTGCCCAACTCCATCACTGGCTATTTCCTTACTCTCCTTTTGTTTTCCCCACTGAATTTAATATTACCTGATGTTATCTTATTGTTTGTATTTAGTTATTGATTTGTTTACCGTTAAAAAGTAAACCACATGATGACAGAGACTTAATATCATTCATTATACTATATTCCCAAGACCAGAAAACGTGCCTGGAAAGTAGTGAACCTCAATAAATATGGATTGAATAAACTGATTAATATCCTTAAGAGAGATGTTAAAAAATTATAATCACTACTAGATCAAAGGGCATAATATATAAAGGTCATTGATACATACTGTAATTTTCCTTCCAGGAAATTTGTGTGTTGAACATTGTATTAATTACACTGTAGTTGTCAAAAACATTAGAGAATCCAACAAAGTAGAGCATCTTAAAAGAGGGGCAATGGCTTAAGATTATACAGCCTAGAGACCAGTTAGTATCTGAACTCCTCTCCTGGACTTTTGTTTTTTCAATATCACTAATGAAATTAGCCAGCAAGCTTTAAAAATCTTATTGAACTGGTACCCTTTGGATTAGGGGAATAACCATTAAAATATAGTGCTTGAACCGTTCCTTCCATTTTCCCATCGTCTGCGATTTTAACTTCAACTCAGAATTCAGATCTGGAGGAGGAAGATAAGTGAGTGCAATGTTTTCTTGACTTTGGAAATATTTTGACTGGCTTTGTATAAATTGTAGCCTGGTTAAGTTTATTGACAAGATATCTGAGCTAATGTTACTACAGAATTATAACATCATTTTCAGTTGGGAGTTTAGCATTAAGATAAGGTCTTGTATGTTTCTTTACCAGACCTCAGATTATGTATTTCCCTTTGAATTTAAATATTGTCTCCTAGATGCATGCTATTTGTTCTCTGAGAATAAGTTCCAACACCAATCTCTTGTGGGAAATATTGTAGCAAGTGTTACATGGAATTCCTGCCTGTCAGTGCACACTTTGATTTTTTTTTTCCATTAAGCATCCCAACATGCAAAAATAGAAGAAAAAAAACTATTTATCATCAGAAAAAGCAATGTCAGAAAAACTGCTGTTCAATTTCTAAAAGATGGGAAATAGTCTTAAATGTTTTGACAGAGAACAAAAATTCACAAACAAATGGAGAATTTGTGAATAACAACAAAATTTGGAGAAATGTTACAACCCAAAAATGTTCACCAGCTGCTTAGAAAAATCAAAATTCTTTCTTGTGGATCATTTCATTCCACAGCACAATGATTATGAGAGTCAATAACAAATGGGAAAGAAAAGTGAAATAGTGTATTAATTAGGGTAGGCTAACTAAAGGACTCCCAATACGTCATGCCAAAACATAATGGACATTTAGATTTTATTTGTGTAACATCCATGGAATTGTTCTTGCTCAGTGGGCAGCTCACTGCCACATGGTGATTCAAGGATCCAGGCTTCTTCCAAATTGTGGCCCCACCATCTCTTAGAGCCTAACCCCTCCTCATCTGCTTGTACAGCCTCAGCCCAGGTGGAAGACACTTCTCTTCCTCTCATATCTCACTCCGTGCTGAGAAATACTCATTTGACCATCCCAGTAACAAAAGAGCCAAAAATGCAGTCCTTTATTGGACAACTGCATCCCAGAGACCACTGTTTACCAAGAAAGGGTAAACATATTCTAGTGACCAAAAGCCATTTCTGCCTGATAGTAAAAGATATACACTTTTTAATATTAATATCCCCCAGCATCTGACAAAAAGGAGTTATATTTCTACAATGTGTCAGAGATTGCTGACTGTCCCTCAAATCAGTTCTCTTCTTTTTCTATTATATTAGGATCCTTGAATCCTAACGTACATGATCTCCCACAGGAAAGGCTCCTTTTCTAACCTCCCTTATATTTAGCTGTGACCCTGTCATGAAGTTCTGGCCAAAGGGAAGAAGCCTGGAAGTGAAGTATACTATTTCCCAGTCATGCCCTTGAAAGGGAAGAGGAATACTCTCTCCTTCCCATATATTTCCCTTCCTGCTAACTGAGATGTGATAAGCCAAATGACCTGGTAAGCCATCTGGGACTTTGATGAGAGCAAAACCCTTGGAAACACAGAGGAGAAAGATTCAAGTCATCCAGATTTTGATGACATACCAGCCTACTTATGCCCAGACAGTTAAATGAGAGAGAAATACACTTCTATCTTGTTTAAGTCACTGTTTTTTATAAATCTCCATTACAGATGCCAAACCTATAACTAATACATATGGCAAACAATATGGAATTCTGCTCATCCCCGATTCAACATTTAAAATGTCATAAAAGGAGAATGAAAGAAAGGAATTCAGCCAAAGATAAAAAATATAAGTGTATTGATTCCCGTTATACAACATGAATTGAACTAGATATTAATGCCCTTTCTCATTAAATGTGTGGCTATTGAAGGTGAGATAAAAATAATCTCCATTCCTGCTCAAAGGCTAAATTCATCCTTATGATGTTTATGAAAATTGTTCCTTGGTTTATTTAGACAATTGCCTGAAAATGTTCTGGAGGGTTCCTCTGTATTTCCCTGGAATATAATGTGGCAGTACTTACCAATAGAAGGATATTTATCTCATCATACCAACTCAGACTCTAGGTACCCTTCACCATGTGTAATTACTCAGTCTTTACAGACAGACACACACACACCTACATACACAGTCTTGGTTATCTGTTTGACCTAAAGCTCAAGGTGAACTACATCTTAGATTTCGAGTTTAGGATTATTGTAAGAGATGGCTAGGACTTCTGCTATTCAGGGTTGGGGTGTAGGGTACTATCAAAAGATAAAGGGATTTCTAGTGATTGTCAAGAGAATGTAAAATAAAAGACCAACATTACCTAAACTCAGAAATAGGGAACAAAATGAGAGAATTTAATGAGCTAATCTTTAAAAAGTTCTGAGAATGATGCTTAGCATATAGAAAATGATCAATAAATATCAGCTTAAAACACTAGCTTATGCAAACCAATCCATCTAATTATTACTAGACATCAAGTTATCACTGTATATTCACTGAAGTCATATAGGCTTCCATGGATGACAAGAATGCTTTCAAAGCTGTGTCAAATCCTACCCATGGGGTATAACTGAAAAGAGGCCAAGACAATAGATGCTGTCAAGGAATCATTGTTGACTTTAGGTGTGATAATGGCACCATAATTACCTGAGACGATGTATTTTTTCTTGGGATACATACTGAAGTGTATTAAGTACAATGACAATTCTTCAGCATTAAGGCAAAAGAAAGGCAGTAGGTAAACTAAAGATAGCAAAATGTTTATGGTTATAAACCTGGGGGATGAGTACATATTTATTGTACAGTGTATATTTGACTTTTCTGAAAATAAATAAATAAATAAAAGCATCACGAAAAGTTTCACAGAGCTGATTCTTCAACTTCCCTCAGCAGAGTGGCATGATTTTTGGATCATGAGGTTCTGCAGTGGAGCCTTGGGGCCGGAAGCCAAAGCAGGCGGACAGAGTTTCGGAGCTTTTGCCACCTGTAACCAAAGTTGTTCCATGTTCGCCTCTTCTGTTCAATGGAAAGCCATGTAAGATTTTGTTTACATGGGAAGGAGGCTAAGGAATCATCCACTGACCTGACCTCCTTGCTCTTTCTTTCCACCACTTTCAGACCATGAGAGCCCTCCCCCTTCCCAAAAGCCCACATTTTTTTTAGTCTCTTGGTATCAGTTATATTGCACACCACCTTTGATTTCAGTTTTCTACCAACTCCAATAATTTCCCCTCATTTCCAGAAGATTTTAGCTCCTGGTTTCATGTCACTATGACCATTGCCTTCATTTTAGGTCATTTTAACGCATGTATAAATGATGCTTCCCACCCTCTGGACTCTCAGTTTCTAGAATCCTCCTCCCAAAGGTTGTGTTATTCACTTTGCCTCAGATGCTCCCTCCCAGAGTCAAAGCCAGCAGAGCCCCGCCCCCAACATTAGGTAATTTCCTGACTAATGCTTTCTGAGCACTACATGCCAGCACCTCCAACATCCTTCACCCCATTTGCCTTCCAGCACTCCTGGGATGTCTTGCCTTAATGAAAAATTAAAGCTTGATGATCTTGATACCTTCATTCTTCTCTTTCTCTGATTTAATTCTCAGGGTTAATTACTTTAATACAGCCTTTAGATAGTCCCTCAACTCTCCTGACTTCTTCTCACTGTGTTGTAACTGTTTGACAAACCACCTCAGTTAAATTCAACCCTGTGTTTACTTGATCTATGCATCTATGTAGCTGAACATAACTGAAGAAACACACACAAGCATGTTGACTTAGGTTCCATTGAATTCAAGAATACAAATCTCGTTTGTATTGGGGGCCTCCAGTGGCAGGTATACTACATGCTCTCCCCAGAGCATGCCCTCTTCATACTCTTAGACTGTCTGCAGCTTTCATCTTCTGCCTCAGTCTTTGAAATATCCCCCTGACCACCTCACTCTCAGCTGACAACCTTGCCTTCTACTTCACTGAGAAAATCTGAACAATCCAGATAGAACCTCCAGAAACTGTAAATTCATGTTTACCCAGAATCTATGAAAATGACCTAGTTTAGAAGTAGGATCTTTAAAAAAAAAAAAAAAAAAAAAAAAAAAAAAAAAAAAGAAGTAGGATCTTTGCAGGTATGCTCAAGTTAAGATGAAATCATATTACCTTAAGGGGGTTCCTAAATCCAATAGGACCAGTGTCCTTATAAGAAGACAAGAGATACAGAAACACAGAGAAAACACAGAGAGATTGCCATGTGACAATGGAGGCGGAGAATCAAGTGGTGCATCCATAAGCCAACAAAGGCCAAGAATTGCTATCAACCATCAGATGCTAGGAAACAAGCTTAGAACAGACTCCCCCACTCCAGAGCCCTCCAGAAATCATTAACCTTGCTGACACCTTGATTTCAGCCTTCTGACCTCTAGAGCTATGAGAAAATAAAATTTCATTGTTTTCTGTCCCAGTTTGTGGTACTTCGTTACAGTCACCCCAGTAAACTCACACAGAGTCCACTCATCCACAACATCTCATCTCTCCCCTCTTGTTAATATATATAAATTCTCCAGATCCTGTAAAAGCCTATGTCTCTCTTTGTCAGCTTGATCCTATACCCTCTCACATACTCAGGAACATTTTTCTTTCTCTTTCTCTTTCTTTCTCTCATATTCCATATTTGTTTTTAATCTCTGCTGGATCATTTCCTTTTTTTCCTTGTTTTTTAATTTAAATTCAATTTGCCAACATCGAACCAGTGTTCATCCCATCAAGTGCCCTCCTTAGGGCCCATCAGCCCATTCCCCCACCCACCTCCCCTTCCACAACCCTTTGTTTGTTTCCCAGAGTTAGGAGTCTCTTGGGGTTTGTGTTCCTCTCTAATTTTTCCTCACTTAGTTTCCCTCCTTTCCCTTATAGTCCCTTTCACTAGTTCTTATATTCTGCATATGAGTGAAACTGTACGATGATTGTTCTTCTCTGACTGACTTATTTCACTCTCTGCTGGGTCACTTCCAATGGTACATAAATCTGGTCTTATTTCTCTCATCTCAAAACCAAAATAACGAAACAAAAGAAAATCTTCACTTGATGCCAATTTCCCTACAAGCCATCACTTTTATTTTGCTCCTTTTTGAGCAAAACTCCAAATCACTTTTTATATCCATTCTGTTTCACCTCCTTCTCTTCCATTCTCTCTCAAATCCACTCCTACAAGGTTTTTGCCACGGATGAAATTGCTCTTGCCAAGACCACCAATGATGTCAATTTGCTTCATGTGATCTATTCTCAGTCCTCATCTCGCTGGAAGATAAGCAGTATCTGATACAGCTATTACTCTTACCTGGTTGGCAACACTCTTCATGTAGCTTCCAGAACAATGCATTCTCTTGTTTTCCTTGTTACTGACTGTTTCTTCCCAGTTTCCCATTCTGGTTCCTCCTGCTTCCTTAATCTTTTACTGCAGAATGCTCCCAGAAAAATGTCCCTTGGTCCTCTTTTCTCTCTATCCTCAATCTCATAATGATGGCACAGATTTAAATACTCTCTGTATACCAATAGCTTCCAAATGCACTTCTCCAGACAAGACTTCACTCCTGTACTTCTGACTCAACTACCTATTTGATATTGCCATTAGGATGCCTAACACACATATTAAATCAACACATTCATGGGATCCCTGGGTGGCGCAGCGGTTTGGCGCCTGCCTTTGGCCCAGGGCGTGATCCTGGAGACCCGGGATTGAATCCCACATCGGGCTCCCGGTGCATGGAGCCTTCTTCTCCCTCTGCCTATATCTCTGCCTCTCTCTCTCTCTCTCTCTTTCAATGTGTGTGTGTGACTATCATAAATAAATAAAAAATTTTTAAAAAGTTAAACACATTCAAACTGAGCTCTACCCACAGCATTTTCCATTTTACTCTCTCTCTCTCTCTGTGACTATCATAAATAAATAAAAATTTTAAAAAAAGTTAAACACATTCAAACTGAGCTCTACCCACAGCATTTTCCATTTTAAGAAGTGACAATTTCACCCACTAATTGTTCAAGTCTAAAGTTAGGAGTAAGTTTTGGATCTACTGCTTCCCACATCCCACCTTTAATATTCAAGAAATCCTACTGGTTTTCCCTTCAGAGGACATCCAGTTTCTGGCCACCTATACCAGCTCTGTCACTACCACTTAAGTTTCCAATACCACATCTCTCCTCAGGAAAGACACCAACCTATTCATTGTGGGTTTCCTTGCATCTGCCCTTGTCCCATCCCCTACAATCAATTCTCTGTACCAAAGTCAGAATGCATCTGTCCAAAACCTGCAATGGTTGCCCGTTTTACTCAGATTACAACCCAAAGCACTTACAGTGACCTCTAAGGCTCTGGGTGGTCTGTCACTTGCTATTTTTCTGACCTTCTCTTCTTCCACTTTACCTACACATACAGCTCAATGCAATGGATTCCTTACTTCAACACACTGGACTCACTCCTCCACGTGGCTTTTGTTTGCTCTCTTTCCTTCACTTGGCTTCCTTCACTTGGCTTTCCTTCACTTGGCTAATCCTCTCACCTCCTTCAAGTCTTTGTTCAGATCTTCCTTCCCCTACAGAGCTGACACCAATTTCCATTCTTTGCTGCAAACTGTTTTCACTAGCCCCCTGTGCTCTTGACCTTCTTTACCTGCTCTACTCTTTCTTTTGTATCAACAGTTCTCATCATCTTCTAAAATACTGTGTGATTTACTACTCATTTGTTATTTTTATTAATTATGGTATTTCCCTGCACTGGATGTCAAGCTCCTTGAGGGCATAGTTTTTGTCTGTTTTGCTTATCATGAATCACAGGTACCCAGAAGAGTCTGGCTCATCATACTGATGGGGTCTGTGTGGCAGCTTCATCATTGATCTGGCTAAATCTGTGGTTAAATGATCTAATTCTAAGGAAATGGATGGATGGCCTAACCTTCCATAATACCTCCATAAATATAATCTCAGTCAAATTGAGCTTTAATGGTTTCAGGAATTTTAGTCCTTATTAAGTACTTGAAATGCAGCTAAATATGGAACCATATACCCGAACTGATAGTTCATCTGGGGTAAGCACTGATAACCTCTTATGACCATAGATACGTCTAACAAGAATGCCTTTACACTTAAGACAGGCCAAAGAAGCACCGTTACCATACCAGAAATACATTTCAAATCTTTAACACATAGAAAAAGTGAATGATCAAGATCACACAAAATATTGCTGCATATAACATGGTTAAAATATTTTAACTTAAAAAAATTAATTACCTAAACTAAACACTGGCCATAGACATTCAAATAAGAATCAATAAAATACCCATAGGACACCTAGTTTTGAGAATGTTTTTTCAGTGTTGTTTATAGTGCCTCTACTTGAAACTTAGTTATTGAAACACAACCTCATGATTCTAAATATATGTAGTAACTGATAAATCAGGATATTTAGTTTAGTTACTGTCTTATGAATTAACATGGTGGGGAGGGAAATCTAGATGAATTAGAGAAAGGACAAAATTTTCTGTTGTGATTCATTAGGGAAATTCAACCTTAGAAAGAGCCATGAACTATTTATGCTACAAAGGGCATCAGTTACTGACAACGAATGTCAATGTTAAACCCAAAAGCAAGGTGCATGTGTGTTGAGAATAACAATTTTTTTATATTCTCTGCATTATTTCCCTGGTTTAGCCAGGAGAGTAGGCATCCATTTTTTTAAAAGGAGATCTTCAGTTATGTAGTAGGATTTAAATCCTATCTTAAGTATCTTATTGCTTCCAAACAATCTGTGTAATAAGTATAGTGGGAGACTCTGAGCTTTGTTATTAAAACTAATATTAAGTGGTTTCTGGGTGGGTCAGTCAGTTGAATGTAGGACTTTTGATTTCAGCTCAGGTCATGATCTCAGAGGCATGAGATCAAGCCCCGCATTGGGCTCCATACGATTCCCTCTCTCCCTCTCCTTTTGCCCTTCCCCTCGCTCACACATTCTCTCTATCCTTTCTAAAACTAAAAAATTTTTTGAATTATTAATAAAAACTGACAGTAGCCAACTTGAAGATGTCACTACTCAAAGTGTTTTTCCCATTAAAGAATCTGTGGAACACTTCTAGGAGTCCTTTAAAATATATTTTTATATATTATGCATAAATTACATATTTATATAAATATTTACATTTTTATCTATTATTTGAGTATATAAGTATGTATTTATAGGAGACTTCTATGCTATTATATATATCATATGTAATCATATAATATATATCATATATATACACATATACACTATCTGAGCAAAGTATTTCAAACATTGTGGAGGGTGAAACACTTTTGTGCCATTATTGATCTAGTGAACTACTTAATCTGAACACTTTTAGACTGTAAGATTGAGTCAGAACTTGGATTAAAGTGCTATTCTCCCAATAATTTTCAATGCAAAGTGTTACTCAAATATTGAATGTACCAGACATTCTTACTTCACTGTCATGAAGGTAGCATCAAACATCATAATGACATCATAATGACAAGCAAAGCCAGCCTATGTTACATGCCCAATGTAAGTGCAATGGCATAACCATAAACTGCTGCAATCATTTTGTTTTTCATCATGCGTTTCATTGTGTCACAGTTCTTTTTTTTTTTAATTTATTTTTTATTGGTGTTCAATTTACTAACATACAGAATAACCCCCAGTGCCCGTCACCCATTCACTCCCACCCCCCGCCCTCCTCCCCTTCTACCACCCCTAGTTCGTTTCCCAGAGTTAGCAGTCTTTACGTTCTGTGTCACAGTTCTTGTATTACATGTGTTTATTCTCATTATAAATTTCACTTTACATCAAATGTTGCCACACCAAGTAATGCCATCCATCCATTGTCCTTTAAAGGAAAAATAACATCTAATACTGATCTGAACTTATACTAATAGGTACACACAGGTATTCTATATGCAGCACTGTAGAAGGATGTTGCATTGATCCACAGAGAAGAATGCATCTGGGACCTTTTTCTAACTCTGCTTATGTATTCTTTTTTCTATCTTTGTCGAAACATTAGAGGTGAATCCCAATCTCAGGGTTAGAAATATCTTTCCATATGCTATATCATCTAAAGTCAGCCAGAAGAACCTGACAAGTATGGATATACCAATGCCTAAACTCATTTATTGAAAAAAAAGAAACTGATTTCCTGTCACAGATCTGGCAATAAAGCAGGACATAAGTATGGTTCTCAGCATCTACAATCAATAGGGAATAAATATTCAATCAATATCTATTGACTGGATCAGTGAATGAATTCATGCATTTCTGTGTACAAAGAGTGTCATGTAGAGAAAGGGCAGTCTGTGACCCAGGCCTGTGGGGGTAGGGTTCTGCGAATACTCACTGGCAAGGCCACTCCTCAAACTCCATCTCTCCGTCTGGTATTTTCTCGCAATCAGATATAGAACAACTGTTAAGAGAAGAAGCAGGCTGCAAATGAGGTCAATATTGGAGATGACTTTATGAAGTCACATGGAATTTACTGCCTCCTAATTTTCCTGATAACTGAAATCTAATTGTCTTTAGCTAGCAATTCAGGAGTGTTCAGTAGTTGGGCTAAAAAGTAGAGAAGCTGTGCAAGCTGCTCACAAATTAGGAATCAGTACACATCACATTAATTTTGGAAACCTGTGTATAGCTCCTATCCAGGGATGGAAGTCATCCTACCTCTTCATAATCTCTTATCAGATGGCTCCAGACCTCTTCCCTGCAACAGAGACAGTTGGTATGCTGCACACAGAATTTATTTCTTTTTTTTTAAGATTTTATTTATTTATTCATGAGAGACACAGAGAGAGAGGCAGAGACAGAAGCAGACTCCCTGCAAGGAGCCAGATGCAGGACTTGATCCCAGGACCCCCGGACCATGACCTGAGCCAAAGGCAGTCACTCAACCACTGCCCCCAGAACTTATTTCTGAATTTTTTTATGTTTCCCCCTGTTTTGTTCTGTGTGGCTTTGCTTCCCAGTCTAGACAGAAACTTCTCCAATAGAGGTATCTTGATTTTTACCACCTATTTTTCAGGGTTTCTCAAAGACTTCATGATTATTAAAGAAGTTTACAATGGACTTATTTCTATCAAAACAGCCTCTCATGCAACCTACTTTAGTACATACTATACATATTCTAATCTGGCCATGTCTTGTGCCATCCCCTAAAAGCAGAGATTCTTGGATTCATCTCATAACTACAACATAATAACTCATTCCGTTAATAATTATCATACTCTGCCGGGCAGATTGTACCAGATCCTGGAACGTAATCAATTAATATTGAGCACTGAGTGTTATTAGTACATGTTCTTGCTAATCAGGACTAGCATTCTCCCATCTGAGGCCGACCTGTAAGCATTTTCTTAAATCTCTCTCTCACTGCCTTCCAAACGGGGAATGCTATATTCAAAGCAAACGATGCAGACTGGTTGTGTCCAAACTCCTCATTAATCCTGACTTCTTCACAAAAAAATATTCATGAAATTTAAAAGAATATATTGTGAACATGCCAAGTAAGCTTTGAGGGCGATATGCTGCATTTTTTTAATACAAAAAAAGTTATAGGTCTACAATAGGCATCTCTGGTAAAACTTTGCATGTTTTCTAGGGTGTTGTGATTAAATAGTAGTTAGAGATTCTGATTCTGGGTTCATTTGTTGTTTCTTTCTTTCAAAGCCCAAAACCTTCTGGCACCCAAAACTGACAGAGCTGCCCATCCATTTAAAGCCTTCTATCAGATTACCGGGACCGTGTGATGTCGTCCACAAAGCTGGATACCATTTACAGCAGTTTGTATCTAGTACAAAGCTTCTCATAAATAAATAGGGCTAGAGGCATGTTTGGATGGCAGAGGGCAGCCTCCTGCCCCATTCTCACTGAAAGGTGGCCCTGGTTTAGTACAGATATGGTTTACTGGCAAAAAAAATAAATAAATAAAAATAAAAATAAACAACCACCCACAAAAAAAAAAAAAAAAAAAAACGAGAAGTAACAGCAAAATAAAAACACTCCGTTATCATCTAGTTAAGTGGTGGGATGTTCAGACATGAAGCATGAAGCTCAAGGAAACATTTTAGCTTAATCTTGAAGGCGAGTGATTTACTTTGTAGTGTTTCTAGGCATTTTATTTTTTTATTTTTATTTTTTGTATGGCAGAACAGCTTGTGTGCTTGGAATCACTGAGACACAAAACATCTTGTCCAAAAGACATCAAGAGAAAAAACAGAGATGAAAGGAAAGAAAAGCAGAGGGGGAAATTTTCACATGAAGCGAGAGTAATCCTCCAGGATGAGTCTAGTCACTCCTAAGGGTGAGAAGCAGAAAGAGATCCTCCTCCAAGAAAATTTATTTAGATTATTTGGGGAAAGTAGTAGGAAGTAGTATTTCCTGTGCTTCATGAAACAGAAACTCATACCTCCTCAGACCGTGACACACAGAGTACAGAGCCATGGGGAGATGTGGCCGCAGGGGACACAGCCCCAGGGATGGGCACATTCTGGGAGTGAGCAGCCAGCTTCCCATGAAGAGGCACAGATAGCTTGTCTGGAAACACTAAGTACATGCTTTCCAGTAAACCCTCCCCTGGTAAAGCCTGTGTTCTCTTTTTCCACCACCAAACCAGAAGCAGGCACTTGATCTTTTATATTTTGAAACTCGAAGGGAAGAGTAAGCTCAAAGGGAGACTTCTATTTCAGAATCCAGCCTTCAAATGAACTTGACTGTATTAGAAAGATAAACAGGCAGTGTGAGTCTAAATGTGCTGTCCTGTTTGTGGTTTAAAAAAAGGGGGGGGGAGGATTCGATCATCGTTCCCACATCTTTGCCTTGCTTTCTCCAAGAATAGATGGAAAGAAATATTTTAAAAGTTAACCCCTGTGTTCTGCTAAGTATGTATTCAACAAACAAAAAGATCTGAAACAACATAGTTGGCAGTTCTCACGCTGATGATTTTTGACTTTTAAACACTATTTACAACCGAAATGATCCTTTATGCTATACTCAGAATATGATTAACACATTCCACCTTTAGGATATGTCAAGTCTATAAATCAGGGTTGAAATTCTCAAAACATAAGTAGATAGTGTGTTGAAAACTATACATATTGGCATAATTATTATTTATATTTCCTAGAAATTAATGTCCCATCATGGTTATTTTTTGTAGCAATCAAAGATTTTATTTTAGCAGCAGAATCCCTAAATGCCTCCTAGATGTTATGACTATTATGTCTAGTATTTTAATGGACAACTTACAGGAGATTTGCAGGAGCAAGGCAGTCAAGGAATTCCCCCAATCCGGCTCTAGACTCCCTTCCCAACTTCATATCCTACCAATTCTCCCCCATTTCTTTCCTTCTTCCCCATTTTGCCCACTGTCCCAACACACACACACACACACACACACACACACACACACACCACAGCCTAATTGATATTCCTTGACCAGGCCAGCACTCTCATAGCTACACACCTTAATTCAAATCATCTCTCCAATCTACAATGACACTCCACCCCTCTGCCCTTCTAATATTCTGTCCAAAAGCTTACATATTCCTCAGTGATTTAAAACTCCTTCTTCAATGGAGGCTTCTCAGAGCTGCCTTTATGCAAATGTAATTTAAATCGCTTTTGTTTTAGTTCGCACACTCGTGCCCCTCTTGTAAAACTTCACAATTTCTGCCATGCACCTTGGTTGTGTGTGTGTGTGTTTGTGTGTGTGTGTTTGTCTATCAACATCACTACATCCCTTAAAAGTGAAAATCATATCACAAGCCACTCTGGATATCTTCAGTGCTGTGAATATAACAGAACATCAGTGAATACGCTTGGAATCATTGGAAAATATGAAAGAAATTGCCCTTAGAGTTAGTTAATTCATTTGGAAAGAAACTTCAGGTTACTAGTGCTAACTAATACCTTACATTGACTAGTACTTCCATATAAATTGTTTCATTTATTTTTTTAAAGATTTATTTATTTGTTTTAGAGAGAGAGAAAGGGAGAGAGAGCACAGGGGGAGGAGCAAAGGGAGAGAGAGAGAGAGAGAGAGAGTCTCAAGCTGACCTGGAGCTGAGCACAGAGCTCTACTCTGGGCTCGTCTCACAGTGCTGAGATCACAACCTGAGCCAAAACCAAGAGTCAGATGCTTAACCAACTGCTTCACTCAGGCGCCCCATAAATTGTTTCATTTAATCCTTCCAATAATCCTCTTCCCGTTTCATGATAGAAACGTGAGAATCAGAGGGTTTAACGGGAGAATAATTTAGATCTAGGACTTTGATTGGCCAGATTAAACTGGAAAGACAAAATATAAAGTAGGTGGAAGCAGGCAGGGATATAGTGGTTTCCTGATAAACTCCCACTATGGCAAAGAAATCCATACCTAACTGCTACTGCTCTGCATCTGTGATATCCAGCACAAACACAGGCATAACTACCTAAGAAGGGAGGGCAAACCCTACTGCAAAGTACACATACAAGATCTCAGATTGAATCCCTGGTCTCTCACTCTACTTGCTCCCTCTCTGCCAGGCCTTCTCCTGCTCCCTGAGCCCTCTCACTTAATGCAATCGTAAACAGATGGAGAAAATTGGGGTGTTTTCTAGCTCGTGTGTTGACAGTACTTCTCCCCAAAGCAAATGCAGTGAAGAAAATATGTAATCATTCTGAATGTATTTCAGTGAGGAATACAACAGTCCCAGTAGTTGAAAGTATTCTGGGAGAGGCTGGCGGGCTCCTGTCCAGGGTGCCGCAGTAGAGAGTTCCACACTTAAATTAGGAAACTCTGTCACTCTCTGCCATGTCCTTAGGAAAGGGCCTTTACAAATGTCAGTGTCTCTTCTGTGCCTCAAATCTTCCTCATTCAACACATCCCCTGACCTAGTAACTTTGTCCAGAACAACTATAGATAATGGAACTATCCACCCAACAATAGGAGATTGGTTAAATAGAATAACACAAAATATCACACAGGCATTAAAAATTATTTTTAAAAAGTATGCTCAATGCCTGCTAGAATTTATATTATACAGTGGTAGTTGAAAAAATTAAAAAGCAAAAACAGTTATACAAAATGTGTGTTCAACTGCCCTGCCATACTGACTACTTTAGAGTATGCAAAATAAGCACAATGTCTCCAGGTGACAGCATATACTCTCACCATTCTATATCCTTTTGGTTCCACAAACCCACAAAAAAACTATGAAAGATAGATGTTTTTGTCATTCAACTAATATAATTCAAATAACTTTTTAAAAATATGTCTATAATTTATGTTTCAAAATATATTCAATAAAAACTAAAAGATTTAGTTTAAATATGTCACCTTTATTCCACAAGAAGTTATATTAGGTTTACAGATGTCTTCCTTCTTTCCTTCCTGCCTTTCTTCCTTTTTTTCCTTCCCTCTTTCTTCCTTTTTCTCTTTTTGCCTTCTATCTCTAAACTGAGCAAGTTCAAAGATTTTGAAAACTCCACTAATGGTAGATATTATCTGAAAAGTATCATCTTTCAGATCTATCAGCCACGTTATCTTTAGCACCTTCTCTCTTTTCTTCTGTCTTTAAGAGTTCCAGTGACTTTTGTTTATGTAAAAGCATCTTAAATACCAGCTAGTCACCAGTACCAACATGCTAGTCCTACTACAGCATTCCCCTAGATGTGAAGTTAAGCAAAATTCAAAATCATTATCTCTGATGCCCTGGGCAATTCTTTCTCTTAAAGAATTTGTCTTTTTGTGCTTTGTTTTGAAATCCTTTCCCTAAAAGACTATCTTATTTTTACATGTCATACCTATTTTGTGGAGAAGGTGGCTTGTCCAAAAACAAAAATTTCTTTTCTTTATCTTCATGATTCCACTTTTTAAGGATGTATAAAATGCTAATTTTTCTCAGGCTAGTGTTGTAATAGGAATAGAAAATGTATGTTTTTAGCAGTTGTACCATGATACTAGCAGAGAAATTATTATATTGACTTGTTTGCCAGAGATGTGTAGGTAGATATTTTGACAACCAAAAATATTCTATATCGTTTTATAAAAGGAAAACCTAGGTTGGTGAACATAGGTCACTTCTATAGTAAAAGTATCACTATCAGTAACTAACAATAACTTACTGTCTTTAATCAGCTTAATCAGCAACTGACATTCACATCGTCGCTTCATTTACAATCACTGGCCCCTCCCCGATGCCAGGCCCTATTGTACAGCTGGCACAGGGTCTGCCTTCAAGGAGAGAACAGTCTTGAGGGGGAGACAGAGGAACTAACTCAAAAAAATATAATCACTGCAGGTACAATCTTTTTGCTATAGTGCTTGTTTGGAAAGTGTGAGTTTGTTCCCATGTGAGTTTGTTCCCATGTGATTGATATACAGGGAGCTATTTGATTTGCTTATGGGCAATATTATGTGCAAAGAACACTGAGTGTAGAAAAGTGGCCCACAGCTGAGCCAGGCCAACCAGGAGAACAAAAGCACATTCCCAGGCCTTGATTATCTACATGTCCTCTCAGTCTCCCTCTGTTTAGGAGTTGCCACCCACAACTAACATCACATTTCCCTTCTGCATCAGACTACCTCCTTCCACCACTTGGCAACGACACACAAACCTTACACAGACCTCCAGCTCCACTTCCACAAGCATTCATCGATCTCCAAGTGGCAAAGCACCATCATGCTTATGGCATTACTCATGTTGCTTAACCATTTAACATGTGTAAAGTAGGCTAGCATTTTTATTTGGATCTATCTTCTTTTTGATGTGTCACTGACAATCTTGAGTATTGTGCTCTGACTCCTTCTCCCATAAGCCCTGTGGTATTACTGGTGATTTTGCATAGCACTTTCTGGCACAAGGAAGGGTAGCAATTGGTGTTTGAGAGGAAAGATGTTAAGAAGGTAAGACAGACAAAGAAGAACAGGGAGATCTACTTGCATGGTCAGGTCAGGGAACGCCTTTCTCAAAAGATGACCTTGAATAAAACCTAAAGGCCACAGAGTCACCAGTGCTGGGTGCTGGGTATCTAGAGAAGATGGAGGAATGGGCCCCAAAAAAGTGTGAGGCTGGAAGCCCTGAGTACAAATCAGAGAGGTAGGTGGTAAAGAGGAAGCCAGGAGGCTAGAGTTGAGGTGGACATGGGTCCCAGCCTGGCTTTGAAGGCTTCAACAAAGTATGCCAATATCCACTGCGATAAAATGAGAAGTACTCAGGGCTCTAACAAGGGAGCATCCAGATCATGTTCTGTTAGGAGGTTCTAGTGGCACATGATGAAGTCACCAAAAGGAAGAGAGTGGCATCAGAGAGCCCAGTGAACCTATAAACAGAAGTTGCTTTTTTCTTAGACGCATGGTAACATATTCCAGAAATGGACTAGAGAAAGTCTTGAGTGACAGAATGTTATGATGCTCTAAAAGGAGAAATCAAGGGTTCAGGAATAAGATACCCAATCATCTTCAGTGGCATCAATATACATCCTTACAAACACCACTGCCATCTGTCCCTCTAAAGGCTTTGAGCACTTGCTATGTGCTTTACATACATGAACTCCTTCCATCTTAGGCACAGAGAAGGGAAGTTCCCTTGTGTCATGTGTCTAGAAAGTCACAGTGTGGGAATGAAAATCTGTTGGCCCCTGGAGAGCCCAATCTTCTGCCCTTCAGGTGCATGTGCACACTGAGTGAGGAGGCCATGCAGCAAAGTTGTCAAAGCTGGTTCTGTGCCAACTTTCCTATCGTGTGGTAATAGATAAATAGACATATTTTACTACTTTCCTCTCTTGTCCAAATAGAATGTTCTCTTCTGGTTGACTAGAGACAGGTACTAAATAACAGTATGCCATTCTAGGAAAAAATAATTGATGGTTATAAAAATGAGTCCCTTTCCCCCTGAAAGCATGATGCTTTGCAAAGAAGTTAGGATAAAGGAAAGGATGTTTGAACATGACATCTGGTCTATTTCTTCAGGCTAACAGCTTCAAGGTGAGACACCTGCCTTCATTACTATCTCCATGTCCATTAGGTAAACATTTACTTTGTCCCAACCTATGACTTACCGATCTGTTAGGAAGAATACCAAAGAAGCCAACCAAAGAAGCCATTCATAGGTGAATCTCCCTATGAAAGTCCAAAGTGCACTGTTTACACACACAGCACTCTATCTTTCAAGAAAGAAAAGGCTCCCCTCCCATATGGCAGCATACCAGGTGCATTTAGACTTTCATTAAAGGGAAGAACAAAAATAATCCAGAAATTAAAATAATAGCTATAAAGAAAGAGATCAAAAACATAGTGGAAATGTTTCCAGTTCTGACATTTGAGGTGAATGTGCCCACCCCCATTGATTTGTTTGCCATCCAGAAATATATTTTGAAGGACAATGACCTGGCAAGAAAGAGAAGTGATGCTCAATAAGTGGACTCAACCAGGGAATACTAGACTTTGAGGACAGCAGCTGAACAATGGATGCAGACATGGGCCTTTCCCAGCACACATGCCCACTGGGCCTATGCCATAGCTGACAGTGGCATGGAGAGCTACGGTGCAAGCACGGCCTGGCCCATCTGTCATAAACATTAGGTCCAAAGGCCACAGGTGTTAACAGTACTAAAAAGTAAAAATTACACTCGGGCGGAGGCCACTTGATAGAACAGGAAGAAGCAAAATCTAGGATTGGTTTCCAATCAGTAAATGGGCTAACAGTCTATTCATCTTTAGCACCTGTTGTTTCTTCCTCTCTCTGGTTCACCATGAATAAAACAGTTTTATTTATAAAAGATGTTGTGTGTACCCAGGACCAGCCTTTTGCCTATTGTGAACTAGGCAAAGTTTGTCTTTGGTGTCCTCCCTGGCCAGCTGGCCAACGCTACTTCCCTTCTCTCCCAGCAGGTGTCAGGGCCCCCTTCCTGTGGCCAAAACACCCACTCAGAGCCTTCTCTCATTCTCCTGATTTCCTGATTTCTTGATTTCTTAAATTTTTCTTAAACACCTAGAATGCAATTCACTGCACTAAACATGCAAGGCGAGAGGTTGAAAGAACTGCAAACACAGCCATCGCCCTTCACTGACATGCCAGTAAAAGATGCAAACACAGACACTGGTAAGCAAAGTACACACATTTTTAGTGGCCCAACAGAAGTGCAATAAAATGGCCATGAAACCATGGAGGAAAGAGAGTGAATTCCAAATGGTGAATTTGAAAAACTCTAGGGAAGACATAGAATGTGAACTATGGCTGGAAGAATGGGCAGGACTGGGAAGGACTGTGATTAGTAGAAAGGATGAAGAAAGGCACTCCAGTGGAGGGAAAAGTAGAAGCAAATGCACAAAATTTGGAGGATTTAGGTAGTGCTAGAGAGGCAAAGGATCCGAGTTGTTTTGAATTCTGGATCCACCAGAGACTAGCTGTTTAAACACAGAAAATTAATAAACTTCTCTGAGCCCTGATTTCCTCATCTGCAAAATTAAAATGCATTCAGTACACATTTATTAAGGATTTTACATGGGTCAAGCTCTGTGCTGCGTGTTGAGGGTACAACTGAATTAAGAATATCTACCTCAGAGAGTTTATGTTAGGATTCAAGAAGATGTATGTGAAGAACTTAGCAGAGTACCTAGTAAAGATTAGTTATATAAATGGCTGGTGATGCCTATGGAGGCTGTGGTGGTAGTGATGACAATGGAGGTGGTGAGAATTGTGGTGGTGGCAGTGGAGAAGATGAAGTGGGCAGTGGTGGTGGTAGAGAAGGTGGTAACATGGTTAGAGGTAAAGTGGGTGGTGGTGGAGGTGGTGGTGGTAAAGTGGCTGGTTGTGGTGACGGAGTTGGTGAAGTGGATGGTAGACGTATGGTGGAGCAGATGAAGTGGATGGTACTGGTGTTGGTGCAGGTGGTGACGAGGAAGCTGTGAGGGTGAATGACAGGTGCTAAGAAAGTAGAGCCTGGGGCAAGAGGTTAACAAGAGTTTTAGATCAGATACTGCTTGAATATAGAGAAAACTATTCGATTGCAGAAGTAATGGCCTTAATATGCCAGTTATAACTCTGATGTGGAATTGACTTTGGGTGGGCCAAGTTCTGGGCAGGCAGTAGGTCTTCCCAAACCACTTTCTGTCTACCCTCAAGGTCAGCTCTCTGCAATTCAGACATCTATCAATATTGATTTAATCAACTCAAGACAGGCAAATGTTATGAATATTGAATATTGTACCCTTCTCTACTGTTTTTGGGAAACATGGCCAGTGCTGTCTAGGGCTGTTCAAATTCTGTGACGGGGAGGGGAGGTGGGGGTGGTGGAATGTAGATGGGAGGAGTGTCAGGTGGGGGAGCATTACAATCCTGAACAAGTTGCCTCAAAATGTATTTCAATTTGCTAATGCCATTTTCTGTTGACCTACCATGTGAAATTGGAGATCTTTTTTCCTCTAGAAAAAAAAAAAAAAAAACTTATTCCAAACAAAACAAAATCACAGCCTGCAGGGCACAAGTTTTACATATTTAAGAGAAATGAAAAAAATAACAAAACCATTAATAATACTTCTGATCTAATACACTCCTCTATACACTCCTACTGCGCACAGCTCTCTCTGTCCTCAGAACAGAGGTCATAGGCTACTGCCGACACAGTTCAAATGCAATCCCTGTCACATCATTCTCCTGCCCAAAAATCTTTACAGCACCCATTAATGCCTGATATCCTCTATCATTATATCCCAAAGGTACCACTTCCCTCCTTCAACCTCAGTGGAGGGCATCGTGGTCTAGCAACAAACATGGGCATCCTCCTCCCTTACCTGCAGCCATTCCCTTGGTAACTTCTGTCAGCTTTATCAATCAAATCCTTCTTTTGTGGGTGATTGAGTTTTGAGTCTTGCTGTAAATTGGCCTTCCCTACTCCAATCTCCTTAATATAGAAAAGATTGCCTTTAGAAAAATTTCACGATGTAGACTGGGAAAGTTAAGGTAGGGAGTAATCCTCAAAACCTACAGAAAAGTGTCTTCAAAATATCCTTGGGTCATATCTCACATCTTGTGAGAAGAATTCCAGACTCCTCCCACGGCAGCCTGAGCTGGCTCTTTTTAGAGTCTAGCTCCATCCTCCACCTTCTCTTTCCTTTACTTCTTCACTTCTGAGAGGTGTTTTGGTTTTGTTTTTTTCAAATTCCTATGCCCATCCAGCTCTGCAAGACAAAAGAATGCCCCTACAAGGCTCACCTTCTTCAAACACTGGGGCAAGGGAAGTCAGAGCACTGAATTTACATTTAGTAAGCTTATTCCTGAAACAGCATGGAGGGTTCCTCAAAAAATTAAAAATAAAAATACCACATTATCCAGTATTTGCACTACTGGGTATTTACCCAGAGAAAACAAAAACACTAATTTAAAAAGATATCTGCAACCCCCATGTTTATTACAGGATTATTTACAATAGCAAACCCAAACACCATTGATAGATGAATGGATAGAGAAGATGTGGTATATATACACACAATTGAATGATTACTCAGCCATAAAAAAAGAATGAAATCCTGTCGTTTGCAACAACATGGATGGACTTTGAGGATGTTATGCTAAGAGAAGTAAGTCAGAGAAAGACAAATACTATATATGATTTCACTTACATGCAGAATCTAAAGAACAAAATACATGAACAAAATAAACAAAAAGCAGAATTAGACCTATAAATACAGAGAACAAACTGGTGGTTGCTAGAGAGGAGGGGGTGGGAGAATGGGAAGTACAAGCTTCCAGGTATGGAGTGAATAAGTCACAGGGATAAAGGTACAGCACAGGGAATAGAGTCAGTGGTATTGCAATAGGTTTGTGTGGTAACAGATGGTAGCTACACGTGTGATGAGCTTACCTAAGATATAAAGTTCCTAAAAAAAAAAAAAAAAAAAAATATATATATATATATATATATATAAAGTTCCTGAAACACTATTGTTGTACACCTGAAACTAATGTAACCCTGTGTATCAACTATACTTTAATAAAAAAAATTAATTTTTTAAACTCACAAAAAAACATGAGACAAAAAGTGATAGGCTTAAAAAGATAAATGAACAAATTTACATACATACACACACATGCGCGCACACACTCACACACACACACACACACACCACACACATTATTCTTGTCCCAGAAGAATATGGGAGCAACCCAGCACTTAACACACATCAGTGCTCTTCATTGCGTGCCTCATCCACATGCTTGTTTTCCCTCCAAGTTGGAGAAAAACTCTGTAAGCAAAGAGCCTAGACAATACTGTTAAATGAGTGAAAACCGTATCTTTCCCCAGACTCACCCTCCATGCTTGGTATAAACTGTTGACTTTTAAAAAATGAACATGCTAGTCAACCGAAGGGAAAAGAAACTAAAGAAATACAGCAGTGTCAATAATGCACGACACAGAGTGGATAAGCAGAGGGGACTGTGGGGCAAGGGGACTGGAAACTTTGTAAGGTGACTCACTGGGAAAGTCTATTATCTGCAAATGATGTCAGATCAAGTTTCTAAGGATGGATGCCACAGGGTATCCTGGCTAGGTGGGAGCCAGACTTCAAATTCTCAGCCAGTGGCCCCCCCCCCACCATGTATCTTGTACGTGGATATTCAATCAACAGTGATTCACTAACCACCTACTATGGGCCCAGCACCGTTCTAAGGGCTGAGCCAGAGCAATGAACAAAAGAGACACAAACTTATCAAGCAAATAAACAACAAAAATGAGCAAAACATAGGTATTAAATTCAAGGAGAAGAGCTCTGGAGAGCAGGAATAGGAAACAGCCAGTGGGGCCAACTGGTAAGAATGGGGGTAGAGGAGTTCAGTTTTATAGGGCGGTCTGGGAAGATGTTCCTGAGAGGGTAGCATTTCAGTCAGGAAGTGAGGGAACAATGGAGCCATGGAGAAATCTAGGGATGAGCCCCGCATTCATGAGGAGGCCTTGACTGTGGCTCAGCAATGCCAGAACCACAGGTGATGAATGGGAAATTCAACAGTGGAGAGAAGCCAGGTTACAGAGACTGCAGGTCCATGAGAAGAAGCAGCCCTGAGGGAGGGAAGAGACTGACACGCAGACTGGAATGCAAACAGGAGTACAGTGTGAAGACCGCAACCATTTCAGATCCTGCCTCGCGACCAGCCCGACCTACCCTGAAGGATGAGTGTGCCTGCTATGACACTTTACTGTTCTGGAATTTGGGAATTCAAGCAAACTTGACGAGATGGGCCAAGAAACGAAACCTGTGAAATGAAATTTATAGAGACCTTTTACTAAATTACTGAAAATGATGAGGTGCTTATGGAAGTAGAAGAGTGTGCAAAGATACAGAATATGGTCATCTATAACACATACATATACAAAAAATGGGCACAAATGAAAATAAAATGGCAAACAAATATTTCTAACTCTTAGTATGGTTTTAAGGGACTTATACATCCAAAACTTCAAACAGGAAATGCTGTATAGCTTGGCAAATTACAAATATAAAAAGGACAGAGATTCTGGGGAGCAGAGCAGAATTTTCCCTCCTAACAGACACCAGACATAATTACTGAAGGAAACAGCTTCTACTCCATTTGATTTAATTCACCTAGTGGTTACTGTACATCTTTTGATAGTGTAATGGTCTGTAAACAATTGGGCTTTCAGATCAATCATATTGATTTATCATTTTTGAACGGAACCTACTATTACCTTGTTATGAACAATGAATACTCCCCTTTATCTTTCCTCTGATCTCCTGTCCCCTGAACTCTCCAATTTTATTAATAATTGTATCATGTTGATCTAATGACCTCTATTTTGTTCTGTGAACACTATTTTCACAGGGGGTTCATCTTTACTCTCTTTAAAGGAATGGATGCTCACCTCTATCCCTTCACTGCTGCTGAATGGCTGATCTTTATAATCAGATATTTTCTTCATGACCAGCTTAAAGGCTCTAATTTCCCTAGTGCATGAAACTTTAAAATGTTTACTTGTTATATATATTATGTGAACAACATGGCTAGGTATTTAAATTCTTAAGTTCTAATTTCCCTAAAACTTTCTTGCCTTTTCCTTGAATTACACTATGAAGAAGTTAAGGAGAGCCCAATTTTATTTTATCTTTATATTAGTTCTTTCTTTGTTGCAGGAAATCTTTTCCTGTCATGTTTTCTTTTGGGCAGCATTATTCCAACTTTGTGTCAGCACTATGTGCCCTCCATTTTAATTTTATTTGGCTAATGCTTCTGTCTGCCCCCCTCCTTTTTTTTCTGCATTCAAAGGAATTGTGTCAAATACTTTCTCTGTCACCCATCTTGTTTTCAAATAGATTGCTACTCTGTTCCTTGATTATTCTGATGTATTTGTCAGTCCTTCAGTGGTATTTTTAGGTCTTTGATTTGTTTTTAACACCAGAATCTGTTTCCATTAAATTAATTATGTGTATTTGTTAATCAATCTTATGTTGTTGAATAATGGTCTTTTAAGTTTTTTTTTTTTACTCAAAAAATTAAAAACCATCTTTATATGTATCAAAATCACACACTTACATAGTCTGGATAATGTCAAAAAGCATTTCATTTTTTTTAAGTAAAAGTGCCTTGTATCCATTCTTCCTCCTCTTCAGATGCTGCCATTTTTCCTTCTACTGAACCCTTTTGTTTTTTTACCTACATATTTTTAAATAAGATGCTTGAATTTATTTTAGTTTCATCCATCAGCTACGAAAATTCCACTTTGAATTTAAGACTTGGCTTTCTTTTTTCCTCTTATTCCTAGTGCATGCAAGATCCTACTCCCATCCTCTGAGATAATTTTTCCCACAATTGTCCTTCATAATTACAAATGGTCATACTAATGTCACTCAGGGTTGAGAATGCAGCAACTGTGATTGGTTTCCCTGTTTGTCCAACTTTTTGTTTTCCTGGAAAAGCAGAATAGAATTATTTTCTAGTGCATATTTTCAGCATTAAATGTCAACTACACCACTCACTGGCTATGAAATATTGTTTTAGTTATTTAACCTACTTGTGCTTCTATTTCCTCATATGTAAAATTCAGACAACAGCAGCTACCACTGAACAAGTTCACAGAGATGTCATGCTTAGAAGAGTCCCTTGCAGGTGATAGTTGTGATTGTGCATTTTATCAGGGATGGACAAATGCTTTGAAGCTTTAAGCTTCAAGGCTCCTCTCCTTTAAAGGCCCTGGGAAAGATCTTGGTGATATGCTCACATGGTTATATGTTTTTGCAAAATTTGAAAAGAAAAGATAGTGTAAGCATAATTGATTAATATCATAATCCCTGAAACTCCAACTTCCCTCCCATCTCACTTCCCCTTCCACTTGAGTTTTTATTTTGCTATCATGTTTATTTTCATTTCCAAGAGTTCTTTCTTTTTTTTTTTTCTTAAAGATTTATTTATTTATGAGAAACACAGAGAGAGAGAGAGAGAGAGAGAGAGAGAGGCAGAGACACAGGCAGTGGGAGAAGCAGGCTCCATGCTGGGAGCCCGACACGGGACTTGATCCCAGGACCCCAGGATCATGCCCTGGGCCAAAGGCAGGTGCTAAATCGCTGAGCCACCCAGGGATCCCCTCCAAGAGTTCTCTTATTCTCTAGATGTCTTGTTCCATAATTTCATCTCTTTGGAAATATTAGTAATAGTCTATTTTTTTAAGTTTTCTCTTTCTTTCTTACTTCCATCTCCTCCAAGCTGCTTGCTCAGTTTGCTAGTTTTGCTTAGGGGCTCTCCTCATTTCTCTGGTCTGAGAATTAGCTATGGTATTTAAGACTGAGGGACTGAAAGGCTGAGTGGAGTTTATTAAATTATGAGCTGTGGGGCAGCTGGGCCTCCATTGTCAGTATCCACAGGATCTTTCTTCTCTAGTTCTTTGGTTGGTCCCATATCTTTCTGGATCTGAAAGGCCTGACTGCTAGTATTGTAGGAGGTAGGTGAGGGAAGATAGTGTCTCACCCTTCAGAATGCAGATATCCATTTGATCTACTTGACTTCAACATATACAAACTCAGGTGTAACTTGGGTCCTTTGGGAGAGAGACCCACTTGCATTATCAACTTCAAAAAATAAACCTCTGTCTTCTGTCTCCATGAGGGGTTGGTCTCCAGGCTGTACAGCAGGAAAGAGGGAATAGTGGAGGTCCCACTGTATTTATATGGACTTGCAAGTGGTGCCCTATTTTAAGCTGTCCTCTTTCACTCTCCACTTCTAAAGTCACAAAGCACTCCCAATTTCCAAGCTTTTTGGGGATTTTTGTCTTAGGTGAGCTCTCAACTCTTTACCCATTAGTTTAGAATTTAGACTGGGTTGGCAAGGGGAGAGTCTGTTGCATTATTTACCTCTGATTCATCTATGTCCTAGCTTCCAAAAATTTTTAAATTTCTCATTATTTCAGTGGGGTCTGGAAGAAAGCCAAAGTAGATGTATGTGTACAAATCATCACCTTTGCCCAGAAATCCTCTGGAATAGATTTCAGAAATACCTCACATTTTACATGTTATATTCCATGTTAGTCCACTTGTTTTTTCTTCTCATCCTATCTCATTCTCTTTCTTTTTCTCCTTTTTGTAATGTTTTGCTTGGTCATCACAGCATTTCTTTTTATTGTGTACTTTTTGAACTATGGTTTTCTCAAGACCTTTTGTGTTTTTATGATAGTTTGGATTAATTCTCCTTTACCGACTATGTACCCTACTTCTCTGATACCTGTCCATCCACTCCTCAGAGGTTCCATAGTTGGTTATTTCTTATTCTAGTGCTTTTGTTTGACTCAACAGCATCAGGTTGGGGCTGGAAGGAGTTGTCTCCTAGGTTTGGGCATGCGTGGCTGGTGGACTTGGATTCTCTTTTTAAAAATTCTGAATCAGGGACGCCTAGGTGGCTCAGTGGTTGAAAGTCTGCCTTTGGCTCAGGTCATGATCCCAAGGTCCTGGGATTGAGTCCCACATCAGGATCCCCACAGGGAGCCTGCTTCTCCCTCTACCTATGTCTCTGCCTCTCTCTCTCTCTCTGTGCATCTCTGAATAAATAAAATCTTTTTTAAATAAATCCAGAATTCAAAAAAAAAAAAAAAAAAAACACCTGAATCATTGTTTGGTCTACATCCTGAGAGACACATTACATCATTCTCCTAGTTCAGTGCAGCCATAAAATAGTCTACTCCAAGCATTCACTTAACCCAATTCAGGCTTTGCCCCAGGGACATTCCTCATCAGTGGGAAATTAAGACAGGAAAATGCATGTGTTGAGAATCTGGGCTATTAGCATATAGCAAGGGAGAAGGACTTCACCTAGGGATCCTCTATTCTTCATCCCTTGGGCTCCTGCTACCTAAAAAATCATGTCTTCTTTTCACTTTTGTCTTCCATTCTGCTAAATCTCTATTATTTGCTAAGATAAGGATTAGCTTTGGGTGATTCTAATCTTTCTGCCTTCTCTTCCTATTTTTCTTTTCAGCCTAGAAAAAGCATTGAAGTTCAGTTCTTAAGAGTCATCCACATCTTTCGTTCCACATTTATATACCCATTAAGACTTCTCTCCAAGCTGGGCAATGGTAACAAGATTTTTCAGGTTTTCATTCACTATCTCTCCTTGCTCAAATGCTAGAGTGAGATGAAGACTTGTTTCTTTCCCTGCTTTTTAGTTTGTTTTTTTAAAGATTTTATTTATTTATTTGAGAGAGACAGACACATGCAAGTGAGGAAAGGGGCAGAGGGAGAAGGAGAAGCAGACTCCCCACTGAGCAAGGAGCCCAACATGGGGCTCCATCCCAGGACCCTGAGCCCATGACCTGATCTGAAGACAGATGTTTAACTTACTAAACCACCCAGACATCCCTCCTGCTTCCTAGTTTCAAATTTTAAAAATCATCCCTAAGATTGTATATGATTTCTTCTATTTTTTAAACTTACTTTTCGTGTTTTTTATGCTTCATTCTATTATCTTACTGTGAACAGCCCCAATGATATTTTAAGAATTGTTAATATTCTCTTCCTGAAAATGTTACCAACTGGTTTTTTGCTACTCAGTTTCCTCATCTATAAAATGTGTACATAATGGCATCTACATAAGGGAAATGTTGTTAGGATTCAATGAGATGAGTACTATAAGACACTGCATGTGATCCTGAACTAAGAGTAAAACTATATACTAGAGTCTAAATACAAGAGATGCTGTATCTCTCTAGACTAACGGTAAACTACTCAATAAAGGAGCTAAGAAATAAAAAAGTACAACCATTTGGCAACCATCATAATAGTAACTGATACAGGCAAGAATCATCAATATATGAAAACTAGTGAGAGAAAAATCGCATAAGAAACAGAATCATAGTCTCCTGAGCTATTAATACTTATAAAGGGAAAAATAGTAACTCTACAATGAAGAACTTTGACAGATACCACCTTAGCCAACTGAACAAACCAGTAATGAGGCCAGTTAATATTCATGCTTCCTGACATGATACACTAAGAACACAGTATCACTTCCATGGTATTCTTGCCAAAAATGGGTAACTTGAATCAAATCACAAGGAAACATCAGACAAACCCAAACGGAGGTACATGTTACAGCATAATTGTCCTCTACTTCTCTAACCTGTCAGAGCTATGACCAATAAAGACTGGGGAATTTTCTTGATTAAAAGACTAATGACACATGACAATTAAATACAATACATAATCCTGCATTGAATTCTGGATAACTTTTTTTTTGCCATCATGGACATTTTTGGAATAACTTACAAATTTGAAATAAGTATATAGATTCTATCACTGTTGATGTCATGATTTTGATATTGTATTGTGCAAGGCTAAGATAATGTGCATGTGTTTAAGAATATACACTATCGCACTTAGTAGAAAAGGGTGTCATGTCTAGAACCTACCACAACATCTTGTCACAAATAGGTCATGAAAAAATAATATGTAATATATATGTGTCTGTGTTTGTGTGTATACATACACATAAGTACAGAAAGCAACAGAGAAAGCAAACTTGGCAAAATGGTAACAATTGGAAAATCTTAGTGAAGGGTATTCTGGAATTCTTTTACATTTACAACTTTAGGACTTACAACTTTTTATGAGTTTGAACCTCATTTCAAAATAAAAAGTTCTAAAGTGTCTGTGCTAAAGCATAACCTCCTTCGAGACAAGTCTGTTTCTGAAGCAGCAGTAAGGAAAGCTACAATTTGGGATTTAAATTCCAGCACTTACTAGTTTAAGGATTTTGAAAAATTTCCCTTACTTCTCTAAAAGGCTCAGTTTCATCACCTGTACAGTGGACATAATAATAATAATAACCTTGAAGGGCTCTCAAGGGAATTCAATGAAAGAACACATTCAGATGAGACCAATGCCTGACCTAGTAGAGAGCTCATTGAATGAATGACCATTCACTGCAGAGATGAAAGGAATTCAGGCACTTGCAAGCCCATGGAGCAAATATTCAGAACATTCTTCCTCGGGTTGCATAGTGTCCTTAACGTTTAAGAGATGCAGAGGAGGTGATGTGAGGGAAGGAAAGGAAAGAAGATTAAACAAGGTCCAATTCCTAAAGCTCGTCATTCTGTTTTCATCAGCCCACCTCAGTGGAAGCTACTAAGTGGACCAGCCAGCCAGTTCCATTTTCCCCTCCTTGTCCCTCTTAGCATTTTGAAAACTCCAGCTCATCCTTTGATATCTGTACCACTTTCCTCTATTTTCCATTGACATAGAATATCAATTTATGTTTAATTTTTAACCAAAGTTAAAAACAAAACAAAGCTTAAGAAGTCCTACCGGATAATGCTTAAATGTGTAGACTCTCTTCTGTAGGATACAAAGTATAAATATATACATTTTTAATAAAATAGCTTCTTCAGGATCTTCCAAGTACTCAAAACAACATGAAACCCATAACTTTTACCTTAGCTGTTCCAGACCCAGTTACTATCTTACCAGTTGATACATTACTGCTTCAGGACCACAACATTGTTTATGCCTTTTGAACAAGCTGATAAAAAGAAACATTTGCTTAAGGTTTCCATCAATGAATGCAGAGCTTAGACTAGTCTTTAGCTTATACAAACGTTCTGCTTATTAATTCAGAATATTCATTCAGTTATTGAAATATGACCAAACTGTACAGTGAAAGACCAATTGTCTATTATACATATTAGCTTTGCACAAAAATCCTTTGGCTCAGGAACAGCTGCCCCAGCCTAAGGATTTATAGACCCCTTTGAATTTTTTAAACTGTGATTTAGGTATGAAAACTATATCATCACTGCTCATCAATGTACAGATAGATTATAAATCATCAAAAAGTTCCTTCTGATTAAGAGCTCTTCAGCTAGATTTCAGCTTCAAAAATTCTAAAACTACCTATGTGCAGTCCAGTCCATGCCAACATCCACAGCATCCTTTTTAATTAAAAGCCAGTGATATGACTCATGCCACCTGTTTCATTGATCCTGTTATATTCCTATTTTGGTCAGAGTTCTCTTTTCCGGATTTAAACTTTTATGAAAACAAATAGCAAATATTTATTCAAATTGATTACTGTTATTTCACACCCTGAAAACTACATTTCCTACCATAAAATTACATTTATCTACATTAATTTTACCAAACCACGGATTATTCAAAATGATAATCACAGTGGAAACTGCAGCTGCTAGAAGGGCTGGTAGCTCAAGCAACTTTACATATATATATGTACATACACACTTACATATATACATATGTGTGTGTATATATATACACACACACACTTTCATGTATATAATCCTTACTAAAATTACTTATAAACCCCAAAATAATTTTTTTTAAGATTTTATTTATTTACTCATGAGAGACACAGAGAAAGAGGCAGAGACACAGGCAGAGGGAGAAGCAGGCTCTCTGTGGGGAGCCCGATGCAGGACTCCAACCGAGGACCTCAGGATCATGACCTGAGCCAAAGGTTCAACTGACTGAGCCACCCATATGCCCTCCAAAGTAAATTTTTTAAATCTGCTTAGACACATTTCAACGGGATGCTCATGTCCCAGTACATGTATCAAACAGAACAAAATATAACAGTACTGGGAGAAAGGAATAGTGGGGGTGGGGAGGGGTGGTAGGCTCTGCTTTAATGCCCGGATCTAGATGATAGATGATTCACTGTTGAGGCTCTCTAGACTTTGAGTTCAATGTGGAGCCAACAGGGAGACCTCTGCAGAAGCCCAGTACTTAGAGAGCAATCTGCTCTGATTTAAATGGTTCCACCAGTGGGATTTGCAGACTATATATTCTATTGCCTTATTTGTCAATTGATCCAGTCACTAGTCAATCAGTTGTAAAAACGAGAGCCAATGTAAAGAAAAAAATGACATTCTAACTGTTCTGTCTGCCTGTCACCCTGAAAAGCTTTAGAGGAGGTGAAACGTTCTATTTTAAACAAAACACAGAATGTAATCAACATTACACATGAACCCTTTACAGACCTCAGAATCACCGATTCATTTCTACTTCTCTCTCTGTTCAACTAGAACAATTTGGATAGTAATCATAAAACCCTCCCTTTAAGCATAGTAGGATAAGACTCATGGCTTCAGGCTGGGTCAAATGTGAAACTAGATCTAAGACAGAAACCCTCTAAGGTCAGTGTGCAGGAGTCAGCTGGAATCCCAAGACACCAGTGACAGATTCAGAGATGGTCGCTCCCTGGTGGATCAGTAATCTGTACTTGAAGAAGTTGTTGTGGTGACTTAGGGTAAGAGCTTGGGACTCTATCCTCGGGTGTCTGCCCAGGAACTATGAGGAGGAGTAAAGCAGAACCCAGAACATGGGGTGTTGATTATAATCTTCCACCCAAAATTAATATGAAATTTTGACAAAGCCAACCTGCCGGCAGCCAACTCTTAACATCCAAGTGGATATTTTTGTGAAATCCATCCATCTCTTCACCAAACTATTCACATGAGCCTATTACATGAAGTCTTTGGTGTTCTTCCTTTTTGCTACACACATTACTCATACAGGGAAGTAAAATGAGCTGAGAGTTCAGGGCACTGTTGACTGGAATCAGATGAATTATTGCAATTGCCTGGGAAACCTTTGAAGACAACAATACTTGATATGTCAAATATCTGAAGTCAATTTGAGTCAAAGTCATTTACAAGGTAAATCCAAGAAAGCTAATAGCATAAGAGGGATACTTGGCTTGTAAAAGTAGTTCCAATTTATTATGTGCTCATGAACTTTTGAAAAGAGGAAAGTGTCTTACAATCTTAATTAGCCTATAAGAATGCCAATCTTAAATGTGGACTTTCAAATTACAAGATTCAGTATAAAGACATTTAGATTCCTTAAACATTTATTCATAGACCATTAAACTAGGGTTTTTATAACAGCCTTGTAACAAAACATAACATGTTTTCATAAAATTGGCTGTTTAAGTTGTTTGGACTCTGTTCAAGTCTAATATATATTTTCGCCCCAGATTTCCAGTATAAAACGTATGTCAAATATTGAGTAGCACATGTGGGTTTTTTTAAATATAAAATGTAAAATGTTTGCTGTAGTAATTTTAAGGAGAAAAAATTTAACACGCAGAACAGTGTGCTATTGGAGTTTTTGGTTTTTGTTTTGTTTTGTTTTGTTTTGCTGGTTTTTCTTTTATAGGCCACTGCCATGACATGTTTGTTTTTAATACAATGTGCTATTATTTTGCATCAAGGAAATGTGGATTGAACGGAAATCTCAGTTTTTCATTTTGCTTCAAATGCCGAGTTTGGTAAGGGTTGTTGCATGAATCCAATTTTATGATTTATCCAGTATTTTTCAACAGATAATCACCCTGAAAAGGTTTATAATGAAAATTTGTGCACATGGTTAGGTATTTGCATTCACATAGTCTTTTGTGGTAAAAGAAATCAAATGGAAAATCAAAGTGCGGGCAGCCCGGGTTGGCTCAGTGGTTTAGCGTTGCCTTCAGCCCAGGGTGTGACCCTGGAGACCAGGGATTGAGTCCCACGTTGGGCTCCCTGCATGGAGCCTGCTTCTCCCTCTGCCTGTGTCTCTGCCTCTCTCTTTCTCTCTGTGTCTCTTATGAATAAATAAATAAAATCTTTTAAAGAAGAAAAAATCAAAGTGCAATGGCCTCTGGGGTCCACACACAAATTTTTTCCTCACATCTCAACACTTTCATGATGAGAAATTTACTTAGGGATTAACATGTTTGAGACTTTTTAAACGTTATTTTAGCGATCTATGATTTTGGTGGGAGACTGTCCAAAAAGTACTACTTGTATGCATTTTTTTCCTCACTTTAGAGTTTAGACGTTTGGAACCGCCTCTGGAGCTCATTGCTCTGCGCTGCCCTCTGCTGGTCATGTCCTATACACGATTTCAGGAAATAATGCAGCACCGCCCTGGCTTCCACCAGTGCATACCCCTACCCAATTTCACAGATTGATTGTTCAAGAGGCTCCATTCTTACACTGTGATGGACATAGCTGTATTTTAATTTAAAACGTTTAAGGAAATAATTGTGGTAAAACTTTTTTAAGTTCAGAGTATGTATTTAATTGTTATTTCATGCTGCAAAGAAGCTTTCCCAGAGAATAACTCATACAATCAAATTAATGACACTATTTCACCTAAAAAGTTTGGTAGTAAAGTCAGTAAGAAAGCAATATGTCACTTTGAATTTACTTAGTCTGAGATGACTTTATAAGGAATACTACAATATTAAAATCAGCTGCATGAACATGGCTTATAGGAGAATCACTTCTTTTGCATTACTCATTTAAAGTTGATGTAAAAGGAACCATTCTAATTAATCTGACAGCAATTTATATGAAATAGAAAGATCAAGGCTCCAAGTTGAATGCAACAAATGCATTCCACACCAACTGTTAGAAAATCAGAAGCTCTTCCTCCACTGTAAGACTTACTCCAACATAACTTCTCGTCAGTTGTAACACTTCATTTTATACACAATCACGAGCATAAAACCAACACAGTCCTGAGAACTAACAGCTTGATTTCTGTGCCTGCTGGAAAGACAATCTTGTTATAGTGCTAATGTTATGTGTATATAACCTACCAATAAATAAATTAGCTATGATTTGCTTCAAAAACTCATCCAGAGTCCCAAATACCACAGAGTGACCAATGCAATCTTTGTCCCACTGAACTTGTCCCCAAAGCACCCATTCGAGAGTTCTAAATGATGTTCATTTTTAGTGACCTAAAGTAGCTGGAGATTTAAAAAGATCTTAATGTTCAAGGGAAGAACCGTAAAGTTTGAGTCCTCGGCGCCTGTATTCCAGTAAAGAGACATACAGTATGCATATGTTGCAGGTCTCCTATAGCGACAAACAAATGTCTCCAGCATTCAACATGTCTTCGTATTTGATGCTTATTATATGTAAGCAACAGATGTACTTCTCATCTGAGCACCATAAAAGTGATTTTTTAAGAATCCTAAATAGAAAATGAGTCAGTCCCAGTGCAAATATAAACCTAAAAGAAATTCCATACTGTACAAGTAACATTTGCTCTATTAAACACATTGACGTTTTAGCAGAAGTGCCTGCCGAATGCAATAATCTGTCCTCCACCCCACCCCACCCCCCCACCCCCGCACATGTTCCCTACAACTCTTCAGCTGGCATTAGAAACAAGCCCCGATGACCACCCATTGTCACAGTTGACCCGGGGCTACCATATCCATGCCCGAAAGAGGGAGGGGCAAAAGGTGGACCCTCCTAACTCCCCCCTCATCCATCCTGCATCAGTGGTTCGTTTTTCTCCCGAAGTTCAACCCAGTGTGACGTAATGAAATAATCTAAATCTACTTTTAACAATTTTTTTTTCTTACCTTAACCTGGCAAATGTCTACAGATGTGTAGAAAGTTATCTTTTCCGGGATATATTCCAAAATGCTCTTATGCTATTTCTCTTAGGATTTCTCCACACTGCCCCATTCAGAAATGTTATTGCTTTCTAAAGAAGAAAAAGAAAATGTGCACATGAAAATTATCATAAGAAAATCATTGATTTCTAATCAAATCTAAACAAATCCCAAACCAATGTGAATAGCACCTTCCAAAGCTCTAGGAGGCATTGGTTTTTGTGTAGCACGTAGAAATCTTCTCTCTTCATGGAGCATTATTACATGCTATGTTTTCCAAGATGTAAAATATTCACAATTATCTCAATAATTTTTTTCTCCTTACCTCTAGTATTCCAGTGAGGTCACATTCTGTTAAAAACATCCTGCCCTTCTCCCTACAAAAAGGTTCCATAGAATCAGAATGCAGAAGCGCTGCAACTTGCTAACTTTGCTCTGTGTTATTTACCAATCGCACAAAGAAAATGCTGTCTATTCAGAACTCATTTCAAAACTCTTTTCACTGAGAGTGAGTGAACAAGCGGGCTCATGTCCCGAGCTACAGTCACATCTCCAGCGGCCGGTGCTGGCTGCGGGGCCGGCGCCGCGTGGCACGGCCCCCGCCGCTCCCTACAAGGGTCTGTTGTGCACCGTAGGCACCGGCCACACAGAGGGGTGGCAGTAAAGAAAGTGGGGGGTGCGGGGGGGCCCTTTCTTGCCCCAAGTTTCTTTGCTTGTTTGCCCCAAATTTCTGTCAGGGGATTGCCCTCTGTCCCAAGGCTTCCCGATCCTGACACGGAGGTTACAAATATAGAATCCGGTCCTCGGGCCTGAGCTTGAGGCCCGACCTCATTACGGAGTTGCTTTGACAACTCATTTAGGCAAGTCACTTAAACCACATACAATTCGGTTTCTTTTTGTTTTCTGATCATGGTGATTATGCCTATCTCATTAGGTGTGAGGAGAAAGCAAAATCATTGGGAAAAGTGCTATGATAACCTGCTGGAACCTACAGGTAAGGGGTTTTCCTATAGAAGTCTTTCTCAGTCCAACTGAGGCACCAATACTCAGATCTCAGTGTGAATCTTCCACCCATGCCCACCAAAATATTAGAAAAGAGTAGGGAGTATGAAGGGGAGGCTGGGGAGAGACTTCCTCAGCACTATACTGGAGCCCCCATCAGCATTCCCGGGCTATGGGTGGGGGACATTACCTTCCAACTGCAAGTTCAAGTGGAGAGGAGGCCTCTGGGCCAGTTCCTTGTGGGTCGGGGAGAGGAGCTGGCCCCAGAAGGTTCAAGTGGACCAAGCACAGTGGAGGGGTCTGTCCCAGAATCTGTCTGGGACCACAGAGATGCTGACAGTTTTGGGAGCAGATCTGGAGCACAGGAATGTTGCACTTGCTGAGTTGGAGGGTGGGGAGGTGTTGGGGGGTGAGAATGAGTGAGAGTTCTCAGGACCTTCCAAGGAGGAGGAGACTGGAACAGGAAGAGGCTGGAGGGGGACCATGGGACAGCCAGGGCTGAGGAAGGGGTGTCCAGGGACAACTTGAAGGAACTGAGATGCATGTCCCTCCCTCCCCATACCAAGGAATGAAGGGAACTACAAGAATGGGGAGCTTTGCTGCTGGGAGCTTCCAAAGACTCAATGCTGTAGAAAGTTCATCAAGAGAGTTGGTACAAAGGTTTTGCCAGGGCAGAAAACAGGCCGCCAGCCAGCCAGGTAAGAAATGGCTGATGCTCTGACCTCTCCTTCCTGCATGGCCCCTGCCCACATCAGCCCCCCAACCTTCCCCCACAGAACAGTGAAATGGGGAGGGGACAGAAAAAGAGAAAGAGCAGGTCTCCTCAGCCTGGCTGCCGGCAGGCAGGCCCTAGGGGAAGACAGGATGAAGTGTAGCTAGGTCAGGGTGGATGATTGACTACTGCTGGGACCGGACATGCTAAGTACTGAAATGAGACTGTTTCTGTAACTTAAATTGACCAAGGGATCTTTTGTATCATCTGAAAATGAGCAAGGAGGCCAAAGGAGAGGAGGGAGTGGCTGGAGGGGGCGCTGCCAGAGTTTTTTGCAGGAGTCAAGGACATTGGCCCCAGTGAAGAAAGTTTATACAGTCAATGGGGGGAAATGTAGTTTGTACTTTGGTTCTGTCAAGAGTAGTGCTTTTTCAACGTATCAGTTACTTAAGCTATACCTAAGAAACTCCTTTGCTCTACCAGAAGCTCCAGGAGACAGGGACCCTATATCTTACGTTCCTTGAGGCTTCCCCAGAGTCTAACGCGGAGCCTGGCCCATGGAAGCCAACTAGCTATCTTACCAGTTTTCAATCGTTTGTTTTACTTTAAGTCGTTCCTGTTCATGGTGTTCTTCTAGAAAAATCTAGATGAATATATTTTCTCATAATGGTTTTGTTCACCTCTAAGACAGTCTTACTACTAAATTATTTTTTTATTCTGTACTTTCTCCATATGCTACCTCTCCTTTACCCCATGTCTTCCAGAGAACTTTATCTCTAGGCACATATGTAAGACACAAGTGGGACACCTGGGTGGCTCAGCGGTTGAGTGTCTGCCTTTGGCTCAGGTTGTGATGCTGGAGTCTCAGGATAGAGTCCCATATGGGGCTCCCTGCATGGAGCTTGCTTCTCCCTCTGCTTATGTCTCTGCCTCTCTCTCATATCTCTCATGAATAAATAAATAAAATCTTTAAATATATGTATTTATATATAAAAGTAAAAGATGCAAGTGAGTTTTAAGCAAGTTTTGATTATTATACTCAAAAGAAGACTGATCAAAGCACACCTTAACAAGCATACCTGAGAAACTCAAGGCACATCAGAAAATCCAACAGCTTTTTCTCTTGTGAGCTTCTCTTTCTAGATCAACATCAATTCTTTCTTCCAAAAAAAAAAGAAGACACCAAAACTGTTTGTGATCTTCTTGCTCCTTCTACCCTCACCCCCCACTGCACATGTCAATGAATTGCTAAGAAGAGCCTGCACTAGCTACTTCTCTTTTCTGGGTTGCAGTTAAGTTCAAATATTTTGAGTGGCACAGACGCAATTCCTCTTTGGCCAAAAGAGAAACTCAGGGGAAGAAAAAAATCAAAGGCAAACCTACTTGTGAGCTTCCCAAATTGAGCAAGTTTGGGTACAGCATATGCAGTCTCAGTTTTGGAAACCACAATCTGCCATTCATCCCTAACTAGATGACGGGACAGAAATGTTGTTGCTGAACCAACCAAGGGAAATATGCTTGCTTCTTACCCAAAACAAACTTGCAAAATCCAACTTCTATTGCTTCGAATTTTCAGATGGGAAGATTTTCGCAGATAGAAATTTGACCTACTTTTTTCAATTAGGGTGAAGACAAGTATTCTAGGGACACATTGGAAAGACGGGGTTCTTACCTTATGAAACACGGATTCAGAACAAAAACAGTTGTTGCTTAAGAAAATTCAGGAATAGCTAAGGCAAAGTCTCTTCTTCAAGATGAGAATGGTATGTATTTCAGAGACAGAGTGAATGACATCAAAGATAGTGGCATTACAACACACATTTTGGGGGCCAATGAAACACTAAGAATTCATTTCCTTTGGTACTGAAAGCTTTTCATCCATTCATTAAGGAATTCCTCTGACACCATTTACTTTTCTGGGTCTGTAATGGAGAGGTTTTTGTAGTTGTTGTTTTGTTTTGTTTTGTTTTGTTTTAAGATTTTATTTATTCATTTGACAGAGACAAAGAACACAAGGAGGGGGAGCAGTGGACTGAGAGGGAAAAGCAGACGCCCCGCTGAGCAGGGAGCCCAATGCCGGTCTCAATCCCAGGACCCTAGGATCATGACCTGAGCAGAAGGCAGATATCTAACCCACAGAGCCACCCGCGCACCCACCCCTGGAATGGAGAGTTTTTTCCTACAGGAGGTACCTTTGAGGCCCAGGACTAGAAACTTGACTAAGAAAGCAGAGAAGTTACCATTTGCATCTCACACCCAAGACCACTGCCTTTGGGAGAAACTCCCAAGGGGGCCTTCTCCCTGAAGATAGCCCCCAGAGTTTGCTTGTTCTTAACACTTTCTTGTTTCCCTACCACAGGAGAAAAAGTTGAAAATAAGGAGATCTATCTGCCACTCCAAATACAGATCCGGGGCATTTGTCCATTTCTCCACTTCCCAAGCACATCAACAAAACATTATGTCCACAAGTACCTATTGTTTAGGGCTGTATGCTTCGCAGAAGTTGAATTTGCAATAATCCATCTATAGACAATAAAGATTCACTCATCAGTTGATAGAAAGCTCTGAGCAACACAGGAGCATTCCAGCAAGATGGCAGAGTATAGACATCGTTCCGCAAAATGTGCTGTATTTGAATTCCTGGCTGCTTCAGAGTGTTTATTAATGAATAAAACTGCCATTTTACTAAGTACTCATTTTTTTTTTTAACTATCCTTAAAACAGTCATACAGTTGTGGTCTATTCATAAATCACTGCTGCTTAGAATTTTGGGGTTGTTTCTTTTCTTTTCTCTTCTCTTCTTTTCTGGAATACTAGATTTATTTGAATCAGAGAATGGAGCAACCAAGGTTGGCCTCACATCTATCGTCAAATTAGGGCTCCTGGACGAGTTATATGACAAGGTGATAACCTAATCATTATTGGCAAGGACAACATTTTCTCTAAAGGACGGCACCCAAGCAAAATAGGTAATGATTACTCATGCTCGGATTCCATAGCTTTAATTATCAGCTTTCTGAAGATGCATTTGGAGTCTGCAGGCAGCACTGGCAAAGATGAAAGGAAAAAGAAAACGTTTTCCTGGCAACTTGCACAGTACAACTAGCACCCCGATATCCACCGTGCGGCAAAATGCACAACCCGGGTGGGTCAAGCTGCATCGCAGCTTCGGGAACGCGCGCGGGAAGCCAGTAGGCCGCGGCGGCCACGTGTGCCCCAGGGTACGCACGGAGGACGCGGGAGCCACGTGTTCCGATTCCTCTTCTTGAACCGTTTGCCAGGGTTTTTTTATTATTATTATTCTTTGAGAAACCAGTGGGTGGGCACAGATGGGAAGTGGGAAGCTGCAAAATGGAAGACGTATTGGCGTGGAGCGCGGAGCCAGCACCTCTCCAGGCGCGTCCTCAACCACCCAGATGGTGCGCTCCGCTCCGCTCCGCTCGGCTCGGCTCTGCGCTGCCTGGCGCCCCGCGCCCCCTCCCCGCGCCCCCCCGCGCCCCCGCGCTGCGGCTGCCTGCCCCCTCCAGTGCCTGGGCCCGAACCCCTGCCGCAGCGGCACCTGTGGCCGGGGCTGGTCTCTGCACACAGTGAACATTCTTCAAAGCACACCAGGTTAGAAACGGTGGGAGCTGCTCTGCAGTGTTAGCAAAGTCCTGACGTGTTACTATAGTTTATACGTGCAATTTGCTGCCATTAATGATGAAAGGGTCGGGGGGGCGGGGGGGCTCTTATTTCTACCTCCCCAGGAAAGCGGCGTGGCTTGGGGGAGCGGCCCGGGCCGGGCTTGCCCAGCACCTCCAGAACACAAAGCTGTGCTCCTCTCCTAATGAATTCCCAGCAAGTGCCACCACCTCGGGGAGGCTGGGGCGCCCGGGCGGAGGGCCGCGGTGCACAGAGCCTCGGTCGGGACGGGGGGGCCGAGGCGCTCAGCAGCGCGGCCGCCGGGCTTCGCGGCCGGATGTTTCCAGAGCTGACAGCGGGCGACGCCACCGACTCCTGCCGCCTCCAAGGCGAGCTGGGCTCCAGGGAGCAGAACTGCTTCCCGGGCCCTCGGTGGTCCCTGGGCGTTCCGCTGCCGGGAAGCGGGAGCGCTGGGGGGTGCTGGGCGGAGGGGCGCGCGGGTCCTCGCCTGCTGGCCGGCCCGGCCTGGCCTCGGGCTCCTCCGTGGGCGCCGGAGCTGTTCGGCGCCGCTCGGGCCCCTGCCGTGCCCACAGGAGGCCGCCGGGAGGACTGCGGCCGAGCCAGCGGGAGGAGGAGCGGGTGCGGGAGCGGGAGCGGGTGCGGGAGCGGGTGCGGGCGCAGCGAGCGCGCCCTCGGGGCTTGCTTGTCCTCAGCCCCCCAGGCCTTGCCGCCGCTCGAGCCTCGGCGCACACCGCGAGGACCGCCGCGGGCTCACGGCCCAGGGCCAGGATCGCGGGAACAAGACCCTGGTGCTCCCGGGGCTGCCCGGGGACGCGGGGTGACAGGGCCCGCCGCGCCCGGCACTCGTCATTCAGGCCGCGGACCGCTGCCTCCGATCTGAACCGTGACTCCCCCGCCTCGGGCACAGAAGCTCCGCGAACGTTGCCATGGAGAGAGGCGCTGGCCTCCAGGTACCGCACTGCTGGCTGCAGGCCTGGCTCTGCATTTACCATCCATGTGACCTTGGGCGAGGCACATGCCCATATTGTGCCTTGGTTTCCCCAAGTGATAAAGGTCCTACTTTCCACTTAGTGTTGTCACAGGGACTGAATTAATTTGTGTGACGTGTGTAGAGTAGTGCCCGTGACACGGAAAATGCTGTCTACATGCTCGTTATTGCTACTAACCTAGCGTTAAAGGATGTGGAGACTCCCAACCCGGGCAGCCCGGCCCTACTCTGCGGCTGCCCCAAGCACACCCAAAGAGCCCCTAGGCTTCAGAACTCAGCCTACAAACTCCTGCTGTATGAATTCAAAAACCACGCTTATTCAGGATCCTCCTAGAATGGCCCAGAATCAAATGTTGATGTCAGGTTTAGCATTAAAGACAGAGATAAGTTGAAATAATGGCTACTCAAAAATGGTGCTGACTGAGGGATGCCTGGTGGCTCAGTGGCTAAGCATCTGCCTTCCGCTCAGGTCGTGTTCTGGGGTCCTGGATCAGGGTCCTGGATCAGGGTCCCCGCAGAGAGCCTGCTTCTCCCTCTGCCTGTGTCTCTGCCTCTCTCTGTGTGTATCTCATGAATAAATAAATTAAATATTTTTTAAAAAAATTTTTTATTTTTTATTTTGAAATAAATATTTTTTTAAAAATTTATTATTTTAAAATGAATAAAATATTTTTAAAAAGAGAGAAGAAAAACATTTCCTTAAAAAAATGCTGCTGAGTGAGAGGAAGCCTGGCTATCCATGGTTGGGTTGGGTTTTGGGAGGCATAGATCAACCAATCATTCAATAGACCAATATTTTACATAGTATATACTACATGCCAGGCAATGGGTCAGGTCCTCGTAACTGGTAAAAATGCAAATTCCCCCACTCATGGAGCTTGCAGTCTGGCAGCCAAGACAGATATTGTATAGTATGTTGAGGTGAATTTTTGGGAGAGGGAAGCATAAAACGTTATGGAGCAAATAGCAAAGTGATTCTATACATGGTTCCATGAGAAATAAGAAAGGCTTCCTGGAGAAATGACATTTAATCTAAGGTGACAAAAAGCAGTTAGAATCAGGGGCATCTGGGTGGCTTAGTCAGTGGAGCCTCTGCCTTCGACTCAGGTCATGACCCCACAGTCCTGGGATCAAGTCCCATGTCAGTCTCCCTGCTGAGCCTCACTGAGTTTCTCCCTCTCCCTCGGACCCTCTCCCCCACTTGTGCCCTCTCTCTGTCTCAAATAAATAGATAAAATCTTTTAAAAAAACAAAACAAAAAAGTAGTTAGAATCTGCTAGGAAATGGAATTCTTTCTTGACCAAGGAATGGCATACAAAGAGGGCCCAGTGGAGAACAGGAGCCCAGGGAAGGAGGTGAAAGTCCGTGGTGGGGGTTGGGTGGGGGGCAAGCTGCAAGAGGTGGCAGTGAGGTAAAGGGCAAAGCCCCCACCCTGCAGCCTAAAGGCCTCCACGCAGCTCTGTGGCCTTCTGAGCTCCAGCTCTGTGTTGCCTCATCTCCACATGTATTCCATGTTCTTGTATATATTCCCTTTAAGTGTAGAAAAATTGGTCTCATGAAATATTTCCAGGGAGAACTAAAACCATGTGACCTATGAGTAACGCAAGATCACAAACTTTAACCTGTATACTTAGGCTAACAAACCTGGGCTGTGCTTCCTTCCAGCTTCTTTAGAAAAGTGAATTTCTACATTTTGCTTCCAAAGAAGAGCCCCTGGTCAGGATACTACATTACTGTCATTTTTTAAAAATCATTAAAAATTTCCAAATTAGCTGAGATTTTTTTTCCTTGTTTTTGTAACATTTCTTGTAATGGGAAAAAAAATAAGACTAATTCAGTCATTCTGGGTGATGAAGTAAGATTTCCATTCAAGATCTTAGAACCATGACAAACATATGTAAAGCAAATATTTAATTTTTGAGTTATTGTCCACCCAGAGACAGACTGAACGAATGAAGTAACACTGATAAAAAAGATCTTATACCTCTCTTCTTCCTTATTTTACTTATTTATTGTAAGCTCAAATCATTTACTTTGCCTTGAAAAGTAGTTAATAGCTCAGACCTTGGTTAAAAGCTCTGCCCCTGCCACAAATGTAATGAGAAGAACTTCATTATCAGCTCAGAGGTTCTGGGCCCTTTGCCACTGACTAGCCAGGTACCTGGAGTCAGTTGAGTGATATGGATGACTTTGAAAGACCCACTCTCAATTAAACTAGAAAATCTCTCTCTCTCTCTCTCTCTCTCTCTCACACACACACACACACACACACACACACAAACACACACACACAAAAACACAGGCAAACCCTAACAATTCACCTTGATTCAGCACAGAAAGCCTTTACTGACTCCAGGCCATGTGCCCATGACCATCCTACCCTTCTACAAACCCTGTTCTCTACCTACCCTCACTCTCTACACTGAAGCAGGACTTGCCCCAAATCTCTACAATCTTGGAGCTTAGGAAAAGAAGAAAAAAATGCTCACATTTCCTACCTTCCTACCTCCCTTCCCCACCCACACTTCAAGTCTGTAAAGAAAAATTAATTTATGTGTTAAAAGCAATCAACTCATGAGCTTTGCTCCCTTCTACCCCAGGCAGTTAATATTTGGCCAATATCTACTTATGCGCTTTTTCTTACATCCTCACTGCAGAGGGAGAGATGGGGGAGGAGGAAATAAGAGGGAGGTCTTCGTAGAGCCACTAGTTCTAGAACCACAGGGGTGTCAGCCACAGGACACTCGGGAAAGGCATCACCAATGACAAGTCTCAGTAAATCTACCTCTCGTGGAAACAAGGCTTCTGTCCCTGTACCTGTGTCCCAGGACTACCTCCAATGGAAAGGAATCCAATGATAAAAACAGAACACAACCACATCCCTCTTGCCACATTTTTAGAGGAAGGACATTAGGAACTAATGAAATTATTTTTACTCCTCGTAAAAAGAATGATATGTTTTTTTAAAGAACTGTTTTAATAATAGGTTTACCATTTATCTGGATCACAAACACACGTGCACCTGCACACTTCAATACATTCATAAAAACCCAAGAGCAATACAAAGCCTTGAATACAAGCCGCAGCTGGCATACATATTTTTTACTATTCTTCCTTCAAAAATATATTCTTGATTATTTATAAATAATAATGCGTGTTATTCACCTTCCTACTAGAAAATTAAGAGAATTAACTAAAATACACAATTTATAAAGCCATCCCTGAATAGAAAGTAAGAGAAGCATTCACATTTATGGAAAGCAGAAGCTTTAAAAATAGAATAAGGTACAGATCTTTCTCATTTGAAAGAACATGTTAAAGCCTCATAATATCAATATAATATCATAGTATTAGAAGAGAAGTTTCACCTCTGATTTATCCTTGTAAACCTGTAGAACCTATGACACTGCCTATTGGATGTTGGTTAAATAAATGAATAAATCACCCCCAAAAAGCCTCACTCACAAGATAGTGGAGGCCATTAAACACTGGAATCAGGAACTGAAGGAAGCCGACTTAGATAAATTTTACAAAATAATTCTAGTAATCCTCCAATGGTTGTAGGTACAAAAGTCCCTGAAGTTCTCCCGTTTAAAATGTAGAGTCTTTGTCACACCCCCGACTCTCAATAGATGTTGGTTTAGCAAGTCCAGTCCTGAACCCAGGAATCTCATGTTAAGGGAAGCCCCAAGGGATTTGGAGCCTAAACTGAGGAGTGCCACTGGGTGGGTGTTCAACACATCCTGCTGTGGTCTGGTAGCTAAAATTTGTGCTGGGACTAGACCGCCTGGACTTAATACCACAGGGTAAGTTCCTTCACCTTTGTGTATCTCAGTTTCAATATGTGCAAGTGGGATGTAGTCATACTACCTGATTATTAAATTAGTGAGTGAAAAGTCCTTAACACAGAACGGGCATAAGTATTAAGCTATCCTACAACCAGTACGGGGAAGCCACTGCAGTTTGTTTACTTATCCTGTTTTAAAAACAAAATATTATGAGGCACCTAGGTGGTGTAGCTGGTTAAGCATCCGACTCTTGGTTTAAGTTCAGGTCATGATCTGGGGTCATGAGAGTAAGCCCTGCCTTGGGCTTCGTGCTTAATAGGGAGTCTGCTTCAGAATCTCTCTCCCTCTCACTCTGCCCTTCCTCTCATGGTCGCTCACTCTCTCTCAAATAAATAAATAAATAAATCTTAAAAAATAAAGTAAGAAAAATATTTCATTCAGCTGTGCTATGGGCTTAATTGTGCCTCCTCCCACTCATAGGTTGAAGTCCTAACTCCCCACATCTCAGAATATAAGTGTATTTGGAGACAGGGGTCTTTAAAGAGGAGATTAGTTAAAATGAGATCATTCAGGTGGGCCCTAATCTGATATGACTGATGTCCTTATATTAAGAGAAGATTGAACACAGATATGCACAGAAAATATTCTGCTCCAGAGTGCCTTTGGACTCCAGTAACATCAGCTCTTCCCTGGGTCTCCAGCCTACGCATCTGCCCAGATTCCAGACTACCCAGCCCTTCACAATCCCCAGAGCCTTTCCCTTAAATTCAATCAATCAACCAATCTCAATCTCTCTCTCTTCCTCTTCCCTTCCCACCTCTCTTTATATACACATGCACTAATCCTATTTGTTCTGTTTCTCTAGAGAACCTCGATACAGCCCACAGAGGTCATAAAATGGCATTTCCTTGTACTTTCAGTTCTTTCCAAGAGTTACTACATTCCAAAAAGTCTCTGAAGGCTGGATGGAGAGTAGGAACAGGTTGGAGCTCAGGGCTAGGGGAGGACATGGGCAACTGAGCACAAGGCGGTCTCTTCATCTGGGAGCACACCCACCCAACTCCCAACTGATTCTGCACAGGATTTTCATGCACAGCACAGTCCTCAGCCCTCTGCCTCTGTCTACGTGTGGTTCTGGCACCTCCTATTCGAGAACAGGCTACATACCCCTGAGTCAGTGCCACGACACACCTGCGAGTGAACAGGCTAGAGACCATCCTCCCCTCTCATCCACAGAGCCTGGCACCATGGGTTACCACCAGCAGGTGCCAGGGAGTTTCCAAAAGGGGATCTTATGGCCTCAAACCCCATCCCTCCCTACCACTCACTCCCACCCCACAGACCCACCCCAGCTGCAAAGGCCAGTGGCTACAGACTTGGAGAATTGTCACTTCTACTTGGGAACCCTCTTCTTTCATTTCTAAAGCAGCAGACCTAGTTTATGAGTAACTTGTTTGATTTAGAAGCAATGTGAGCCCGCACATCCACTCCTGGTTTGTTTGGGGAAGTCTTTCCAGCTTATGGAAGCCTCCCTTTGGGCAGATAGCCCTTTGCTTCTCAGCTTGCCTATCTTGAACTAAGGAGCATGCTTCCCTTCCATCCCCAGAATAAATGCTACAGACAAAATATTTGAATGATGAAATAGTATATTAAAAATGTTTAAATGCTTTTTGAGACATTGATTTTGCCTAGATAATACATTGAGTGCAATAATCGCAGCTTATTCATCTAAATATCTTCAGCACCTACTTTGTAGTGAGTGGGTACTCTGGAGAGGTGTAAGGGATGAAGGAATAAAGGAATGGATGGGATTTGCCTGGTCATTATCACCATAATAAGCCATAAGTAAATTGTGGGGTTTTTTTTTCCATCCTATGGAGTCCAGAAAGCTGCAGGGCTTCCCTCTTTCCACAATACATTACAGTGTAAATTGCCTATATCCTTTTATTTATTAAAACATCATATATTAGGAGATCTGTGCTTCATAAAAACTTTTCTTTTTTTTCATAAAAACTTTTCTAAAGTGACCATAATCATGTAGAAGGAACATTTACATCAAAACCATAATAAAAATAAGCATTTCCAAATCTATTGCTACAGCTGTCAAGTAAACTTCAAATGAAAGCTTTGTTTTCATAATATGCTTTTTTCTGTATTAAAGAATATATTTCTTTCAGAAGATCCAACTTTTGCTGTATTTTAAAAAGAAGAGTAATTTGTATCACTAGAGGGAGACACAGTTTGCCAAAAAAACTGCTATCAGGCAGAAAGGAACATTTTTCAGTTCTTAAGAATAAAACAAGAAATAAACTACTACATGTCGTTACATATTCCTATCATTTTGTGAATTTAGCAAGTTCATAGCTAGAATCACTGACCTGGTAACTTAATTTTCCTTTCTCAGTTAATAGTGACACTGTGAGTAAAAAGGTGGAAAAGGAATTGCTAAATTATTGTAAAATACTAAAATTCCAATGTGATGATGTTGAAATAGAATTTTTCAGCTATCCTAGGAGTAGTTACCCTAACGGTACAAAACAGTATTCAAAGATTCTGTGTGTATAAACATCTGGCTGTATGAACAGCTGCTTTTCCAACGTAAATTGAATTAATTAATCTAAATCTTTCTCTGGGTAAAAGAAGTCAAGGCTGTATTCTGAGTTCACATCACCATGTCAAACATAAGGCCTGACAGTGACATCCTGCTGTAAAAGGAAAATGTCAGATTTCCCGTTCTTAATCAGAAGAGCAACAAGCAGCATACTGTTTGTGTGTGTGATGTGTGCATATATGTATGGGTTTATGTTTTAGTCACGGTTCAGCAAAAATAGACAAAATATGCTCATGCTTCTGGCAGATGGATTTATTTTGTTTTGTTTTGTTTTTTACATGCATACAGCTTAATTCATTTACATCTTACCTGGCCTCTGAAGACATTTGGATTCTTAATGCCTATTATAAAAGTTTATGGTCTGGAACATTTCAGAATCTGTAAGCAAAGTTAACTTACAAAAGGCAAAAATTTTTAGTTAAGAAGTGATAACAATCTGAAGCCCACAGCTGAGGTGAACAATTTGTTATAATGCTCAATTTAAATAAGAAAAAAATCCCCCAATACTCATTAGAATGGCCTCCCTCCTCCCCTTCCTACTCTGTAACTCTGTTCCTGTCCTTCTTTTTACCACTTCTTGTGCATTTTCCTACTTTCCTTAAACCAATTCCATATTTAATGAAATACAATATTTTTATCTTATTACCTGTTCTGCTCATTGAATACAACCTCATATTCCTCATTGTTCATTTTAAAATAATATTGATTTAGGGGCGCCTGGGTGGCTCAGGATTGAGCATCTGTCTTTGGCTCAGGGCATGATCCTGGAATCCGGGATCCAGTCCCACATCGGGCTTCCTGCAATGGAGCCTGCTTCTCCCTCTGCCTGTGTCTCTGCCCCTCTCTGTGTGTCTCTCATGAGTAAATAAATAAAATAATAAAATATAAAATAAAATAAAATAAATAAAATAAAATAAATAAAATAAAATAAATAAAATAAAATAAAATAGATTTAATGTCCTATTTAAAAATCAAATTTATTTCCTTTTACAGGTGTCACATCGATTGATTGTTTTTCCTTTGTAATTCAACGATCAATCTTCAGTAAAAACAGTTCTGTCCCTCCCTACTTTCCCATCTAAACCCCTCTAATATGGTGTGATATTTAGCTTTCCGGTTACTAGTTGTTGCACTCACATATTTCTCAGGCCACTGTCTTTGCAGAGAATACCTGCATGCTTCCCAACACTGAAGCTGAGGTCTCAGGATCACAGGCAGACAGCTCACCAAAAGTGGTCATGAGAAATTTACATTTGCCACAGTGTCATGTATGCGAGAATAATGACATTACACTTAATGACATTTGCAGCAAAGAAAGGAACAAGAAACAAAAAAGTACAGTTAGCACTAATGAAAGCATAGACTCTTACCTCCTTGGACACCTCTTTCGCAGCTAGCGGTGCTGGCTGCTCCTAGGGCTGTCACCCACTAATCTGTGAGGGGGCATGGACTCCCCTTGCTGTTATTTGTTGTTTGAAACTTACTGCCGGGACTGGGAACCAATCTCTGTCAGCACTATTCCCTTCATGCTAGAAACAGTGTTTCAGAAGGTTTGGCTAAACAGAAAATACAACCATCAATAATGTTGGTAAGTATGTTTTTGAAAATACTGAGAAGAAAACTTCGGCTGAGTATAACAAATCCAATTGATTTATAAAACAATGGGAGCATTATATTAAAGCTTGCCCCTTCTTTATTAGTTTCACAGTCCTGGTACATGGTTGACCCTTGAACACTGTGGGGGTCAGGGGTGCACCCCCAACAACTGTGGGGCATTTGAAAATGTGTGGACAACTTTTGACCCCCCAAAACTTAACTACTTGTAGCCTCCTGTTGATCAGAAGCCTTACTGACAACATAAACAGCCGATCAATATGTATTTTGTACATTATATGTATTATATATTGCATTCCTACCATAAAGTTAGAGAAAAGAAAATGCTATTAAGAACATCACAGAGAAAATACATTCACAGTATCATACTGTAGTTACTGAAAAAAATCCACATATAAGCAGACCTGTACAGTTCAAACCTATATTGTTTAAGGGTCAGTGATACCCTAGACATGGCAAAAGAAGAGGGGACATTGGAATTTATAACACATTCCTTTAGGGTGACTTCCCATCTTCCCTGGGAAGTATTCCAAATTAGATAACAAAGCCAGCTGTTTTCCTCCAGATGTTTTTGGAGATCGCCAATGTACATTTAGTCTGAGAGTTAAGCTGCACACAGGGATTTAAAAAACATAAAATAGCTCTTTTATGATGCATTTAAATTAATTTCTCTTAGCATTTAGAATAAAAGGAAGAACAGATGGTGAAGACTTAGTTTAAAGTGCGAGCCATTAAAATAATCTTAGCTGGAAAGTGAGTTTTCCATAACGGTAATTCATGCACCATAGAGTTGAGGCAAAGTTTTAAAATGACCCACATAGTAAGAGAATCTATATCATTTCAATTATACTCCACACACTAAGCAGATGTTAAAAGAAACAATTCAGTATTTCCATAGTATGTTGGAATACTAAAAATGGCGGGATGTCAACAAGAAAGTAACTGAAAAAGTATTGGCACAATTACAGATTATCTTCTTCAAAATTTTACTCAGATTTTATAACTGTTCGAAGTTTTATATCTTCAGTACTTAGTCATCATTTATATGTAGTTTGTGTATGTCTTATATTCATTGATAGAACAGTATTATATATTTTTTAACATGACAATGTTATTTATGACTTCTAGGTTTATTTGTTTTTAAAGATTTTGTTTATTTATTCATGAGAGACACAGAGAGAGAGGCAGAGACACAGGCAGAGGGAGAAGCTGGCTGTCTGCAAGGAGCCTGATGCAGGACTAGATCCCAGGACCCCAGGATCATGAGCGAGCCAAAGCCAGACGCTCAACCACTGAGCTACCCAGGCACCCCATGACTTCCAGGTTTTGAGCTACATAGTTCCTTTCTTTACACAGCATTTTTAAACAGAAGGATGCAACCAATTTGCATAGTTACCATTAATAAAGTGATTTCTACCTCCAAATACATTTAAACAATTTCTTAGAAATTGACAAAAAAATTATCTTTGTGTGTATGTACATAATTTAATATACACACATTGAGAATGTATAATACTATGTTAAATACCTATAGTATTTACCATGTATATTACTATAATCTCACACACCCCACACACACTAACACACAAACACACTCACACATGGTGTCTTGCTAAATGATATAACCCTGTAGCTGTTGAACTCCAAATGCTGAGTCAGTAATTTTTGGCTAACAGATTCTGACAATAGCTACAATCTTATTGATAAGTCCCAGTGAGAAAATGATTGTTAGCGATGCTAATAGAGCCAGAGTTTGATGAAAGAGGCTGGGGTTGGTCCAGTAATAATAGCTGAAGCATAAAGTTTAAACCTCTTTATTTCATAGCTGACCCCAATTACATCTCAAAATAAATAACACCCTTTACTCAAACACCTGGTACCAAATGTGGCCACTTCAAATCTCTCCCTCAGGGGAGCCGGTAATCATTTTGGGACTATTTGAACAATGGGCATTAATTGCCAGTCTTATATTTGATATGCTGGACCTTGCTGAAGTTGAATGAATAATTTTTTTAATGCTCTAGTTTACTGAGCATAATTTTTAAAAGCACTTCCTTTAACTAATACTTTGTAAAAAAAAAATGTTTAAATGATGCCATAAGCCAAGGTGGAAATTATGCATACAATGAATCTTCCATATAAAATGCTGTGTACTCTCCAAGAACATGTGAATATATTGGTTACATCAAAATAAAGTGATGACTTTATTATTTATTTCAAAAATGATAAAATCATCCAAAACATGAGGATTTGCTACTTGGCACTAATACAGAGCCTTTGAATACTACAAGATGGCTTTGCACTAAAATGTAGAAAAACATTTTTATTTATTTATTAATAACATGATAAATTTTAATAAATAATAATAATTTAATAATATTTATTTATTTATTAATGAATAATAATGAATAATTTTATTTATTTATTGACATTTATTTGTTCATTTTATTTAGAGAAAGAGTGCACTCGCAAGTGATTGGGGGAGGGGCAGAGAGCTATTATCTCCAGCAGACTCCTCACTGAGCACAGAGCCTGACATGGGGCTCCATCTCAGGACCCTGAGATCATGGCTTGAGCCAAAACCAAGAGTCAGACACTAGACCTCAACCCACTGAGCCACCCAGGTGCCCCTCAATATTTAGTTTTATTATTAGGATTATGGAAGAAGAAAAGGCTCCAGTAAGGGCTATGCAACTCTGTAACTGGAAGAAGCACATTATTTGCCTTTAATGAAGTGCTGAGACAGACTTAAAATAGCTGCTATACTTTATTTGTTTATTTATGGATTCATTTATCAATCAAAAACATTTTTTATGCCAGACCCTGGATGAAGCACATATTTCTGTCCTCAGCATGCTTATAATCTCAAACCTTTTTTAGGATGAGAAACTCAGAACTATGAATTGAATGTTTATGCCCACCACCACCTCCTCAAATTTCATATGTTGAATCCCAACCCTGATGTGATTACATTTGGAGGTGGAACCTTTGAAAAGTGACTAGTATTAGATTAGGTCAGGAGAGTGGGTCCGTAGGATGGCATGAAGGCTTTTATAAGAAGAGAATACTAGAGGCCTCTTTCTCTCTCTCTGCCATGTGATGATGCAGCAGAAAGGTGGCCAGGGTGGCAGGCCTGCCCCTTCAAGCTGTGGGGGCGACCCTGCCACTCCAGTGGGTCTAGAAGGCAATGCCTTCAGGTCTCACGGAATTTGCCTTGCTAAGTTTTCTATTTGCTTGGGATCCATCAATCTTTTCTCCCTTCTGAATTCTCCCTTGTAGAATGGGAACATCTACCCTATATCTGTCCTACAGTTGCATTTTGGAAACACATAACTTATCTGATTTCACTAGTTCACAGTGGGAGAGGAATTCTGCCTCAGGATGAGTTGTACTCAGAGTCTCTCCCATATCTGATCTAGATGCTATTTAGATGAGACTTTTGAAATTCAGAGTTGATGTTGAAACAAGTTAAGACTCTTGGTGTTGCTGGGATGAAATGAATGTACTTTGCATGTTAAAAGGACATGAATTCTGGGGGGCCTGGGGCAAAATGTCAGGAACTGAATTTTTTGTCCTTCCCAAAATTCACATGTTGAAGCCTTAATCGTTGGGAAATAATTAGGATTATGTCATATTGGGATTAATACCCTGATATAATGAAAAACCTGGAGACCTCTCTCTCTCTCTCTCTATCTCTCTCTCCCTCTCTCGCTCTCCCTCCTTTTCTGCCTTCATGAACCAAGAGAAGACCCTGTGAGAACATAATGAAAAAGTGACTGCCTGCAAGTCAGGAAAGGGACCTCACTAGACATTGAATCTGCAGGCTTCTTGATCATGGACTTCCTAGAGTCCAGAGCTGTGAGAAATAAATATTCCTTGTTTAAGCCTCCCAATCAACGTGTTTTGTTATAGCAGCCTCAGCTGACTAAGGCACTCAGATCACAGCACTGTGAATCCATGCTCAGAAAAATGGCAGCTGGTGGTGTTGTGGGGCTGGGAGTGCAGACGAAGAGTATAGAACCTTGGAAGAGAAGGATATGAGAGCATCTCATGGAAGTCAGATATCATCAAAGAGCAACAACGTGTGCAATGATCTGAACAAGAATATGTTGTCCTTCATCATCACACTTACTAGTTTTGCTGTACAGTATGTACACTCATTATTTTATAGATCAAGGCAGGGCTTACTAAACCGGTGGTACACCTTGCTCCCCAGATCTGTTTTTGCCAGTCAATACCCACTCAATTTTTCTCTTCTTTATAATTATGTTCCTTATTTTGCTCCTGGCTTATTTAAGTCTACCACTAGCTGAGGCAAAAGGGTTTCCATTTCAACATAAGACTTTTAAACAAGGAGTAGTAGAAATAGAATGAGGTAGGCAAAGAAATCTAGAATTATTTATTGGTTCTTCCTGAAAGCAATATCAAAAGACAAGATTCTTATACCACAACCGTGTTAAAAGTTGAGGAAGCTAAAGGCACTGAAATTAAGAGTGAGGCAATGCGCTGATATAACAAAGAGAACAAAGACTAGTCAATACAAGAATGCTGGAAGATATTCCGTATGCATGTATAAGCACTAGGATAGCTAACTTGTGCTGGTTTGCCCATAATTTTTCCAGTTTTAATATTAAGAGTCCCCAGTCCTGGGAGCCCTCTCAACCCTAGGCAAAGTGAGAAGGCTGGTCTCTAAACATACCTATGAGTTTACTTGTCTGTTTTTTCTCAGATACTTTTCCTTACAATAGTATATTACTTTATTCATTCAGTTAGTATTTATTAAGAGTTAGAGCTTCATTCTAGGTGTAGACACAGTGGTCTGTCATAGAAAGACTACGCCCCTGTTTTCATATGGCTTATATTTCAGTAAGGAAGGCAGAGATAACCAAGAAACGCGATAGAGTTTGACTTCAGGGAGTGGGGGCACTCAGAAGGCACTCAGAGGCAACATTTGGACTGATCCCTGGATACCAAGAAGGAGCCAGACTTGGACTACCTGGGGAAGGACACTGCAGCAAAGGGGAGAGCCAAGGAAAAGCATGCAGCAGAGACACAGTGGTGTGTTTGTCAACCAGTGGGACGGCAAGCAGATGTGAGTGATGAGACATGTACAGGGCAGAACTAGATCATGGAGGACTTTCGAAGGCTGGTTGGTTAAGAGCTTTAGATTTCATGCTAATTGTTTTAGAAGACATTGGGGACTTTGAGGCAGGGAAATGTGAGGGGTACAGAGGTTCATATGACCCAATTTACTTTTTCAAAAGATCACTGAAAACTACGTGGAGAATGGACTACAGAGAGATAAAAGCAGGAGGGGGACCAGGTAGAATGGTGTTGAGTATGGTGACTGCCTAGGCCAGTGAGAGGCTTCTGTCACCAATTCCCATGTATGGAAGGGAACTTCCTATGCCAACAGGCAGTTCTCCCACCCCAGCTGGCTGTTCTATTGGATATCATCTCGGTTCTGAAACTACCTGGAGATAGTGTCAGATCTTACCAGTTAGGGACTCAGTCCCACGAGACTGCCACCCCCTGCCCCACACTTCAGATGTAAATTGCAAGTCCAAGTTGTCACCTGGACTTCTCACCAATAGGCCATAAGTCAGAGGTTCCCACGACTCCCTCCTTGGGTTTGATAAATTTTGGTAAATTGCTAGAGCAGTTCACAAAACTTAGGGAAACAGCTTACTTACTAGATTGACATTTTATTATAAAAGACTATAACTCAGGAACAACCAGATGGAAGAAATGCACAAGGCAAGGTGTGGGGAAAGGGCCACAGAGCTTCCACACCTTACCCAGGGGCACCACCCTCCCAGCACCTCCATGTGTTCATCAACCCAGAAGTTCTCTGAACACTATCTTTTGGGGGTTTTATGGAGGCTTCATTCCATAGGCATAACTGACTAAGTCACTGGCCATTGGTGATTGATTCATCCTCCAGGTCCCTCCCCAGAGATCAGGACATGGGATTGAAAGTTTCAATCCTCTAATCACACGGTTGGTTCTTCTGGCAACTAGGCCCCTTCTCAACTTTAGGGTATTTCCAAAAGTCACCTCATTAACATAAACTCAGTTGTGATCAAAAGATGTTTGTTACGAATAACAACACACTCATTTCATCTTCATGGTTCTGAAGCATTTTCAGGAAATGAAGACAAGGGAACAAATATTATAACAGATGATGTTGCTGTCCTTGTCACTGCTCTTGTCACTCAGGAAATTTCAAGGGTTTGGGGAGATCTATGCCAGAAATTGGGGCAAAGACCAAATATATATTTCTTATTATAAATCACAATATCACACCCAGTGGTCCTCAATGTATAGCTCCCAGGGCAGCAGTTTCAGCACTGCTTGGAACCTCTTGGTAGAAATGCAAACTTCCGGGCCCTACCCCCAACCTACTGAGTCTGAAATCCCTGGTTGTGTAGCCCAGAAATCTGTAGTTTACCACGCAGGTTAATTAAGTATGAGGGCCTCTGGCCAGGGGCCACATTAGAATCACCTAGAGGTAGGTTTCTAAAACAACCAGTGCTGGAGCTCAACTTCAAACAGATTAAGTCAGGACTGCTTTAAAAAAAAGAAAAAGAAAGAAAGAAAGAAAACAGAGAAGAAAAAAATTATGGGGATCATTGCTAATAGATTAGAGCTGTGAAGAAAGGGAAGAAAAGTATACGTCAAACACTTAGAAAAATGACGGGATCCCTGGGTGGCGCAGCGGTTTGGCGCCTGCCTTTGGCCCAGGGTGCGATACTGGAGTCCTGGGATCGAATCCCATGTCGAGCTCCCAGTGCATGGAGCCTGCTTCTCCCTCTGCCTGTGTCTCTGCCTCTCTCTCTCTCTCTCTCTGTGACTATCATAAATAAATTTAAAAAAAAAAAGAAAAATGAAAGGTTCTAGTAGAGGAGCTAAGAAACTCAGATCATGGTGTGCTTAGGAGTTTCATAATACCATGTAAGAATGTAATACACTGGGACAACATGTCACAAATACAGTCATCTCCCCAAACCTCAGCTCTAACCAGGACCATCTATCTCATGCTTATCCTCCTCCTGCCAACAACTCAACCTCAGCTCCTCAGCATGACATTTAAGATTACCCACAGATGGGCAATGGGCCCCCACCTGTTAGGTCAATCTTGTTTTTCAGGATTATTGGTCTTGATCTTGGAGCATAGCCTATTAATTTATTTATTAGTCACCGAATATATTAGGAGCAATCCCCATTTCTTTGTCTGTAATATAGAAATTTTGTGTCTAGTAAGAATTTGTTTTGATACAAAAAGCAAGATAGATACCAATATTTATTTTTCTCCAAGTATCTAGACAGTCATTGAATAAATAATCTCTTCTTCAAGAATCAAATGCTCTTTTAAATATATACTTCATTCTCCCTTCGAATCTGTGTCTATTTCTGGGTGTTCCATTTTGTTCTATGTATTGGTCATCTCCGCTGGCCTTGGCTGTAAAATGTTTCAATTGCTGTATCTCCCAAGCCCCATGATCCTGTGACACTATTTTTCCTTCACCTAGAGTCTTTGGGACCTTTAATGAGAAATGTTCTCTATATCAAGATTAACTAGAAAACCACTTGTAATCTCATTTGTTTCAATTACAGCAAGAGTTGTTTTGGGAATCCTTACTTTTCCAACTCCAGATAGTACACTGCAATCACAAACTGTATTTTGTTCTTTCCTATATTCTCCAGAGTATCCACACTCTATGAGGATGTTCAGTGCCTAACTGCCACAGAAAGCTTAAAAAACTATTCATAGAGGTGCTAAATTAAAAGACACATTTCCAAAAAATAAAAAAATAAATAAAAGACACATTTCCAAGGCATGAAAACAACAGTTCTCTTAACACAAAGTTAGATAACAGGCTGCCTGGGATGAAAGTCAACCTCGGCAGGAAATAAAAAGAGTGAGCTCCATAGCAAAGTGATCTGCTGAGTGGTACAGGTTGGGAGGCTCCCAGCTGGGGAGGCTTTTTATCCTCTCACACTGGAGTACTGCTTGATCTACAGCTGCTCCCAGATGCTCTATCAGAAATCCAGACTAGAAATACCGTCTTTCACTTTTGTGTTATGCATGAATCGCACACCTCTACACCTTGCCATTTCTGCTGCTGGAGTAGCCAGGTTCAATGACTAGGACATCCTCAATGTAACGATAAACTTGGAATCTAGACAAATAACACCACTCCATTTCTTTTCCCGGTTAAACTAGGTGACTGCACATTGCTCTAATTCTGAGCTGCCTGTGAGGTGCTTTCTGCACGTATAATAGGAGGAGTCTATTTTACCACCTGAAGGAGGGCAACAGAAAGGAAAAGTTTCTTTCCACTAATGGCCAAAAGAGTCTCTGCGTGGGATATTGAGTACAAAAAACACAGATCTCTGTTATTTCCCATAGAACCTTTCTTGGGAGTCTGAAAATACAAGAGTTTCCAGTTCTCATTAATTTCAGTGTGTCAGTGGACACAAGAGTGTCAAGTGACCTTGCATATAGTACCACTGATATCTGCACAGCTCAACATGGTGGCCCCGCACATGTGGCCACTGAGCACCTGCAGTCTGATCCCATCAAATTCAAATGTGCCGTAAATGTAAAATAAACACTAGATTTCAAAGATGAGGTATGATTTTTTTTAAAAGGCCAAAGAGATCATTAATAATTTATATATGGGCATCTGGGTGGTACAGTTGGTTAAGCATCCAACTCATGGTTTCAGCTCAGGTCATGATCTCAGGGTCATGAGATCAAGCCCACAACTGGGCTCTGTGCTCAATGCAGGGTCTGCTGAGACTCTCTCTCTCCCTCTCCCTGTGAAATAAATAAATAAATCTTCAAAAAAATAATTTTTGTATTAATTACATGTTGAAATGTTAATATTTTGAATATATTAAGCTAAACAAAATATATGTTTTTTGTTTTACCCACTCCTTTTTTTAGTGTGAGTACTAGAAAATTTTAAATTATGTATGTAGCTTGTGTTTGTGGTTCAGAATATATATATATATATATTTTTTTTTTTTGGACAACACTCATCTATGTGGCTGTCTAGCCATATAAGAAGAGAGCTTGTTTAGTACAATTGTCTAACAAGGTTGTGGAGTTGGGTATTGTCGACTCTTCCTCTACTTAAATCTATATAATGTGTCTGATGGAATTAGCTGTCCATCTTCTTTTAATTCAAGTAATAAATCAATGGTCCAAACAGTTGAATCTCATGACACACAGCCAGAATTGAGAAAATGTCCCCTGCTATTTCAGAAGACAGAATTGCTTATTTCAAAACGAAAACAAACAAAAGCTGGCCTCACCAGGGTTACCTGATTGTCCATCTTCATATTTGCATAAAGTTTATCCTCAGAGACTATAGACAATTTCATGACCAGTAGATGGATTTCCAATTGCTGTTTCATTTGGGCTCTCAAAGCAGGGCATTTAGGTGCAAACAGCAGCTCTAACATTTGTCATTTGTGTGATCTTGGATGAGGTACTCAACTTTTCTAATCCTCAGTTTTGACATCTGCAAAATATGCAAAAGAGTAATACCCATCCATAGTGTTGTTATAATGATTAAGTAAGATAATCCTGCTAAGCACCTAAAAACTACTTCAAAAATTCAACAACTATTATTTCTAAATGATATCATTATTACTTTGCCTATGTCAAGGCATCTTACAGCTATGATTGTTACTGATCAGAAAATTGTATATCAATTTTAAACAATCCTCAGATTCACAGACATAGAACATGAGCAACAATTATCAGTAATTCCCGTATCTTTCTTTGTGCCTAGTAATACATCCTGTGCAGAAGCTCCAAAATAGACTTTAAAGTAGAGCACTGAGAGAAATAAAAGCAATTTAATATGTTCTCTCCCACTTTTTTCCTTCTATTTCCATTTTTAAAATAAGACAAAATTATACAACTGGCACTTTAATTTGTTATTTTGAGTATATAATTCTGTACTTGCCTCATAGTTCTACTGCAACTAATTATTATAAATTTAGTGGTATAAAACAACACAGTTTTATTCTCTTACAGTTGGGAAGGTCAGAACTCCAAAATCAGTGAGCTCAAGTCAAGATGTTGGCAGGATTACTTCCTTCTAAGGGCTCTGAGAAGAGAATTGGTTTCCTTGCCTTTCTCAGCTTCTAGTGGCCACCTATAATCCTTGCATGTGGTCACTTCTTTCTTCTTCAAAGGGTATCACTCCAATCTCTGCTTCAATCCTCATACTCTTTCTCTAAAACTGACCCTCTGGCCTCCCTCTTATAAGGACTCATGTGGATATATCAGACACACCCAGATAATCCAGACTGATCTCCCCACCTTAAGAACCTTACCTTACTCACACCTGTAAATTCCCTTCTGTTATATATACTAACAAAGTTTTGGAGATTGGTTTGTGGACATATTTAAGAGACCATTATGCAGCCTGTCACAAATTCCAAAACAGAATTTCTTTAGAATATATATATTCTTGGGCCAACTGGGTGGCTCAGTCCCATAAGTGCCTGATTCTTGATTTTAACTAAGGTCATGATCTCAGGGTCATGGGATCGAGCCCCGTGTCAAGCTCCACACTGGGGAGTCTGCTTCTCTCCCTCTTCCTTTGCCCCTCCCTGCTTTCTCTCTCTCAAATAAAAAAATAAATAAATAATCTTTTTTAAAAAATAGAATGTATACATTCTTTTTACAATTCTTGATAGAAGGCACCAAAATTAACCTGAGTTCTTTCCTTAACCATAAAATGTTATAATACAAAATAAAGAAACACACCAAGCTCAGCTCCAGTCCAACTCTCTCCCCACTCCCTGCCTATGCTCACCTGCCTTGACTTCTCTTTGTGTCCCCACCACCAGCCCCTTGCCATATACATCTACTTTCTACAACAGTCCTCCCCATTCATTTAGATATTCATGCTTGTGCTGTCTTTATTTCTACCATCCCATTTCTTTCATCCTTTAAATCCCTATAAAATGTCATTCAATGACATTCACCATATTCTGCCTCTAGTTTATTTGAGTGCATTGTTAGAGGAATATTTACAATTTTTTATTCTTCTTTAATTCTTCAGAGTGCTTAACCTGAACACTGGTTCATGAAAAGGTGCTTAGCATCACTTATCTCCAGGGAAATGCAAATCAAAACCACAATGACATCACCTCACACCTGTTAGAATGGCTATTATCATAAAATAAAAAGATAACAAGTGTTGGCATGTGTGTGGAGAAAAGGGAACCCTGGTGTACTGTTGGTAGAATGCAAATTGGCACAGCCACTATGGAAAACATTATGGAGTTTCCTCAAAAAAAACTAAAAATGGAGCTACCATATGATCCAGTAATTCCACTTCTTGTTATTTATTCAAAGGAAATGAAATCACTGATCTCTGCACTCCATGTTCATTGCAGCTTTATTCACAATAGTCAAGATCTAGAAACAACCTAAGTGTCCATCAACAGACAAATGGATTCATAAAATGTGAGATAGATAGATAGATGATAGATAGATAGATAGATAGATAGATAGATAGATAGATAGATGATAGATAGATAGATAGATAGATAACAGAGATGAACCTGGGGGACCTTAGGCTAAGTGAAATAAGCCAGACACAGAAAGACAAATGTTGCATGATCTTACTTTATATGGAATCTAAAAGAGTTGAACCCATAGTAACAGAGAGCAGAATGATGGTTAACCAGGAGCTAGGGAGTAGGGGAAAATGGGGAGATGTTGGTCAAAAGGCATATTAAGTTCTATAGATAGATACATAGTTATAGGATGAATAAGTTTTGGAGACCCAAGGTACAGCATGGTGACTATAATTAATAATATACTGTACACTTGGAAGTTGCTAAGAGACTAAATCTCAAGTGTTCTTGCCACAGAGGAGAAAAAAGGTACCTATGGGAGGTGATAGCCATGTTAAATAGCTTAATTGTGGTAATCACTATGGAAATTGATAATGAGAAATCTCACTAAAATGGAGTCAGGAGGTTTTGGCAGGGGGAGCTCCCACACCCTACCACTCATAGTCAATTGCAAATTCAATAGGAAGAGATGGACTTGACCTTACACAGACCTGACTTTGCACATGGATACCGCTTTACTACTTCAGCTGGAGAAGGAGACACTTTCCTCATCCCTCCACACTATAGCTCAGCCGATGAGAAGCCACCATACTTCAAACTCCCACTTTATTCCAATGAACCTTAGTTCATAATAGTCTTCTCAACTTTCCCCTTTTCTCCTAAAGAAATGCTTATCTCTGCTTTGTTACTGGACTTGCCTATATTTTTGCCGCAGCTTGTTTGTCCCAGATTGCAATTTTCTTTCACTCCAAAATAAATCAATTTTTTTTTTTTTTTGCTGGTAAAATAACTGGCAGGTTTTAGGATTAAAATAATTTCTCAATGCATATGTATATTAAAATATCACATTTTACACCATACAAATACACTATCATACTTCAATAAAGCTGGAAAAAATTTAACAGACATAAAACAGGGAAATAAGATCTACAGTTGAGAGATAAATTAAGAATAGACTCAGAAATATCAGAGATGATGAGATTAGCAAATAAGAATATTAAAATAGGGACACCTGGATGGTTCAGCGGTTGAGCATCTGCTTTTGTCTCATGGTGTGATCCCAGACTCCCGGGATCGAGTCCCACATTGGGCTCCCTGCATGGAGCCTGCTTCTCCCTCTGCTTCTGTCTCTGCCTCTCTCTCTCTTTCTCTCTCTCTCTCTGTGCCTCTCATGAATAAATAAATAAAGTCTTTTAAAAAAAGAATATTAAAATAACTATCATAAAAATGTTTCCTGTATTCAAGAATGTAGAGGAAAACATGAACATACTTAAGTGAAAAAAAGAAGACTTGAAAAGATCCAGGTACAACTAGTTGAGATAAAAAATATATCTGAAATGAAAAATACACTGAATGGATATAAAGGATACTATTGTGATAATTTTTCAGTGTATCATCCTAACCATTAAATATAAGTCAATGGATCTTCTTTATTCTAAACACAAAAGCTTTTTAGTGGCTCAACAAAGAAAAAAAAAAGGATATTGTTAGCGATATTTTTAAGCTGGAAAGTCCTGGCCATCCCTGTGCCATGAAACCTAGATGCACTCCAATTTCATGAACATTGATGCTATGGATTATTGAGGCACACTTGACTATGCATGTCAGAATCCACGAGTTTAATTAAAGTTATGATGTGAACAAAGAGTGTCCATTAGACAAGAAGAATTTGGTCTTGGCAAGTGATATTTGCATCAATTTGCTTAATTAGATCAGTACTTTTAAAACAATTTGTAAAGCATAGGATTAAAGGCCTGAATTTCAAAGGATTTAGCAGAAGCCACAATCATGGTTTCAAACAAATCATCTGCAAGAAATTGTAGGCTGAAAATAGCAATTAGCAGCCCACAGAAAAAATTTTAATGGAGACCATTTCTATCAATTGAATAACCATGTATAATATGGGTTGGCTTGAATCACTGATAACTTAACCTTCACCAAATTTTTCAGAGTGGAAGCAAACTGTCCCTCTTGTTTATTTCAGACTAGATTTCAAATAAAAATTAATCCCAGGTGCAAAAAAATTCTGTGTCATTTTGGCACTGGGGGGGTGGTGGGGGAAGCAACAATGGAGGCAGGGTTGGCAAAGCTCAGTCCCAGCCTGGTGTCTTGTATTTCACACTCAGTCCTAACCTTACCTCTCCATCTTCCTATTTTTAAAAAGTAAGTGCAATCCCTTAATATATGGAATCAGTCAGTAGCCACTGATTTAGTAAATCAGTTAAAGTTATAATTCAAAAGTCCATTGAAAATGTATTTTACTTATTCCTAAACAAATAGCTTAATCAGTAACCTTACTCATTCCTCTTCCAGAAAGAGAAAATATTTTGGGGAAAAATAATTACATGAAGAAAGTAACCAATTATTATATTGTATCATCTTACCTATATGTGGAATCTAAAAACAAACAAACTAAAAGAAAAAGAGATCAGATTTGTGGTTATGGGCATGGGGAGTAGGGAGGATTTGGAGGAAAGTGGTCAAAAGGCACAAACTTCCAATTACAAGGTAAATAAGTTCTGGGGATGAAATGTACAAGATGATGACCATAGTTAACACTGCTGTATGGTATATTAGAAAGAGAGTAGATCCTAAAAGTTCTCATCACAAGAAAAAAAAAATGAGGGGAGGATAACTATATGAGGTGATGGACATTAACTGAACTCACTGAGGAGATCATTTTGTACCATATGTAGCAAATCATTATGCTAAGCACCACAACCTTATACAGGCTGCATGTCAATTATATCTTAATAAAACTGAAAAAAAAAAAAAAGAAAGAGCTGGCAGGTCAGTGGCTATAGTGAAGTAAGGGAGTGGGGAGTAATAGAAAAAAAAGTCTGAGAACAAAGGGGAGCAACTCATATAGGACCCTGTGCCTTCTGAGGAACTGGTCATTTTAATCTGCGTGTGATGAGGCATCACTGAAAAGTATGAGCAAAGAAATGTGGCTGTCTGGCTGTCACTTTACCAGGGTTACTCCTGCTACTGTATGTAGAACCCACCTGGGGATGAAAGCTGATCCCCGGGGGCAGCTGTGAGGAGGCTACAGTCATAAGCCAGGCAGAGGTCCAAGGCCAGATGGTGAGAGCGGGGGCTGCAAGGATGTCTTGGGTCATGGAAACGGGAGAGGGGAGTGCAGTGAGAAATGACTCCCATGTGCTGGGCCTGGGAAACTTGAACAATGAAATGACCACTTACTGATTAAAAAAAAAAAAAAATTACTGAACAAGTAAAAGGTTTTAGAGGAAAAGGTCAGTTTTGAGCATATTAGTGTACCTCTCGTCTCTGTCATCTTAGGATATAAATGGCAAGTCAGATGTTGGATAAAGGAATCTAGAGTTTGGTAAAAAATCCAGGTTGTAAATATAGATTTAGGAGTCATGGATTTATAGATGATATTTTTAAGCCATGAGATGAAGTGAAATCCCCCAAAAAAGTTAAGTTCAATAAAAAAGAGTCATCACTAGTGTTAAGCTTCTCTGATTAGAAAGATGAAGGACAGAGAACTGGCCATTGCAATTATGCAAATAGAGGTCATTTGTGAGGCACTCTGTCAGGAGGCAGAAATCCAGTGCTAGTGTCAGGGCTGGCTCAGCCTACCCTACCCTGTCACCATGTAACGTCACCAAGAGAGGAGTTGTCAGGAATGAGACTAGAAGGTGAGCAGGATTCATGCTCACACACTCCAATTTACACCCACAGGATATGTTGTGTCTGGGAAGAGTTGAAGCAATGCCATGACACGCCCAGGGTTTCATTTTAGAATAGCGTCCTGCTATAGACATGGCCAACACGCACATGAGAAAATGCTCTGCATCACTGGCCATCAGGGAAATACAAATCAAAACCACAATGAGATACCACCTCACCCCAGTGAGAATGGGGAAAATTAACAAGGCAGGAAACCACAAATGTTGGAGAGGATGCAGAGAAAAGGGAACCCTCTTACACTGTTGGTGGGAATGTGAACTGGTGCAGCCACTCTGGAAAACTGTGTGGAGGTTCCTCAAAGAGTTAAAAATAGACCTGCCCTACGACCCAGCAATTGCACTGTTGGGGATTTACCCCAAAGATACAGATGCAATGAAATGCTGGGACACCTGCACCCCGATGTTTCTAGCAGCAATGTCCACAATAGCCAAACTGTGGAAGGAGCCTCGGTGTCCATCGACAGATGAATGGATAAAGAAGATGTGGTTTATGTATACAATGGAATATTCCTCAGCCATTAGAAATGACAAATACCCACCATTTGCTTCAACGTGGACGGAACTGGAGGGTATTATGCTGAGTGAAGTAAGTCAATCGGAGAAGGACAAACATTGTATGTTCTCATTCATTTGGGGAATATAAATAATAGTGAAAGGGAATATAAAGGAAGGGAGAAGAAATGTGTGGGAAATATCAGAGAGGGAGACAGAACGTAAAGACTCCTAACTCTGGGAAATGAACTAGGGGTGGTAGAAGGGGAGGAGGGTGGGGGTGGGAGTGAATGGGTGACGGGCACTGGGGGATATTCTGTATGTTGGTAAATTGAACACCAATAAAAAATAAAATAAAAAAAAAAGAAAAAAAAAGAATAGTGTCCTGCTGACAACATGGGACAAGAGGTGGCAAAGTGCCACTTGGATGGCAACCGTGTGCATGTGAATAACAGGAAGTTCTTAACTATGTAAATAAATCCAGGTTAAAGTGGAGAAACCCACTTTAAGAGTCCTGGTTTTATTTTACTTTCTTCCCACACAGATTCCTTTTATTTAGCATTTAATTCCAGACAATGATAAGTTGCCCCAATGATTTTAGTGGTGCTGCAATTGTATTATCTCTTAGAGGTACCTGAGTCCTTTCTGTCCCTGCTATATCTATGTGTCAACTATTCTACTGGCAATTAGCATCATGCAAAATGAAGACAAAGGACTTTTTAATGAGTAGAATTTTACTTTCCAAAATTTGACTTACATCAAACTATTCAGAGGTACATGTTTATATACAGTAGAATCCACCTATAAAAATTGTCTTCCTTTCTTTCCTTTTAGCAGGAAAACAGCATACTTTACTAAGCAAAGATAAATTTTGTCCTTAAAATAAAACTAAAAATATCAAGTTTTAATCCCATACCACTTTGTCCCTGTACATACAACAAACATTTCTTTCAATCTTAAGTAATATTTCTCTGTGACTGTTCCATGAGACTCACTGTGGTCTTAAGAATTACGGATCATTAAAATGTATTAAAGCAACTCATAATTATTTATTTTAGTGTTATAAAACTGTGACAAAAACTCTATGCCTGGAAGAGTTATGATTCATGATTGAAATAATTTGGCTTTACTAAAACTTTAATAAAACTGAATAATGTTCTCACTCAGTTTACGGAACAGTCCTCAACTTAAATTTGTATGTTTATAAAACAATTTAATAGACAGTATTTCATGCTATTCTCAAAATAACTTGATGAAGAAGTTAACATCACTAGTCTTACTTTTTCAGTGGCAACAGGAGGAAGGGGAAGCAAATTTCCACTTAATTGTTTTTCCCAAAAATTAATTATCTGAAAGATCTCAAGACAAACTATACTTCGTGAATCTCAAGATACAAACATTAAGGAGCACAACAACTTAGCCAAATGTTAGGGCAAAGCCACACGGGAAAAAGGGAGAGTTGTTGAAATACTTGAACATCACCCTGAAACTAGCAATATCCTGTCCCGCAAAAAAAATCCTTTCTCTCATTTAAGGGTTTTAGTATTTTGATAATTGTCTCTATTATCCATTCAGATTTGCCTTCTCTTATGGAGATATGTCCAATTGACGCAAGAAAAAATGGAGATTGTACTTCCCAGAAGTGAAGAGAGAATCTGTCTTGATGCACTTGCTCCATTGACTAAAAAAGTCAGTAAGTCAAAGAGCAGAAACTTGAGGATGCAACTGGATTCATGTTGTGTCTGTTCATGTTGCAAAGGAAAAAGCCAACTTGTGAAGTTGTGAAATACACTGTTCATGTAGCTTCATCCAACTGAGGAAATGGAAGCATCGGAGGGTGCCCACAATCAAACAGGAAAGCTTCATATGTATGTAGTACATTCATTTGTTTCTAAGAAAATATATTTTTAAAGCATTTGATAATTTTGATCAGCTTCAGAAAATATTAGCTATGCTTCTAAAAGAGAATTTTTTTTGCCTTCTCTAGCAGCTTCTCATTAATCTCAAGGTGCCGTATTTAGCAAATACTAATACAAATATTAAATTACCCAGTGAAATTTCACTTTCAGGTAATCAATAAATGTTTAGTATAAGTATATCCCAAACATTTCATGAAACATACCTAAACTAAAAAAAAAAAAAAACTATTCTTTGTATATCTGAAACTCATATTTAATCGGACATTCTAGTAACCATCCCAAAGTAACTAAAAAAAAAATCTCACACAGGAATTTTAATTCCTCCACTCATCGAATGCACCATAAAAAAGCTCTTCAGTCTGGCATTCTAGTTATCTGAAAAGCCTATCTGAGAAATACTGTAACGACTGAGAGTACATATCCAAATCTGTAAGCATCAGAGGAGTTTTTTCTTCCTCTTGTTATCTCTTATAGACCTTTCATTTTACTTCATCCTATTGTCCCAAAAGAAAACATAGTTACCCTTCTAACACCTGTCTCCTGTTTTTATTATGTTTCAAGACTTCAGAGGCAGTAAGTGATCATTGACTGGAAGTTGCTCTTTCTGCTGCAAGTCAAGAAGCCCCAATATCAAAGGAGATGTTGTGTTTTATAAGGAGAATCAAAGGTGCTTTCCTTAGGAAACAATTGCCATTCACTCATTAACTATGACAAAGTTAAATTTCCTTTTATCTCCATTATATAGAACAAAAAATAGACACCACACCTGAAATCACTTTCTGAAATCCCACTGTCTAACCACAACTTCATGCTGGCTCACTTAGTCTGATTTTCATTCTTCCTGTGGCCACTGTTTTAGCTTTCAATTATATATGTATATGCTCCATTTCTTGATTTTCTAGTGTGAGATTTTCTCTTGACTGCCAGCCATGAAAGATCAAGAAGTTTGCATATTACAGTTTCTCCACTTCATCTCCTACCCCTCCTTTCCTAATTTTGATTAAATAAACCATTATTTTATTTTCTTGTTGATTTTAAATGGCAGTATGCTTTAATATCTATTATTTGATTAATGAGCTTAAAATATTGTCTTTTGTGTCCTCACCATGCAGTATAAGGAAATACTTTGCCTTCTATTCCTTGTCCTGCCCAACCCACTGCCTATTCATCACAGGTTCTATTAGTACTTCTACATTGTGGAGATGTATGGTGTTTATATTCAATCCTGCTTCCAGAGTTCCTGTGGATATTTAGCCTTAATTTCATTTTAGTGTATTTTTTTTTCTTTCCCCTCTTGTTTGCCTAGATGTGCTCATCATTTTTTTGAGATTTTTTATTTATTCATTTGAGAGAGAGAGAGTGAGAGAGAGCACAATTGTGGAGGGAGGAGAGAGGCAGAAAGAGAAGCAGAGTCCCCACAGAGCAGGGAGCCCAAGGCAGAGCTCAGTCCCAGGCCCCCAAGATCAAGACCTGAGCCAAAGACAGACGCTTAACCAACTGAACCACCCTGGTGCCCCAAGTAGTTTCCTCAAGAAACACTCATACTATATCTTCCGGGTTTTTGAAGAGCTGGAAACATCTGTATGCCTGTTCCCTTTATACTTGAATTATACTTGAACTAAACTCCACAAAAAATTTTCTTTCCAAAGGCAGCCTCAGATTTTCTCCACTATCTCTTCACACTAAAAGTTACTGTGAAGTCTGAACCCAATATGACTTTTCCCCTCTGGGTTTCATTTTGTTTTGATCCACAGGATTCTGCTCTGCCTTTATTTTTGCAGCCTAGTAACAATACCAGAGTATTTGAGAGACTGTTTTGTCCTGTTTCATCTGGGACACTGGGCTCCATTTTAACCCACAGACATGGACATTTCTTTATTTTTTTTTTGGACATTTCTTTAATAAAGTGTTTTTCTTTACTATGTCTTTGAAATAGTCTGTTTTGTTTTGTTTTTATTTTATTTGTGTTGCTATGCAGACCTCAGGTGCATAGAACTGAAAGACCAAATTCTTTAGTTCCTTTCTTAAATCTTTGTCACACTAGGGCTCTTTCTCCTTGTACTTTATTTACTAGCTTCTACCTTTGGCCCTTTATCATCAGGCCCTTCTCCTTAGGCACCTGCTCTATTATATTTATATATACTTTTAACAAATTCTCCATATGTGTGTATATATGTGTGTGTATTCTCTCTTTTTTAAGATTCTATTTATTTATTCATGAGAGACACAGAGAGAGAGACAGAGGCATAGGCAGAGGGAGAAGCAGGCTCCCTGATGGGAGCCTTATGTGGGACTCGATCCCAAGACCCCGGGATCATGACCTGAGCTGAAGGCAGACGCTCAATCACTGAGCCAACCAGGCATCCCTGTATTCTTTAAAAATATGTAGTGCTTTACTGTGTGCACATATTTGACCTACATAAATAACACTGTGAAATAAATCTTACCCCATTTATTACTATTTTACACTCAACAGTGTGTTGTGAGATCTATCTATTGCTACAGGTAAACCCTAGGTCATTATTTCTGGTTGCTACACAAAACTCCTACACCTTTGCCTCAGGTTTCATTTCTTTATTTTCTTACTTATGGCCACCTTGGTAAACTATGATTCAATAAACATTTCTATATATATCTCTTCATTGACCTGTACCACATTTTCCCTCAAATGTGTAACCAAGAATTTGCTTCCTGAGTCATAGGAATAGGTACATTCTTAATATTATTCAGATGGTGTCAGATTATCATCCAAAAGGATAGTTTCTTATACCTTCATCAGCAATTAATATTAGTTAGTTTTCTAATTTTTGCTACCCATATGGGCTAAAAGTTGTATATCACTGCCTTAGTTTGCATTTCTCATTTGCTAGGGAAGTTAAACATCTTTCCACATGTTTATTAACCATTCACTTTTCTCCTGCAAAATGTCTGTTTATATTCTTTGCCCATTTTCTATGAGTTTTCTTGTACTTCTTTCTGATTCCTAATATCTCAGATATTGATTGCTTGTTGGCATTGGATCTTGCAAATATCTTCATCTAGTCCATTATCCATTTATTAATTTTGTCTTTGATGTCCTTCATAGAACAGAAATCTTTTATTTTGATATAATAAAATCCATCTATTTTTAAACTGACAGTTTTTACTATGGTCTCCTTTTATTTATTCCTTCTTGAAAGTCACAAAGATATTCTCCTACACTTTCTTCTATTTGATTTATAATTTTACTTTTCACATTTGGGTTTTAATTCACTGGAGTTCATCATTGCATCCAAAGTGAAATGGGATTTCAAGTTGTTGTTTTTTTTTCTCTCAAAAGGTGAGATAATTTTTTATGTATTATCAGCAAATAAAACGTGCTTCTCACCCATTCTTATTGAGGTGAAGCAGAGGCTTCATATGTCAAGCTTCCATAAAATGGTTTTCTTCTCTACTCCGCTGAATTCTTTGTGGGCTTCCATAAAGAACCCCACGCTTTGCACCATTAGAGCTATATATCATGGTGCACACTCCACATCCTTGCCCTATATTCTCAAAATTGCCTAACCGTTTTGTGGACCCTTATTGTTTCATATATAAGTTTTAGAATTATTTTTTCCAATGTCCACAAATAGCTGCTGGGATTCAAATTAAATTAAAACAATTGAATATATAGGCTAATTGGAAAATTTAACATTTTTATCATTGTAGTTATCCTCTCCTTGAGGATAGTATATATCTTTTTCAAGTCATTTCAAAATGTTTTAAATAGTTTTAAGATATGACTGTATGCTAGGTAATTTTTTAATTCTATAGTTTTATTGTTATTTTAATTGATAGCATTTTGACTATTTTTCTAGATGAAAAAAAATAGTGATATTATAATCATTACTGATTTTTTGTCTGTTCACTTATATCTGGAAACCTAGCTGAATTTATGTTCTGATTTTTCTAAGTTGATCAATTTAGCAGCAAATAATGACAATTGTCTCACTTCCCTCCAATCTTTTTTATAGCTTATTACTTCTTTGGCCTAAACTTCTGGAACTTGTTAAATAGCAACAGTAATAATAAAAAATAAGCAAGATAAGAAGGAAAAGAAAGCAAAAAAGAAGGAAAAAGAAGAGCTCATGCTTATCAAAGTATTCCTATTTTCCATACACTAATCTGAATATCTTACTTAAATTAACTAATTTGATCTTCCAAACATCAGGATGTAAGTACTACTATTATTTCCATTTTCAAGAAGAAAACAAGGTGCAGAAAATTCATAACCTGCCCCAGGTCTACTGCTAACAAATCCTCTCTCTGAAGGTAAAAGATGTCATTTTGCTCCCAACATTCAAGAGCATTTAAAGTTTCTTTATGTATTTGAATTTTCAAATATTGTCCTCAAGAATATCAACTATATAGCAGTTGATTCTCTTTTGCTTTCTATAATTCAGTTTGTGTCCAGATATTCTTTAATCTTATTATTTTTCATGTCTCTTCATACATCTGTCTTCCACGACTAAAACTGCATGGTCAAAAGTATCTTAAATTCTGCTTATAAGTGATTTTCATTTCAACATTCAACATTGAGGGGGGCTCCCCTACACACAACACCAAGCAATTCTCAGACAACAACAGGATCCCGAAGAATTCAACTCAATTCTGATACTATCTACCAAAAGGCAGCATCAGATTCCACAAGTCAAGAGCTCAGTTTCACAAGACTGCCCTCTATCCTCTACTTTAGGTGCCAGCTGATCACGAGCCCCAGGCTGTTAACTATGTTTCTGACTGACCAGCTACAGATTAAGGTTTGCGATAACCTTCTCCTTAGGTAAGATTAATTTGCTAGAGCCATTCACAGAACTCAGGGAAACACATTTACCAGTTTATTAAAGGATATGACAAAGGATACAAATCAACAACCAGATGAAGAGATATATAAGGTGAGGTATGGGGAAGAGAAGCAGAGCTTCCATGCTTTTCTAGGAGTGCCACTCTCCCTGCATCTCCACATGTTCATCAACCTGGAAGCTCTCCAAACCCAGTCCTCTTGGGTTTGTATAGAAAATTCCTTGAACAGTCATGACTAAGTCATTAGCCATGGGTTGATTCAGCCCCATCCCCTCTTTCCTCCCTGGAGTTTGGTGGGGGAGTAGGCAATGGAGAAATAGAGGATGAGACTGAAAATTCAGCCATCTGATCACACAGTTGGTCTTCCTGCCACTAGCCTATGCCCATAGGTGGGGTCCATAAGTTAGTTACTTCAATTAATATAACAAAAGACACCTTAATCACTCTCATCATTAGGAAATTCCAAGGGCATTGGGAGCTGTGAGCCAAGGAATGTGGATGAAGACCAAACATATATGAGAAATATGTTTTGGTCATCCAAATAACCAAATATATATTTCTTTTTTTTAAAAGGATTTTATTTATTTATAAATGAGAGACACAGAGAGAGAGGCAGAGACATAGGCAGACATAGGCATGCTCCCTGTGAGGAGTATGATGCAGGATTCGATCCCAGGACCCCAGGATCACAACCTGAGCCAAAGCCAGATACTCAACCACTGAGCCACCCTGGTGCCCCCCAAATATATATTTTTTATTGCAAAAAACATACACAACCACACAACACAAACAAAGGCTGCTGGAAAGAGTGCAATCAGAAGGTATATTGTGACCTTTTTTTCTCCCTAAAGTGGCATCCTTGTTAGCTACCTGAATTTATGATAAAGACAAAAATTCTCCACATATCCATGTAGGTTAAAAAAAATGATTACAAAAAAAAATCTACTTTGCTTTTTTAAAAAAAGTTATAAAAAATAAAAAAATAAAAAAGTTATAACTCCAGAATATGATCATTAGTTGTGTTATCTCTGTGTATACTAACAGAATAAATTTCTTTAAAAAAGCCTTAGAACCCAGCAACTCCATTCCTAGATATATACAAGAGAAATGAAAGTATATATTTACATAAAAACTTGTATAAAAATGTTTATAGCAACATTGTTCATAATAGCCAAAAACTGGAAAGCCTAAGTGTCTATCAACAGATGAATGGAAAATAAGATGTGGTATACCCATATAATGGAATATTATACAGCCATAAAGAGAAACAAAGCATTGATATATACTACAATGTAAATGAATCTTGCAAACATTATACCAAGTAAAAGAAGCGAGATATAAAAATCATATATTGTATGATTTTATTTATAAAATATTCAGAATGAGGAAATCTATTGGGACAGAATGTAGATTCGAGGTTGCCAAAGCTAGGGGTAGGGAAAATTGCAGAGTGACTACGAATGGGTACAGAGTCTCTTTAGAGGGTGTTGGAAATGTTCTGGAACTAAATAGTTGTTACATAATGCTGATGGGGGCAGCCTGGGTCGCTCAGCGGTTTAGCGCCAGCTTTACCCTAGGGCCTGATCCTGGAGACCTGGGATGGAGTCCCACTTCAGGCTCCCTGCATGGAGCCTGCTTCTCCCTCTGCCTGTGTCTCTGCCTCTCTCTGTGTGTGTGTCTCTCACGAATAAATAAATAAAATCTTTTAAAAAAAAAAAAGATAATTCTGATGGTTGTACAACTTTGTGAATATTCTTGAAAAACACAGATAACACCAATCTGAGAAATATAATAACAGTTTTATATACACACATATAAACCAGTGGTCACTTACAGACCTCTATGCTTAAAACACATGGCCCCTTAGCCACATATCACCCTCTATCCCTAGTAGAACCACTTAAAAATAACATAAATAGGAAGATATAAAAAAGCTTAATAGGGATCCCTGGGTGGCGCAGCGGTTTGGCGCCTGCCTTTGGCCCAGGGCGCAATCCTGGAGACCGGGGATCAATCCCACGTCGGGCTCCCGGTGCATGGAGCCTGCTTCTCCCTCTGCCTGTGTCTCTGCCTCTCTCTCTCTGTGACTATCATAAATAAATAAATTTTTAAAAAAGCTTAATAAAATAATTAAAATGGAATTCTAACAAATATTCAAAAGTACAAAAGAAGGCAAGAAAGAAGAAACAAAGGGATAGAAAGCACAGAGGATAAGTAATAAATCATTAATAATGATGTAATTATAATTACATTTAAAGTTATTAGATTAGGGGCAGCCCGGATGGCTCAGCGGTTTAGTGCTGCCTTCAGCCCAGGGCCTGATCCTGGAGACCCGGAATCGAGTCCCACGTCAGGCTCTTTGCATGGAGCCTGCTTCTCCCTCTGCCTGTCTCTGCCTCTCTCTCTCTCTCTGTCTTTCATGAATAAATAAATAAAATCTTAAAAAATAAAATAAATTTACTAGATTAAAGGCTCTAACTAAAAGGCAGGAATTGCCGGAAGACAAAAAAAGCAAGGCCATCTATGTGCTGTCTCAAAAGCACCATATAAAAATAAAGATCCAGATAAGTTAAATGTAAATGGACAGAACAAGAAATGCCATACAAACAATAAGCATAAGAAGGCATGATTATATTAACATTAGATTCAACATACTTCAAGGAAAAGTTATAACATATAAAGAAGGACATTTTTATAATGATAAAAGCGTCAATTTGTCAGGAATATATAACAAATGTACATTTGCCTAGTGCAGAATTAAAAAAAGCATGAAGCAAAATTTGACATAAGGAAAGGAGAAAATAGACAATATTACAACTATAAAGATTCTAACACTTCTGCAAACTGATAAGACAATTAGATAAAATATAAATACAAAGATAACCGGAAGATTGTCAATCATCTTTCCCTGATTGGTATTTATAGCATGATTGCAGGATACACATTCTTTGCAAGTGCACATATTACTTTAAAACAATATATCAAAAATAAATAAATAAATAAATAAATAAATAAATAAATAAATAAATAAAACAATATATCATATACAGGACCATAAAACAAGTCCAAATAGACTTAAAAGTTTCAAGTTCCAAAGAGAATGTTTCCTGACCGCAATAGAATATAATCAGAAATCATTAAGACAACTAGGAAATGTTTACATATTTGAAAATTAGGGATCCCTGGGTGGCGCAGGGGTTTGGCACCTGCCTTTGGCCCAGGGCGCGATCCTGGAGACCCGGGATCGAATCCCACGTCAGGCTCCCAGTGCATGGAGCCCGCTTCTCCCTCTGCCTGTGTCTCTGCCTCTCTCTCTCTCTCTCTCTCTCTCTGTGACTATCATAAATAAATAAATAAAAATAAAATAAAATAAAGAAAATTAAACACTACACTTCTAAACGATCCATTGATCAAAGAAGAAATCATGAGGAAAATTAGAAAATATTCCTAACTAAATCAGAATAAAGACATAAAATAACATATAAAAAATGTATGATTTGCAGCTAAAGAAGTTTTTAGAGAAAGGTTTGTAGATTTGAATGCCTATATAAAAAAAAGAAAGTTCTAAAATCAATAACTAAACTTCCACTTTAAAAAAAATAAAATAATAATAAACTTCCACTTTATGAATATGATAAGAGGAAAGACCAGTGTAAGTAGGAAAAGGAAATAATGAAGAACAGAACTCAATAGATTTTTTTAAAAGAGATAAACAATAGGAAAAATTAACAGAATCAAAAGATGATTCTTTGAAAAGATCAACAAAATTGATAAACTATATTGGTCAAGGTAAAAAAGAGAAAGAACATAAATTATCAATATCAGAAATGGAAACGAGATTGATACAGATCATATAAATATTAAAAGACAGTAAGATTATCTTATGACACTTCATGCCACCAAATGTGAAAATGTAGATGAAATAGAAAATTTCTTTGAAAAATACATGTTACTAAAACTGATAAAAAATGAAACTGAAATTTTGAATAGCCCCATAATTATTTAAGAAAATGAGTTGGTTTTTGAAACCCTTCCTACAAAGAAAACTCCAGGATCAGATGATTTTGCTGATGAATTCTAAACTCAAAAAAAAAAAAAAAAAAGATTTCTAAACTCATTTGATATAAATTTTTCCAAAAATTGAGAAGATATATTGTCCAACTCATTATATATGGTCAGCATAACCCTAAACCTCAAGTCTGATAAAGACAATACAAAAATAAAAAAGAAAATCACACACCAATATCTTTTATGAAAATAGTTGTAAATGTACTTTACAAAATCAGCAAAGTGAACCCATCAATTGTAACCAAGAAGGGTTAACCCCTATAATGCAAGTTTGATTTAACATTTGAGAATCATTGTAATTCACCACATTAATAGAATAAAATTGAAACTACATGATCATTTTAACAGACACAGCAAAAGCATTTGCCCCTCCCCAAAAAAATCCATTTTTGATTTTTAAAAAATACTCAGCAAACCAGGATAGAAGGAAACTTCCTCAACTTAATAAAAAGCATCTAAGAGGAGTCTACAGCTAATACCATACTTAACTGTGAAGTATTGAACACTTTTTTCTAAGATCAGGAACAAAGCAAAAATGCCCACTCCTTCTACTTCTAGTCAACATTGTATTAGAGATGCCAGCCATTGCAAGGACTGAAGAAAAAGAACTAAAAAGCATAAAATCTGAAAGAAAGTAAAATTGTCTTTATGTGTATATAACATGATTGTTTATACAGAAAAGTCAAACAACAACTGCACTAACTAGTAATATTAACAAGGTTGGCTGGATACAAATTGAATATTTAAAACCATATGCATTTTATATGCTAACAGAAAACAAATAAAAATGAAATTAAAAAAAAAACTTAATCCAATTTTAATACTACCAATCTTTTAAAATCCAATTATAATACCCCCCAAAAATATGAAATATTCAAGAATGAATTTAACAAAAAATGGACAAGTCCTCTACATTTAAAACTTTCAAACATTGTTAAGAAGAATTCTAAAAATGAAGACGTAGTCCATGTTTAAGAATTGTAAAACTCAATATTCTTATGATGTCATTTCCTCAAATTTATTTATAGATTCAAAAGAATCAGAAAATAACCTCAGCAGCATTTGGGGGATTTTTTTGTACATTTCGATAAACTGGTTGTAGTTTTTTGGGATTTTTTAAAAATATTTATTTATTTCAGAGGGAGAGAGCAGGGGATGGTGGGGCAGAAAGAGAGGGAGTGAGAATCTCATTCAGATTCCCTGCTGAATGCAAAGCCTGACTCAGGGCTCAGTCCCACCGTCCTGAGATCATGACTTGAGCTGAAATCAAGTCAGACACCTAACTGACTGAGCTACCCAGTCACCCCTAAACTGGTTGTAGTTTTTATTAAAATGATAGAGGACCTAAAATGTGTCAAGCAATCTTATTTAAAAATAACTAAATTGGAGTACTTAAACTTTCTGATGCCAAGAAATACTGCAAAGTTCCAATAATCAAGACAGAACAGTACGTAAGAAAGGATCCATAAACAGATCAAAGGAAAGAATAAAGAGCCTTGTAATAGACTCACATACACACTTAAATGATAATCTGATTTCTAAAAAAGTAAACCAGAGTGGGGCACCTGGGTGGCTCAGTGAGTTATGTGGCTGACTCTTGATTTCAGCTCAAGTCATGATCTCAGGTCATAGGGTTGAGCCCTGTGATAGCTCTGCTCTGGGCATGGAGCCTACTTAGGTTTCTCTCTCCCTCTCTCCCAATTTCCCTCTGCCCCTCCCCTCCTTCTAAAAGAAAATAGTAAAAAAAAAATTTTAAGTCATGAGAATAATCCATTGGAGAAAGGTTATAGTCTATCCAACAAGCGGAATTGTAATAACTGGATATCTTTATGGAAAAAAATTAACTCAATCCATATCTCATACCATACACAATCATTAATTCAAGATGGACCACAGACCTAAATGTAAAAGTTAAGACCATAAATCCTTTACAGGAAAGTGCAGAATTAGCTTCCATATATGAGGGCAGGCAAAGGGTTTTCAGATACAGAAAGTAATAATCCATGAAAGAAAAAATTAGACTTCGTCAAAATTAAAACATTATGCTCATGAAAAGATATCATTAAAAAATGAATGAGATTGATAAACAAGAAGGAAATAATCAAAAATCTTTGACAGGCCGGAAGTCGGGGTGTGCAGGGACCAGGAAGAGTTTTTGACTGCTCGCTGGCTCTGTTTTGGGGGATCCTGGCCGCCCTGGTGTCAGACGAAGATGAATTGAATCTTCTAGTTATCATTGTTGATACCAACCCAATTTGGTGGGGAAAGCAAGCCTTAAAGGAGTCTCAGTTTACTTTATCAAATGCGTAGATGCTGTGATGGTGCTGGGAAATTCTTTATTCATGAATCATTCCAACAAACTTGCTGTGATAGCAAGTCACATTCAAGAAAGTCGATTCTTATATCCTGGAAAGAATGGCAAACTTGGAAGACTTTTTTGGAGATCCTGGCAACCCTTCTGAATTCAGCCCCTCAGGGAGCAAGGATGGGATATACGAGCTATTCACAGCAGCGAATGAAGTTATTGTCGAAGAGATTAAAGATCTCACGATCAAGAGTGATATAAAGGGTCAACATACAGAAACTCTGCTGGCAGGATCCCTTGCCAAAGCTCTTTGCTACATTCATAGAATGAACAAAGAGGTTAAAGATAATCAGGAAATGAAATCAAGGATTTTGGTGATTAAGGCTGCAGAAGACAGCGCACTGCAGTATATGAATTTCATGAATGTCATCTTTGCAGCACAGAAGCAGACTATTTTGATTGATGCCTGTGTTTTAGACTCGGATTCAGGACTCCTCCAGCAGGCCTGTGACATCACAGGGGGACTATATTTGAAGGTGCCTCAGATGCCCTCTCTTCTGCAGTATTTACTGTGGGTTTTTTCTTCCTGATCAAGATCAAGGATCTCAGCTAATCCTCCCACCCCCAATTCATGTGGACTACCAGGCTGCCTGCTTCTGTCATCGAAATCTTATTGAAATTGGCTATGTCTGTTCTGTGTGCTTGTCAATATTCTGCAACTTCAGTCCCATCTGCCCAACCTGCGAGACAGCCTTTAAGATTTCTCTGCCTCTGGTGCTCAAGGCCAAGAAAAAGAAACTGAAAGTGTCCGTGTGATCATAAGATTCCTGCGCCCCTAGAGCCTATTACTAGGAATTGTGTGGTGGGATCTGTGTTTGGAGGCCCTGAAAAAATACAGTGCATATGGAATAATTTTGAATGAAGTTTCTTACAGGAAGGATTTCTAGACCATTATCCTCATGCTGTGCTTTTGGGGCACTGTGTTATTTGAGGGAATCATTCTATGCAATCTTTTCAGACTGGTTTTTGCCCACAGAAGGAGAAGAAAGCACAAATTAGTGAGTGAGATTTTTTTTTTAATAATGGGGTGATCATTTGTCAGCTTGGCCTGCCTGATTACCGGCTTTAGACTCTTACCCGTCTCTGTTGGGTTCTGCCTGTGAAATGTATGACCAGTGAAATTTGAGCGCAGTTTTGGAAAAAACGAACAAGCGACCATGCAGTAACAGCATTAACCAAGATAGACCATCTTCCTTGAACCAACAGCTGAATTTGACGATAGTCATGTAAATAAAATCTATATTGTCTAAGTTGAGATTTGGCTTCATAGACTAGCAGGTAGTTTTGCTTTTGCCTGACATCACTGACATCACATGTGTGTCTGGACACAGTCATCCACTATTAACTGTTTGTCAATCAGTACAAAGTTTGATTTTAAGCGAGGGAGGAGGGGGGTGCAGTACTCTGGCAGCAACTTTTTCTTCAGAGATAGTTGTGTGAAGAGCTTATATGTGAAAGCCAGTGTCTGGGTTTGGAGGGGGAATTTCTTGGTGGAGAATGGATTCTTTACAGTTCAGTGTTGTCCCCCAGATAGAATTCTCTCCTTTTGTAATGAGGGGGGGGGAAAGCTTTAATGTTGGAGAACTATTCTCTAGAAGCTTTGGATTTACTACTGACAAGTGCTATAGGTTGAAAAGAAAAATTATTTGTAATTTGAACAAGAAAAAACTTATTTTTGTATGTAACTTTGAAGATATTAGAAGTCTTTTTAAATTCCAGTACAGTGTATGAAGGATTTTCAGGAGTGGTGGCTGGTTTGGTTTGTTTTTAAACGTATATTGATAAAAACAAACATTTGTATATTGACAAAAATCCATTTGTGTACACAACCCTGTACGTAAATAAGATTTTAATTTTCTCTTTATACCAACTCAGAAGCTGAGTCTCATTTAAATAATTTGTTATTGGGATCCCTGGGTGGCGCAGCGGTTTGGCGCCTGCCTTTGGCCCAGGGCGCGATCCTGGAGACCCAGGATCAAATCCCACGTCAGGCTCCCGGTGCATGGAGCCTGCTTCTCCCTCTGCCTGTGTCTCTGCCTCTCTCTCTCTCTCACTGTGTGCCTATCATAAAAAATAAATAAATAAATAAATAAATAAATAAATAAATAATTTGTTATTTGCCTAGATGATTTCAGGTAGATTTTGTACTTTGTGGATTTATAATTTTGTTAAATATACACAGGTTTTGGTGGTCACTTGGGAAATACTGATCCTTGAGTTTGAAAATTTTATTTGTCTTTTAGAAATAATATTTAATATTTCATGCCTTAGTGTAGGAAGTCTAGGAAGTCATCAAATATCTAAAAGATGAATAATTTCAAAGAAGCTGGTCAGGTTCTTGTTGCTACTTTTTCATTTGTTTACTGGCTTAATTCTGTTTAGGTTTTATTTTTTAACTGTTGTTTATGGTTTATATAAATTTTTATAATAAAATAATTTAAATTTTCAAAAAAAAAATCTTTAACTGACAAAGGACTAGCATTCAGGATATATAAAGAATTCCAAGTACTTAAGAATAAAACAACCCAATTTTTTTAATAGACAAATTTTGAACAGGTACTTCAGAAAATATGTAGAAATGACCAATAAGTACATGAAAAAGTACTCAAGATCATTGATTCTCAGGGAAATCCAAATTAATACCAAATGAGATAGCATTACATGCTCACAAGAATGGCTAAACTTAAAAGATCAAGAACACCAAATGCTGGTAAAGATAAGCAGCAACTAGAATACCTACATGTTGTTGTTGAGAGTGTTAAATGGTTCTATTAAGTAGCAGAATGGGCTAAAAGTTAATAATAAAACTAAATACATGGCCAGGCATTATCCAAAAGAAATGAAAATAAGCAATGTTAAAAGTAGTTTTATTCATCATGGCCCAAAGCTAGAAGCAGCCTAGATATCCAATCATCAATAAGAAAATGAATAAACAAATAGTGGCATCTTCATACAACAGAAGACTAATTTGCATTGCTTTTTAACAAAAGATGATATATATACAGGGGCATCTGGGTGGCTCAATCGGTTGAGATTCTTGGTTTCGGCTCAGGTCATAGATCTCATGGGTCATGGCATCAAGCCCCACGACAGGCCCTGTGCTCAGCATAGAGTATGCTTGAGTTTCTCTCTCTGCCCCTCACCCCTCAACAACTCTTATGCACATCCATGCTCTCTCTCTCTCAAAATAAATAAATAAATAAAATTTTTAAAGATGATATATACAATTCTGATGAACCTGAAAAACAATGCTAAGTGGAAAAAGACAATATAAAAGAATGTAATTTTCATGGTTCCATTTATATAAATTTCTAGAACCAATATATGGTAGAAAATAATCACAACAGTTATTGCCTCTGGATGTTAGAGATGGGGATTAACCAGGGAACTATATGATGAACTTTCTAGGGTAAGGATGTTCTATTTGGGTACACTGACATATACATTTTTCAAAAGTCAACTAATATACCCTTAAAATCTGTATATTCTTATGCATAAATTTTACATTAAAATAATACAATACTGTTACATAATATTAATGTATATTATACTAGATAACACTGTATTATCTAGTTATGATAATCATGAACAAATATTGAACTCTAATGATATGAAGTTGTTAGAGAAAAGTGTATAGGTGTCTGCAATTTACTTAGATGAATGTAGAACTACACAGATGAATATACATGTGATAAAACAAGAATAATAAAGTGTTAATGGTAGAATCTGTTTGGGTTTATGGGCTTTTACTGTAAAGTTCTTTGAATTTTGTCATATGCTTGGCATATTTCAAAATAAAAATATTAGGTGTTCTTATGAACTATATGTATTTGGGGGGGAGATTTATGTATCTCTGTGTGTGAGTTTATATACAAGTATTCATGCACGTATATGTGCTAATCGCAATTAGGGAGCTCAGTGACATAAGTGAGATAACCTGTTTGTGGCCATGTTCTATGTTATAAAGGCCTCAGAGCCTTGTATTGGATCCAGAAGTTTTTTCTAAAGAAATATTCGGCCCTGCTTAAATGAACTTGCTTACGCTGCTTGCACAGGGAAGATGAGCAGGTTTGAGCCAGTTCTAGGCACCTCACTCCTCAAAGAGGTCTCACTGACCGTAGATTGGCAGTCAAAACTTGCAAACATTTCACTAACAACAAAATGGGTTCTTTTCCTGTCACTTCTAGAAAAAAATTAGTTTCATTCATTGAAAGATACCTTTCTCTTTGGATCACGCCAGACCACCACAAATCTAAAAACATTTTTATCAAAATAGTGGACACAATATTGTTCGGTTCCTCCCTAGAAATGGCATTATCTTCTAGCTGTGCACTGAAGGATTTCAAAGTGTCTTGTAAGAATTTCATTATTAATATTTCATTATATATTTCATTATTAATATTTCATTAAATATTACAAGGATGTTGCTGACAGCGTAATCCAGTATCATTCAGTGCCTGCCTCCTGAGAACCTAATATAGCCTTTTCACTGATTTCTTTTCAGGACAAGTATAACTTATGTTGAGTGCCTGGTTTATTGTTATATGGATAGTGTGAATATTATATCTAATTGCAGAGCTCAGAGCCAAACTTGCAGTGCCCCTCTACAAGCAACCCAGTGATGAGTACTAACCTGTAGATAAGCACTCTAAAATCACAATACTTTCCTACCTTTATTTTCCCATCCCCATACTTTCTATCTGCATTTTTTATACTAGAGTATGTTCTATGTTTCATTGTGGTGGCTCATACCCTTTTTTAAAATGAGGTCGTTATTTTTTAACCCAAATTAGCTCCTATAATAGATTTTGTCCTTAATATAACTAGTGATCATGATCTAATTTGTGTTATCACTATGTCCCTCTGTTTATTTATATATCTTTGATGTTATGTTTTAAAACCATAAAAAATAATTTCATCTTGGGGCAGCTGGGTGGCTCAGTTGGTTAAGCAGCTGCCTTTGGCTCAGTTCATAATCTTAGAGTTCCGGGATCAAGCCCCATGTATTCCAGCTCCTTGTTCAGTGTGGAGTCTGCTTTTCCCTTTCCCTTCCCCTTACCCCTTCCTTTACTTGGGTGCTCTCTCTCTCTCTCTCTCTCCCTCCCTCCCTCTCTCACTTGCTCACTCTCTGTCTCTCAAATACATCAATAAAATATTTTAAAAACAATAATTAATCCCTTTGAAGTAACTAAAATAAATAAAGTAAAGGGCTATTTTAAAGAAGGAAGGAAATATTTCAGTAAAGGACATTCCAGAACACGTGCCCAATCAGCCAAGATGTAAAATGTTAATAGAATGTTCCCTTCTGCTGACTCACTGGAATGAAATCAAATATAAATGTATTTAATTACCTGCATTCAGCAACCCATTAATCTAATATTTCCATAAAAAATGAAGAAAGAGTGGATTTAAGGCTTACTAGGAAGGAGTGTTAGTGACCACACATCATACAGTCTACCTGCTAGTTTTGTGGGTAATTGTTTTAAAGAAAAAGTAGTCACCTCACACCTTTTCTTCTGCAAAAGACAGAAGATACTTTTGTCACAAACTCTACATGGATTATGGGATAGATATTATATCATTAGAATCAAGAAATTAATGAACTGAATCTATAGCCTAAGAGAATTTTATAATACCAAAAAATAACAATTATATACTAACAAAGAGATGTTTACTTCCATTGCTTCAGCAGTAATATTTTGGCTGTTTTTCATGCAACACTGCATTGTAATAGGCTAGCTGGAAAAGGAGAACAAATTTTAAAGAAGACAACATGATATTGGTCCCAGGAGGTTCATAACTTTAGGTGAACAGAGAAACCCAAATCCCTGAAATATCCGAGAACACGTGTGAAGAGAGGTACAACCACGAGGACTACTATGGGCTCTGTGTCTCAAGCACAAGCACAGAGGGGAAGTGGGGCAAAGGGGACCACTCCTGGGGACATGCCTTAGGCCATGTCCTGGGATTTCAAGAAGCTTGGCAGATATGCTGGTGAGTAACCCAGAATAGTTCCATGAGGGTGGAATGACTCACTGAGATTTGGAAAAATATGTATTTCACAACTTAGTAAGAGTAGCAAAGTTTTCAGTCTCCTCTCCTATCCCCTACCCTCCAGTATAGACCAGATATTTCAGGAGGAACACCTTGTTTTATGAACACATCTAGAAATTTTCACGTAGTTTAGTTACCAACTGTAAACAATACTGAGGCTTTTGACACAGCAGTGAACACTAAGCTCCCTTTATTATTTTTTTTAAGATTTTTATTCATTTATTCATGAGAGACACAATGAGAGAGAGAAGCAGAAACGAAGGCAGAGGGAGAAGCAGGCTCCATGCAGGGAGCCTGACATGGGACTGGATCCCGGGTCTCCGGGATCATGCCCTGGGCTGAAGGCAGCGCTAAACCGCTGAGCCACCCAGGCTGCCCCATTTTTTTTTTTTTTTTCACTAAGCTCCCTTTAAAAGTAAGCACAAACTAGTCAAAAATAACAAAGACAAAGAGAAGCATCCCCAACCAAACATCATTAACCTTACACTAAAAAGAACAACCTTGTTTTCTTTTTTACAAAGGCAGTAAAATTCTTAAATGTCCTAATCAATTTGTGTCAAAAAGAAAATGAAAGGCAGAACAAGGAGAATTCTTAGCAATGAAACCACAGCATTACATTCATCTGAATTTTGAATTTAAAAGCCAGCACATAATTTCTTTAAAATTGTTTAAAAATCTTACTTGTAAAAGAAGTTGGAAAATCAGCTCCAAACCAGCTGGAGGGAAACGTAGTCTGACAACTTTGAAGGATTCACATCTAAAATCTTGACACACACACACACACAGAGCATAAAAAAAGGGGAAAAAAAAAAACCCTTTCCACAAACTTTGAAACCACGTGACTCCAACTTTAGTCCTGTAGCAACTTCTCCTTTTTCTGTTTGTTCATATTCAAAACTTCCATGCTAATGTACACAGATTTATTTATTATAAGCAGGTGGTTTGCATTTAGCTCTTCTCTGTGTAAGTATGAACTAGAAATTAAGTAATATCTTTTGGTAAAAAGTTGAACATCTTTCCTATGAGTGTTCATTATTGTAAAGATTATAATCTACTGTCATTTTACAGGTAGGTCAAAAGTATTTCCATTGTTCTTTGATATCTTTGCCATTAGTTTCACCTAATTTATCAAAGGGTATTAGTATTCAAAAGTATACAGTAAATGAAAATCCAAGAGGAGAAATGTCAGTAAGAAACCCTGGTCCCAGCATGTCCCCGGCTACAGAGTAGAACCCTCTGTGGAGAGAGGCTACCAGACCCTGTCAGAAAAAACATAGTGAAGGGTTCATTTATAATCCACTGTCTGTTGCAGTATTTGGCACAGCTTTAGTATTTAACATTACCTTTAATTATTTTTAACTCTTACCAAAGAAGCAAATGCCATACGTAATCTGGGACCCAAATAAGCTAGGTAGGATATTCTTTTTTTTAGATATTAGTGTTCATGGAAAAGCAAAACCAAACAAAACCCATACCCAATTATTGCAATATGGTCTCCGGGTTTAATATTTCTCAAACTAGTTTTAGCCCTGTCCTGCGTAGGTCCATATAGAAACTCCTTTCTCTTTCATCTTCAAAACAGACCAATGCTATTGTTGTGCAGAGAGAAAGTAAAAGCTTAAAAATTCCTTTTGCTGTGTAAAAGATTCAGGCTTATGCCTGTTGAGAAATTTGACTTTTTAAGTAAGATTATTAGCCACAATCTAAGTTGATCAAAATGTGGAAGGAGTTTCTTGGGGGCGGGGGTGGGGGGTGGGGGAGGGTGGTAAAATGCTAAATTTGAGGCTTTCCTCAACTTTTGTTTTTTAAAGCACAGAACTTATTTTCAACTCCGCCTCAGTGTTAAGTGTGAATAATGGAGCTAAATGGCAAATATTTACTGACATCACTAATAAAATTTATTAACCATTTATTTTTTTTAAATCTAAGACTGCTTTTTCTGGAAAGATCATAAAACTATGTCTTTCTTAAAGATTTTATTTATCTGAAAGGGAGAGTGAGTGAGTGAAAGAGAGAGAGAGAGAGAGAGAGAGCATGAGCAGGGAAAGGGGCAGAAAGAGAGGGAGATGCAGCCTCTTCCCTGAGCAGGGAGCCTGATGCAATACGGGCCTCAATTCCTGCACTTGGGGATCATGACCTGAGTTGAAGGCAGACACTTAACCAACTAGCCACCCAAAGCCCCTATAAAAACTATGTTAAATTTATTTTTCAAAGATAGTTCTTAGAGACTCTGATTTAAGTGCAGTAAGAAACAAATGAACTGGAGAAAATTCTTAAAGGCCAAACCAAAGAATTTAGTCTGGAATCTTCTAGATTCCATAGGATTAAAAATAGCCATCAAAACTGAACAAACTTAAAACATGTCATTTCTAGGAAAATGGCAATTGAAAAATATACATCACCAGGCTCAACCAGGTGGTGATGTAACTTTCATTCAGTAGCAAGATGTATTTACCAAAAATATAGTAACCTATTTTTTCCATTATTCAATCACAATTTCATACTGTCCTGCTTAGGAAGTCTGGAAAATAACAATGTAAAGTTATTATCATTGAAGTATAGGACAGGTGTTCATGGTTAGCCTTAGCCCTAGACAGTTGGGTACTAGCTCTGCATAGTACTAATAAGTGTAACCAAATATATTTAAAAAGCAAATACCCAGCCTCCTGTTGCTATAGAAATAGAATGAACAATAATAAGAGTTAGGGATCGCCTTCAAAACATCTTGGTTAGACTCCTTCTTGAAAATGCCTCTCTTCTGCTTCAGGCAACAATCAGAAAGAGCAGAAAAATAAACTGAATATTTGTAAAACTTTAAAGGTCAACTTTTATAGCACTTCTTGGCAAAGATTCAAATCACTTCAGACTATCCGTTCTGAAATTTGGCTTGAAATTCTGAGTGCTGCCTGTAATAACTTGAAACATCTATCATATTAGAATTTTTCAGTGGATAATATGTCATTTTAAAATCAAGGAAAATTACTTTGAGGTGTGTTAAACCTTAAATGTATTCGACTTTTGGAAATTTAGTTGGAACCCAAGTGCATCAATAAAACAGAACAGGAAAAAAAGATCCAAAATAGTAGTCAAATCAGCCAAGGCAATTTCAAAAACATTTGCATGAGCGACTTTGCATTGGTTTTACATGTACAAAGTTATCTTTTCAGCTACATGGTTAGGAATGAGAATTCCACCATAAGCAAAAAATAAATATTAAACCCAATAATCAGAATGAAACTTTATATATTTTTTTAAATTCAGTTCAAGAGAATTGTACAATGACTACTTTGATAGAGACATTTTGAAGTGATCCAACCTTTAAGTAAGCATGGAAATTAACCTGATGACACCTAAATAAATATAAACAAGTTAAACATAAAACAACAGATCTAGTGGGGCACCTGGGTGGCTCAGTCCATTAACCTTCTGCCTTTGGCTCAGGTCAGGATCCCAGTGTACTGGGATGAGCCCCACGTCTGGCTCCCTGCTCAGCTCCCTCTCTCTCTTGCTCATGCCGTCTCTCACTATCTCTCACTCTCAAATAAATAAAATCTTACAAAACAACAACAACAACAATGTATCTAGCATGCTACAGGAGTTATTTTTAAGGTTTAGTAAAATTGCCACTAACTTGCATAGCTATCAAAATATGAGCTATATTATGCTCTTCCAAATTTTTAAAATGCTATAGGTGCTCAATAATATTGCCATAATTTAGAAGCAGAGTGAACTTCCTCTCACTGAAGGGAAAGCCTGTAGGAGGTGCTCACCAAACACTTGTGAAATGAGTGGTTATATCAGAATGCAACTCATATTATGTGCTTGGTTTCCTTAACCTGAAGTCTCCGTTTAATTAAACCCAGAAGCATTTAAAATAACATTCAGCGTGATTTCAATGGCATATTCTAACAAATTCTACCTGATAATGGACACAAGTAAAGATGAGATGCATTTTTTTCAATAAAAGTTGCTATTTTTGTTACTTACTCTTGCAAGACCTGACCTAAATTTCTCTTTATCAGGTAGACAGATTTTTGAGATTTTTCTAATTGCTCATCTAGATGAAGAAGTGAAATACGATGGAGGAAGTGGTTCAGTGTTGACTACCATTGGGATAATGTTGTTAAACCTTCATGCATGTGGCTTATAACATTTCAAACTCTTCTTTGAGATATGATAGTATACTGCACTTTTTTTTGGTAATTTTCACACTAATGTGCCACCCTCATTCCAGTTCCCCTATATTACTTGTTCGCTGTACTTAATGACATTATCATGTGGCCATGTAAATTTACCAGAGATTTCAATCCTCTTCCCTTTTGATTCAACATTGAATTTGCCATAAAATCCCACAAATTTCATCCATGAAATCAATTTCACTCAGATATGTTTCCTCCTGTCCATCCTCATCTCAACTGCCTTGATTCAAGCTCCCATAATCTTTTGCCTAAATTTTGCAAGAACCTGCTAATTAAGCCTGCTGACCTCTTTGCATTTCAACCCTCCTACTACTTACCAGAGCTAACAATGATGTGGACAGGTCACTCACCCAGTTTTTAAAAATTTTTGGTAAATCCACTCCACAGTCCAATGCTGTTTACCTTCCTGGGTTCATCTTTCACTACATATCACCTACCCTGGATGTGCACAGCAGGCACTCAGAGGTCATGATCCCAATACCTTAGACCTGCCTGTGTGTGCTATTTAAGGGCAAAATGCAATACTCATAGTTGGAAATGCCTCACAAAAGAGAGAAATTTGCTTTATCTATATGCAAGACATTTCTTTCTGATTTAAAATAATGATACTAATAAAGTGAAATTACATAAAGCACTAAAAGTAACACAAACTATTTCTAAATAGTTTATAAAACATATGCTGGAGAGAAAGGATAGGGCAAATGATCTTTAAGAATTTTTCAGTTATTTTAGGGATCCCTGGGTGGCGCAGCGGTTTGGCGCCTGCCTTTGGCCCAGGGCATGATCCTGGAGACCCGGGATCGAATCCCACATCAGGCTCCCGGTGCATGGAGCCTGCTTCTCCCTCTGCCTATGTCTCTGCCTCTCTCTCTTTCTCTCTCTGTGACTATCATAAATAAATAAAAATTTAAAAAAAAAAAAAGAATTTTTCAGTTATTTTGGTCCATAAAGTCTACTCTTTATCTACATGGATATTTTCAGAGCAAAGAACAAGAAAAAAAAAAAAAAAAAAAAAACAAGTTAAACTGCACCTACAAGTTCAGTTGGACAAAAGGAAAAATGTTCAATAATCAACATTCAGTTAGTGAGTCTTTCAATATTCAATAGCAAAATCAATTGCTTCACTTGCTAAAAAGATCCCAAGACTCACTCTACAGAAAGGGAAACTGAGGCAAATAAAGATTAAAAGGCTTGTCTAAATCAATGGTTCTCAACCATGACATTCAGATATGCTGATATATTACAAATCCAAGTAACATCAAACTATTCGTTATTAGCAAGGTATCAAAATTTGTGAGTGATCTATTTTAAAAAGGGATGGATTCAAGATTATCTTTGTAATGCTTCAATTTTCTTTTACTTGTATCTATTGTGCCATTGCTGAATAGTGCTGAATAAAGCTACAATGCTACATTATCTCTTACCAGTTTTTCCCACTCAAAGATTATATGTGTCAGTAAGGTGATGTCGATTTCCTAAGACATGAGGCCACTTTATCCATTTCAATTTGATATTTTCTTCTTTCAGTTTTCTCTCTACTTCATAAAGGATTGGAATCAAGAAAGATGCTAAGCATAATTTATAAAAGTTCATAAGTCGCATTTGTTTTAAAACCAGACAGCATTCTGTCCAATTTTATGTCAAATCCAGCATTATTGACAAACTTCAGAATGAATATTTCTAGATAGGTTTGAAAAACCTCATTGGAAAATACTTTCCTCAATAGTTTTTTTTAATTGGATATTCTTTCTTTTTGGAAGTTGACAAAATTTAGATAATTTCAAATAGAATACCAAATTGTCTATTTGTCTCTTTCATTTGACAAAGAAGTTAAATATGTAAAATCCTGTAAAAAGATATTTTACTTGTTTATTTATTCATAGCAGTGGGGGGAGGAGCAGAGGGAGAGGGAGAGAGAGAATCCCAAGCAGACTTCCCCATGAGCATGGAACTCCTCAAGGGGCTCAATCTCACGACCTGAGAGCATGACCTGAGCTGAAATCAAGAGTCAGAGGCTTAACTTACTGAGCCACCCAGGTGCCCCTGAAACATAAAATCTTAATCCAACCAACTGAATCTGGATCTGTTCAAAAGTATTTTTGTTAATGACCTATATTGTTTTGCCATTTTACTTAAACAAGACATATTATCAGCATAACCTAATTCCAAAAAGGAATAAAGTTTCAGTAACAACTTTGAAGCCTAATTTTTTTTAGTTTAACAAAAAAAAATAGTTCTTTTAAATTTTGATCAAAGTCTACTTTGCTACAAGCTACTTTCAATTTGAAAATGAAAATGGCCTTGCTTTTCTTTTTTTAAGATTTTATTTATTTATTCATGAAAGACATAGAGAGAGAGAGAGAGAGAGGCAGAGACATAGGCAGAGGGAGAAGCAGGCTCCTTGCAGGGAGCCCAATGTGGGACTCAATCCCGGGACTCCAGGATCATGCCCTGGGCCGAAGGCAGGCGCTAAACTGCTGAGCCACCCAGGGATCTCCCTGGTATTGCTTTTCATTTGAGCAGCTTGCCACAGCTTCCTATATTTGATTTATGGCCTCACTAAATCTGTGATGACACCTCCTGTCGATGGTAATGACTTGGTAATTGTAAAAATAAGGAGTATGAGAAAAATCTCTTGGTCATTTTACAAACTGACTTAGAAATTTTAAAATGCATCATTCCAGGGATTGGAATTGTAAATTTTTGAGGTGGAGTACTGCAAATCATTATTTCCACATTTAATAGTAGTTATATTGATTCGTAAAGTCTTAGATAAATTATGCATAACATGGCTCTTCCATAAATACACAAAAAATAGTTTTTCTTAGTTACCTTGGGTGGTACCCACTTTAAAAGCTCAAGAAACGCAAAAATTCTCAAACTGCCCTAGAATTCTTCTATAAAATAATAATTTGCACTCTGTTGAACTTGAATTCTGTAGATTTTTCTTTACTCTTCAATTCTGAAGTCGTTATTTTTAAGATAAAAAGGGAAAAGAAAGCAGAATTTCTTGTTTCTCCTGAAACAGCTGAATACTTAGTCATTTTCCTAAGAAGCCACTTCGGTACAAAACAAAAGAAAACTTTGGACCAGGCAGATGGTTTTATTTACATAGGTAAAGTTCACATCTGAAGAGCTTGCCAGTCTTGCAATACCACATTGTCTAAATAAGATTGCCAAGCAACTTGAGCACTCACACATTCACGCAGCATAAATGGCCACAGTAGCATTTATCTTCCCCAACAGGTGCCTGCTATCCACTCCGGGATCCTCCCCATCCCCCAGGCTCCTCCCTGCTCTCCTGGGCCTGCAATCTAGTCTTCCCTTCCAAGAACTGAGTACTGCTCTGGCTGGGCAGAAGTTAAGCAATCATGGAGCATCACCTCCTTAATCATGAAAACCATGATAAACCTACCTCACAGAGATCCTGCATTTAATCCTCTCCTATCCTAGCGTTTCTTTTCTAACAGCTTGGCATTGTTTTTCAAGGAGGGGGTTTCTGCTGCTGGAGGTTTTTAATTACTCCAGACTGAGGGCACCTGGCCACAACAGCTTCAACAGTAAGTGAGAAAGGATTTCTAAAGAGCTGACTCCTGCTCTGTATTCAGGAATTGGAACAAAAGATTAATTATGCACACCTGGTGCTGCCCATTTGCTCACAGACTCCAACAAGTTTCACTGGGTTTGTTAATGTGGATGCATTTCCCACTATTTCCCTTCAGCTCTTTATGCATCCTTATTCCCATGGTCATATATCAGAATAAACTTATATTAGAAGATCACACTTTTTCCCCCTGCCAATGTCCATTTCCTCAATTATATCTATTTAATTGATTTGCATGTATTTAAATTGTGGTTAATATTTAAGTTGCAATCGCTGCCATTTCTAAATATGCCTACTACGGATGATAAAAAGTCATGTGGTTGAGTCCATCTAGGTCCTGGACTTGTGTTGTCTCATCTCATCCTGTGGAGTGGTTATTTTGACCTTTGTTGAACAGAGGAGGGGGAGTTAGAGAAGCTCCAGGTCACACAGCTGGTTAGTAGTAGAGCCTGAGTGACCCAGAGTGGTCCTGGGAAACCAGCTAGTTTATGTCTCCTGTTTGCTTATCAGACATTTTGAGGGCAGTAATACCCCAGGTCCTAACTATCACATATGCATATGCATCAACACACTCAACTCTACCTTAGAAATAGCTACATAATTCAAGCCTTTTCACCATATCTGCTGCCAACCAGCCTAGGCCCAGTCCCTGTATCCTCCTGTCTGGATTAAAGGAGAACCATCCTAACCATCCCCTGCTTCTATTCCTGCCTCTGTGCAGTCTCCCCTGCACCTATATGCCAGGGGATCCTGTTAAAACGAAGAGCCGGCCTGTTATTCTCCTGCTCACACCCTTCTGAAGATCCATCACCCTTCAAATCCAGTTCTGGGTCTTTGCTGTGGCCTGGAGGGCCTATCTGTCCAGCTCCAACCTCATCTTTCACCCTTCCCCGCCTTCTCCAGCTGCAGTCACTACCCTCCTGGCTATTTCCAGAGCAGGTTGGGGAGGTGGGCTCCCACTGCAGGGGCTTTGCAACCACTGCCTGATCTGTCTGGAAGGCTCTTCCCCAGGTGTCTTCATGGCTCACTCTGCTTAACTGTCACCTTATTCCAGAGGCCTTCCTCCAACACCAGGTAAAAAATGGAACCATTCATGACTCAGCTTCATTTATCTTCAGAGAAATTGACCACATCCTGCACATTAGACATTTGCATGTTCACCATCTCCTTTTTCCATGCAACAGAAGCCCTGAGAGAGCATTCGAAATCCCTAGAATGAAGATTGGCACAGGCAAGGCCTTTGATACAAACTGACTGATCGAATGAATGACTCCATAGTTCTGACAGCAGAGCAACTCCAATTTAGTACCAGCTGTAGGCTACAAGATACTCAAAAGCAGAACCCACATGTGGCAGGATGATGCTGAACCTACCTGTAGAGTTGTGTTTCTCAGATTCTCAGATTAAGTGGCCTGTAGTCAAATACATTTGGGAAGCACTGGTTTAAGTGAACTTGAAGCAAATTTATTTACTGCAGAACTTCTCAGTGCTTTTACTGCTCTGGTATGTATCGGACAAGAGAAAACAGTAAATGAAGCAAGTCCCACAGTGCTTTGGCCATGGAATCCTTTCAACACTAGCCACTATGTTCCAGTGACCCTGCTGAATGTTATGCTATTTCCAGCATCTTGATAATTAAAGAGTACTAGTTAGGCTACTTCTTTTTAAGGTATTTTTTCTTTTGTTTTTGATAAGAACTTAATCAGGTTCAATTCCAGTAGCAGTGATCATCCTACAACCCTTGGAAAAGCTTCTAAGAAGAGTCTTGATCTGAAGATAGTGGGTTTACTGCGTGCACCAGGCTGCCTCAAGACACAGTGTGCACCAGACAGCATTCCAGCTCAGCTCTGCATCCTAAGGCCTCAATGCTCACTGGAGGCTTCCAGCTTCCCAGCATGGCCCTGCCCCTTCAATTCCCCAGGCACTACCAGGATCCCCTTCCCACGTCTTGAGTCACAGAGCTCTCAGATCTACTGCACCTACCTGAGAAAACTTCAGTATTAATCACTAATAACTGATCAAAATCCTTCTCCTCACAGATCATTTTAGTATCAGATCTCATCTCAGGAAATTAGCAAAAACAAAACCTATGAAAAGAATGTATAGAGGAATGTTCTACTTAGCCTGATTTTTAATAACTGAAATGTAATCAATAATTTAAGTATTATAGTTTGTACTCTTATGGTCAAATCTCTACAAATAGAACACTAGACCCAACATTATATGTGCCAGAAGGCCCTTTGGTTCAAGCCTGGCATTCTGACACTTGAGTTGTTATTGACTATTCTGAAATGGGGGTGGGTGTAACAGCACAGAAGTGGAAGAAATATAGAATTGACCCTTGAACAAGGTGGGGGTTAGGGGCACCAATCCCCCCTCCCCAGGCAGTAAAAAATCTGCATATAACTTGTAACTTCCCTGAAACTTAACCTCTAATAGCCTACTATTGACCGGAAGTCTTACTGGTAACATAAACACTCAACACAAATTTTGTATGTTATATGTGATGTATACTACTATATTCTTACAATAAAATAAGCTATTAAGAAAATCATAAGGAAGAGAAAATACATTTACAATACTGCATTTATCATAACAAATCTGAGTATAAGTGGACCGGTGCAGTTCACACCCATGTTGTTCAAGGATCAGCTGTACGTCGGGGTGTAAAGCAGTTCTCCACCTGCTCTTTTCTTGCTTGTTTGCTGCCATGTGGCCCATCTTTCCTGGAAACAGAATTCTGTTAAAAAAATGAACAAACAAGGGTACCTGGGTGGCTTAGTTGGTTAAGCATCTGCCTTCGGCTCAGGTCGTGATCCCAGGATCCTGGGATAGAGCCTTGCATCGGGCTCCCTGCTCATTGGGGAAACTGTTTCTCCCTCTCCCTCTGCTTGCCATTCTCCCTGCTTGTTCTCTCTCTCTCTCTGTCAAATAAATAAATAAAATCTTTTTTTTTTTTTTTAAATGAACAAACAAGTTAAACAGCAAAAGAAACTAAAATTCTGTCAGGAACCAGTAGAGGCAATTAGGGGTTGCTAGCACCTTAGGAGCCAATGATGAACTGTCCTGCTGGCCATGGTTGCTTGTCCATTTCATAAGTCAACTGCCTCCTGACATCCATGAGTGGCCCAGCTCTCCTCTGTCTAGATGCAAATATCACCTGGATTCCAGAACAGACTGAGCTCCTGACTGTGAATATGTTGAAAAGATCTATCCTGTTCCACCCAAGACCAGGACATTTGGTACATCATGGCATGACTGATATTGTGCTTCAAGAGATGACGGACAATGGCCCATGGCCAATGGCCAGATAGCTGATGGCCAGATCCACTGGCCCTAACAGTCAGCCTGCTGTCCTACCACCGCACCCCGCCACTCTGTTTCTCACTATCTAGTCAGTTCTGAGCTCCTCTGAGCCTTCACAAATACCAGTGCCTCTGCAGCTACTGGAGCGAATCCCAGGAAGCTCTATCCTTAGGAATAAATGAGTTGGAATTTGCTTAGCCCAAGGCCTGGCCCATAGTGAGCCCTCAAGGAATAGGAGCTAGTATTAAGCCTTCTCTAACAATTTCTTGTCCTTGAGTAAATAACAGTATGAAATCCTTATCTGACTTTTTGTTAAAATTGGTTGTGGACAAGTGTTTGAAATATATAAAATTATTCAAAGAGTTCAAGCCATACATAAGGCATCACCAAAAATTTCCTACACATAAATGATGCTGCTTACAGGAAATTAAACTGTGATCTGATCATGCGTACCATGTATCAATGCTGTGACCTTAGATCCTGAAAACCTGCCTGGCATATATTCAGTGTTCAATAGATATTTGTCAAATGAATGTACTCTTGGTCACCCGACATGTAAAATACCTAAATTGTCACAACAGAGGATTAGGAAGTCTGGTGGCCTGACAGTGGTTCTAATACTGACAAGATCATAGCATATGGCAAGCTATTCCACACAGTTGATTAAAGGTGATTAAAGGTTGATTAAAGGTTACTTCCTACTTTCTGTAGGAAGTAACAAAGTGATCCAAACCCAGAATTTACATTAGTGTTACAGAGTTACTTCAGAGGATTTACAGGCGGAAGATCTCTTTGCTCTGTTGTTTCCATGGTATTTCCAGCTATCGGGTATTTGTATCAGACATATTTTGGTGTACTTACATTTTTCTTTTTTGTTTACAATGGTTTTCTGTTATTACCCTTGTTGTGCCCAAGATTGCGAATCCGAGAAACCACCGAGGAGCCGACACCGATGCAAACACACGAGGGTTTATTTACAAGCTCGAGCCTGGGTCCAAGTGCACCCGACACAGCGGAGCGGGGACTTGGGCCCCGAGACTAAGAGGCGGCGCAGCTTTATAGGGGCCCGTGGCCAGTGGGATACGCAGAAAGTTGCACAGTCATGCTGGTCCACACGCAGGTGGCCGATTGAATTACACCTTACCCTATAGGATCCACTTGAGCTGGTCTATTACTTTGGTCAGAATCGGGGCACAGTTTTGGGGGGCACAAGGCGGGGTTACATTGTTATGAGCCGATTTCCGATTAGGGTGTGCCCAGAGGCTCGACTAGGGTGGGGCAGCGCCTTAAGCAATAAGCAGGTCATGTGGGGGTCATACGGGAGGTGGCCGGTGCAGCACAAAATGGAATCAGTCCTGCTTTGCTTGTCCAGGGGCAGGGGATTTTTGTTAAATTTCCTGGGTCCCACAACCCTCACTATACAAATCAGGAAATGGAGGCTCTAAGAGATTAAGTCATTTGCCAAATGTTCTGTTGCTTGTAGGTGGAAAATGGGTTCAAGCCCAGGTCTGTCTGTTCTAGAGTCCATTGTTTTTCCTGAGACTGTTCCACCATCACCTGTAACCATCCTGAGAGATGATCATTTCACATAAACAGACACAGGGCCAGTCATGGTGTTCACTCTAATGTAGATGAAATGGAATGTCAACTGAGATGTGGTTCTGCTCAGGCATCCATTTCTCACTCTCTCTTTCTAGGATTTATTCTAACTGCTCCTGATGGAGTCCCTGCAACTCTGGAAAGCTGAATCTATCCCTAGATCCAGGTGTGGACCCTGATTAGCTTAATCCATCATGAATAGGTTCATTTATCTTCTTGGTCATAGTTTTAGAGTAGGCAGTCAGGATCTAACAAGACTCCTGGAGGCCAACAAAGAGGAAGTCCTTGCCAGCTATTAAGAAAGTCAGGCCTGCCCTGGCAACCATCCACTAGAAGCTGGATCAAACCAGACAAGCCTGAGACAGTGGGTGCCATAACAGGAAACCCCTGACCAAATAAGAAAGAAAAAGCATGAAACCCTGCTTCTAAGAAATCCCTTCCTCAAGTCATGAATATTCTACTTTCTTGTTAACAAATATTGAGGAAAAAAAAAAAAAAAGAAAGAAAGAAAAGAAAAGAAACCTGAACCCTGAGGATGCAGCTCTCTCTCTCTTGAGCTTGCCTGCTCTCACATTTCACTTTAGCAAACTTTCCCACCTGTGTCCCTCATTGGCAATGTTGTGTCTGTCCTTGAATTCCTTCTCATGATGAGACCAACAGCCTTTGGTGACATCTTTGGGACAGGCTGAGTCAAAACCCCAGGACCCAAGAGTCTCTTCAGTTTACCTGGCAACAGTAGGTTGAGGACCAGGGTCACGATGCAGTTGAGGCTCATCAGATTTGAGTAGAGACTTCCAGGAAGGATCATATCACTGCTTACAGAGGCTTCAGGGGGCAGCTCTACTGGACCGATGTGGAAGTGTAGAGCCTTAGCAAACCACTTACATAAATCCTGAGCGTCACAGGTAGAGAGACACTGGGGACAGCAGAGTGAAGGATCAGGAAGAGTTTGTCCCGTTGCCACATTATTGAACCTGTAGGCGCCAAGGGCAGACCACCTCAAGATGGGCTACCTTGGTGTGAAGATTATTTTGATTTACGGGCCCAACAAGTTTCTGCTCTGTGACTTGGCTACCTAAAATTATTCAGAATTAAAAGCAATCAAAACCCAAAAAATCCAGGAAAAAGCTCTTTTATCTCCCCCCCAACCGCCTAAATTTACATTGGAAAGGAAAGGTATACCAGAAAGAGAGCTATTAACAGAGATTCTTTGTTACCTAAAACATCTGCATAAAGGGCAACCTTTGTTCTTGAAACATCTCCTCTCAACTTCCTGCTAAGGGTCTTCCTCTCCTTTGTATCCTCAGACCCTTACCCCTCTCCCAAACTCAGGGTGTTATATAAACCTTGTGTTTGTTGCCTGGCTGTTGGAATTGCAGGATGGTATGGAGTCCCCAAATTAAATTAATCTGCTCATCTGTTTTATGTGAATTTAATTCTTAGTCCAGCTAGAAGAACCTTATACAGAGATAAATTTCTTGCTCCCCAATAAGCCAATGGGTAAATCAGTTCCTGAATGCTCCTTATCTCTGGAATTCCAGTTGCATGAGCCAATGAATAACCTTTATGTTTAAGGAACTTTGACTTGGGTTCTGTTTCTTCAAACAAATAATCTAACTCTTCAATTGAATATTAATTAAAGAATTACAATTTGGGGATTATTGTACTATCCTGGAAAAGAAACACCAAGTAAATATAAGGCATAGATCTACTTTAAGAGCATTAAATTTTTCCCAGAAACAGAATACATTAAGTATAAACAAATGTTCATCTATTAGGTGAATTTAAAAATTAAAATAGTTGAAACTCTATTTGGCAAAGCAGGTAGAATCTAAGACTCACTTGTTTTGTTTTCTTAAAATTTTGAGTTTTCATATATAGAAATGGGAACTGTATGTGACTGTCGGCATATCACTCTGTGCCTCTGAAATTCCAGCTGGATATGCTGGTAAAGCTGCTTAATGTGGGAACTAATGGTCTTGACCCCCATGTCCTGGCCCATCACTGATTGGCTGGCTTTAAACTTTCCATACCCGAATGGGGTGGCCAACAACACCTGTGCAATCCTCCTGAAGGGATGAGTTGAAGGTCAAAAGATGGAATGTCTCTGGAAGTGTCTGTAACTGAAAAAGTCTCAGTAATGCCCAGGCTTCCACTGTGGCATTCTCAGTAATGCTTCCCAAATCCAAATTTCTACATATTTTGTGTTCAGCCTTTATTTCTCTTTGGAGCAAAGATGTGAAGCTCAGAGAGGCACAAAGACAGTTCATCTTAAGACAGAGCCCGTGATCCATCTGCCAGAAAACAGCAGCCCATAAAGTAGCTGGCAGCTACAAAGCCAAGATCAGCCTGTTCTGTTCCTTTCTCTCTTTCTCATCTCTCTGTTAATGCAACTCCCGACGCAAAACAAGAGAATGGCAAGGACTTGAGGTTTTCACAGAGAACCAGGAATGAGCTGAAAGGCTGTGGCCTTGAGAAAGTGCATGTTTTAATTTTTGTGCTTCTACTGGCCCATCCTCATTCTGACAGAGTAAGTCACAATATAGAACAAACAGATGTTGAGTGACTTCCTGAGGAAAAGAGAGTAGATTAAATGACCCGAAAGTAAAGCTTCTGATTCTGAAAGACTACCAGATAATGTTTAATGTTTCAAATACTGCACCCTGGGCTCTTCACAGTGTACAGTGATTCCTTGGTGCCCTTAAGTCATGGATCCTCTGCTGCTTTCAGACTCCATCCCCTGAGCATGTTCCAGAAAACGTGCACCATCCAGGGAGCTTAGGCGTGGGCTAGCTGCCAGGACTTCCGTTTCTTTTTCTTTTCTTTTTTTTTTTTAAGATTATTTATTTATTTATTCAAGAGAGACACAGAGAGAGGCCGAGACGGAGGCAGAGGGAGAAGCAGGCTCCCTGAGCCAAAGGCAGATGCTCAACCACTGAGCCACCCAGGTGCCCTAGGACTGTCATTTCGTTTCAATGTCACTGGTTCTCCCAAGTCTTTTCTTTGAACACTGATGGAACAAATGTAGAGGGAAATTCTCCTGAACAAACATAGGTAGTGGAAAACTTGTAGTGAGGCCTCTTAAAAGGTTGAATTTCTGGTCAGAAACAGTATAATCATCCCTGGCAAGAGAGGGGAAAGAAAAACACAGCTTGCAGTAGATAAATGGTCAACTTTACCCAAACAAAAATCTAAGGGTTTTTTTTTGGAGACACCAGGGGAGAATAGCAGTTGGCCTTTGTACATGTGAAGCACTGACCCTCGCTGCAATTAAGTTGCATTTTGATTTATGTTGCCTTATTTTTTTGCCATGTTTAAGTGGTATGGTTCCTGTTCTTCTGAAGGTAACTTAATGAAACAAATGACTTTGGGAACATTGATTGGCATTTCACAGATACACTTTTTTCTAATAATAATAATAATAATATAATAATAATAATAATAGTAATAATAAACCCTGACAGTGGTATTGTTTTTACAATATGCATTCTCACATTTGATCTTGTTTGCTGTTTATGCTAACTTTGTAAGAAGAACTAAAGCTTAGAAAGGACATATTTTCTTAGAGTAGAGATTTTCCTGACTCAAAACATTAAAAAAAAAAAAACAAACTTTAAAAACTATCCTCAAATATCTTGTCCCAAATTTGAAAATAGATTCCAGTTATAAGTTCTCCCCCTAATCCATTTTAGAGGAAACTTGAGGACCTGGTAGTTTCAGATCACCCTCATGCCCAGAGCTGGCTCTCAAGCTGGCTCCTTACCTCCAAATCCTGTTCTTTCCACTGGCTGTCCTGCAGATACCTGTCTACAAACTGAAGAAAAAAAAAAATCACTGCTTGCACCCCAAGTTCTTGGTGATGTTTCCAGTGGGGTGGGGAATAGCATTGGCAGGTGACTTGCATCTTTTGCTCTTTTTTAAAATATCATTTGAATACCTTAAAACTAGAATATATTTATGCATCGGTTAGTTTTAAAAAGGATAAAAGCATTTTAATAATCTGATAACTGTAAGCTACTAAGTAGCCATGAGGTGTTTTAGCTCATTTTATTATGTGTGCATGCTATCACATTTTTCACATATTCTGTAAGTATGATTTCATATGATCCATAAAGTATCTTTGCCATAGACTCTACACCCAAGAAACAAAAGGAGAGAAAGAGGCCAACTATTCAGTCAGTAACTGAATGATTCAACTCAAGCATTAATAACAGCTTTATACACTAATTGTTAGGTGGCCAAGCTCATTTCTCTCTCTCTCTCTCTCTCTCTCTCTCTCTCTTCCTTTGCTGCCCTATATGGATCCCATAACTGACTCACAAACACCCTTAATTTCTCCATACCCTTGCCTTTCCCTCCATACTGCCCCAATGGGAATGAAGAAATTCAGAAAGTCATGCAGAATACTGCCATTAAAATGTGTAATCTTCAATTCAACTGGACAATCATCACCACCAGTGATTTTTCTTATCCCTGACCTTTTCTCTTCTTTTCTTAATTATTCCAAATCTTGGAATATCCAAAATACCAGCAGTCTCTAACTTCTTCACTCTCAGAATATGACTTGCCTGTAATTTTGTCAGCAAAACAGAGGCCCTCAGAGGCAGTCACCCCACTCTCCTTCCACCTCACACCCTACTCATTGCCAAACCTGCTGCAAGGTGCCTCCTCCATCTTCAGAGAATGAAGGGACCCTCCTGCCAGTGCTGGCTCTACCTCTCCTGCTGACTTCCACCCACCTCTCTTCACTAGCTCAGTCTGAACTGTACAGCACTCTGTCCTGTATCCACATCCTCTCTCCTCCAGCCCCTTCCCTTGGCCCACCAATATGTATATTTATCTCCCATCTTTGTAAAGACTTTTCCTCAGGCTACTACCAAAAGTATCCATTCTCCCTCCCCTTCTTTTTTTCTCTTTTAACAGATTTTATTTATTCGTTTGACAGAGAGAAAGAGCACAAGCAGGGGGAGCAGCAGGACAGAGGGAGAGGGAGAAACAGGCCCTCTGAGAAACAAGGAGCTTGATGTGGGGCTCAATCCCAGGACCCTAGGATCATGACCTGAGCTGAAGGCAGACGCTTAACTGACTGAGTCACCCAGGCGCCCCTTCTCCCCACCTTCTTATCCAAACTTCCAGGAAGCAGTTTCCCCCATTTTTCCTCTCCATCCTTTAACTCATGTCTTCTGATTCCCCAGTACTACTGCAACAAGATTCACATGTACATTCAATTAACTCCAATCAAAAAAGGTCAGAGAATGGGGTCCCTGGGTGGCTCAGTCGATTAGGGGTCTGACCCTTGATTTCGGCTCAGGTCATGATCTCAGGGTTGTGGGCTAAAGTCCCATGTTGGGCTCCATGCTCAGCAGGTAGTCTGCTTGAGATTCTCCACCATCCCCCCTTTCTCTCTAAAGTAAATGAATAAATCTTTCCCCCAAAAGAATATTTTTAGACCTAATCTTTTTTTAAAAGGTTTTATTTATTTGTTCATGAGAGATGCAGAGAGTGAGAGAGAGGCAGAGACATAGGCAGGGGGAGAAAGAAGCAGGCTCCTCAAGTGAAGACCGATGTGGAACTCAATCCCAGTACTCCAGGACCATGCCCTGAGGTGAAGACAGGTGCTCAACCACTGAGCCACCCACATGCCCCAGTCCTAATCTTATTTCATGTCTCCCTTTTTTTTTCAAAGATTTTATTTATTTATTCATGAGAGACACAGAGACAGAGAGAGGCAAAGACACAGGCAGAGGGAGAAGCAGGCTCCATGCAGGGAGCCTGACGTGAGACTCAATCCTGGGTCTCCAGGATCACACCCTGGGCCGAAGGTGGTGCTAAACCGCTGAGCCACCCAGGCTGCCCTTATTTCATGTCTCTGTCACACTGTAGATCAGTCCTTTCTCAAAGGACTTCATCATCTTCTTTTCTAGAACAATCCATCCTCCATCTTGCCCACCCTTCAGTTTCCTATTACTCCTCATATGACAGCTGTTGTAGTTTTCTGTCTGCAGCCTACAGATTTGGGCAACCTATGTGCCACTATTTACACTGAGATTCCCAAATCTATGCTGATTGCTAAATCTACCCAATGACACCAGATCCAAACATCAGACTCAAGCTAATTACTGAATATTTCCACCTAGATATTCCCTAATACCACACAGTCAACCATTCTAACATGTACAAAACAATTCATCTTTTACCTAAAGCACTATTGGTGGAGCCACCATCAGCTCTATCCCTGAACTTAAAAACATTAGAATAGTCTCTGACTCATTTCTCTCACTTTATCTATATGTTCCATCAGTCATTATGTTTTGCCAATTTTCATTCCTAAAAGTAAGCAGATTGCATTCTCTACAACATTCCCTACCCAAGAGGCTAGTCTACAGGGACACCTGGCCACTTTCACATCAAGAGGCTGAGTCTGTCTCTCTACCCTGAGGGCAGGCAGCTGGAGCTGCGTTGGCCAATGGGACATGGCAGGAGGAAAACAGGTGGATTCCACTGGCATCTCTTGGAAGCCAGTCACCATGTCTGATCACTGGAGGCCTCCCTGCTGTGAGAAGCCCAGCCCACCTGAAATGGGCCAGGAGATGAGACGCCACAAGCAGAGCGAGAGAAAATCAAAAGCACAGAGGCACCAGAAACACAAGCAAAGAGGCCATCTTGGAATATGATCTTCCAGCCCCAGCTGCCTTTGAACATGACCTTTTCTCTGCACTCCCACTAGGCCTTTCTGGAAAAGAATAGCTCCCAAGCCAATGTCTATGAACAGTCTAAGAGACTATCATGGAATCCAAACCTACTTGTTCCCTATACTGTCTGTATTTCCTGTACAGATGAGTCATGAGCTTTGACCATAGAGCTGATATCTGCAAGATGCTCTGAGTGTGGTCTTCCCCATCACCTGACCTCCAGGCTAGTGCAGCATGCCTCTTCTCTTGCCATCCTAACCTTCTGTAGCAGAGATTAGAGAAGGAGCCTGCTCAGTAGCACTGGGGAGAGGCAGAGCTGGACTGTCCCAGCACATTCTCTTGACCCTGGAGGTGGCAGGAGAGGTGGCATCTGCTCCCAGCCATTGTTGACAAAGCCCCTACATCTCAGCTTCCTGGATGGTGTGGAGTCAGTGTGTACTTTTTTAGTCTGTGACGGGACATGGAGCACCCCCCCCCCCAACCCCTGATGTGCATGGTGTTGTTTCCAGAAGCTTGTTCTCCTTTTCTATTATTCGGAACAACCTGAGGAGTTATTCATATGTAAATTTTGCAACCCCAAACCCAAAGCCTCCTTTCTGGGACACAGCTGGGAACTCGCTTATAGCAAGCTTTGTGGAAGTATTAACAAGAATATCTTGCGGACCACACTTCTAGATATATGTTTCTTTTGTTTAAGATTTTATTTATTTATTCATGAGAGATACAGGGAAAGAGGCAGAGACATAGGCAGAGAGAGAAGCAGGTTCCCTGAGGGGAGCCTGATACAGGACTTGATCCCAAGAATCCCAGGATCTCAACCTAGGCCAAGGGCAGACACCCAACCACTGAGCCACCCAGGTGCCCCCAGATACATGTTTCTAATAAAATGTATGTCACATCCTCTGTTCTTAAGCTGTTTAGAGTCAAGTCCCAATACATATGAAATAAAATACTCTGGTATGCACTAAATACCCAGGGGCTTAGGAATGATGATAAAGAAAGAAAAGTGAATGAGGTATATTTTATGTGGACAATGTAAGATTTGTCTTAGGCCTAATAAAGGTCAGATTCAGGTGGCATGGTGCTTCTCAAAATACAGTGATCTAGAAGCATCAGTATTTCCTGGGAATTTGTTAGAAATGCTTCTCTCCAAGGCCCCCTGCTCTACCAAGTCAGGACCTCTGGGACTGGGTCCAGTAATCTGTGATTCGATGAAGCCTCCAGCTCAGATTTGAGCACCACTGAAATGGGGAGAAGTCAGATACTGGGGACCATTCAGGCAAAAGTCCAAGGAAATGTCCAGAGATCATCTACACCTGATGTCTCCAGAGTATGGAGTATGGGTAATATATTAAAAGTAAAACGTGTCCTAAACAACCACTTCAATGATTATTCCTGCCATGCTAGTTCATTATTTTTGTATGGTGGTTACCTGTAAAGCACAAGCCCTTTTCTTGTCCTGACCATTGGCCATCCGTTGTACTCACAGTCAGACTGTCATAGTGAAAAAGGAGTCTGGATGGAACAGTTGCTCTTAATGGTTTCATATTTAAAACATAGCCATCTGAATAAATCATGACTGTATATAAAGACCACTGTAAGACGGTGTTATGTTTTATAGTGTTTGATTAGTTTACATGTAGCATTCCATCTGTGCCAATTAAATCATAAATTTGTTCAGATACTGGAAAAAAAAAGAGGGTGTTCTTTGAAAGTGGTAATAAGCCAACAGGTTTCAAAGTGGTAAATGCTTAATAAACTACATGTGCATCCAATATGTTACATGTACAGAATGGTGTCTCATGATTAAAGGGGAGTCGTACTTAGTAAAAAATTTGAAAATGAGTTCATTGAATTGTAAAATAGGGGTACATTAATCACAAAATGCTTTATTTCAGAAAGGCATTTGGACTGTTTGAACTACCAATAAGAAATAATTTGAGTCAAGAATGTGGCTTACAACTTCTCATATTACAAACGTATGGGGGAATGTCCTGAACTATAATTAATCTGTTTGTAAAAGTGAAAACAAGGAAGTACTGTGCCTAGATCCAAGGTCTTTTTCAGTTTGTTAGCTGGAGGAGTACTGCTTTTTTTTTAATGTCTCATTTTATTTTTCATAATATAGAGTACACTATTTGATAACATCTGTGTTTGCTCACCTTGTAATAATATTAAGAGCTAAGTTCAAGAATCATTTTGTAGATATGAAAAGAGGAAGGAAGTTAGGGTAGTAATGTTGCAGCAAATAGAGTAAAAGCAAATTTTGTAGTGAAGGACTCAATTCTGCTAGGGATTTTACTTCATATGTATATTCAGTAAATAGAATTTTAGAGAAAATGTCCAGCACAGAGTTCTGGAAAGAAGGTAAGTGGGCCACTTGGATGGCTCAGTGGTTGAGCATCTGCCTTCAACTTAGTCAACGATCCCGGGGTCCTGGAATCAAATCCTACATCGGGCTCCCCATAGGGAGCCTGCTTCTCTCTCTGCCTGTGTCTTTGCCTCTCTCTGGTGTGTCTCTCATGAATAAATAAATAAAATCTTAAAAAAGAAGCTAAGCAACATTTCACCAACAGAGTTAAAAAAATAGTGTCTTGGGGCACCGGGTGACTCAGCTGGTTAAGCAGCCAACTCTTGGTTTTGGCTCAGGTCATGATTCCATGGGTCCTGGGATGGAACCCCACAATGGGCTCCATGCTCAGTGGGGAGTCTGCTTGAGATACTCTCTCTTCCTCTCCCCCCACTCATGTGTGCATTCTCTCTCTTTAAAATAATCTTTTAAAAAAAAACCAGTGTCTTGTGTCATTCTGATAACTACAATTACATTATCTTCTATTAAACCCTGTCATTGCTTTCAGGCTAAACATACTGGAAGTTATCCCACATAAAACATTTTCTTTAATTACAAACTTTAGTTTATTGCTCTTGTGTTAAAATTCTATAATTTGCCACATTTTTTTAAAGCTTTGGCTGTTTACCTTTCAGCAAGGAAGTGTTTGGAATGTACATTTTTTGACTGAATGATCATTAGCAGTCAACATGTATGTACTCTTTTTTAAAAAATCAGACATTTTTTAACATTTATCTTGGTCTATATCTGTTAAACATACCTTTTCAAACATACCTTTTGCTTTTCAAGCAAATCCATAAATATCAAGAGTACCCTAGGAAATGCTAATCTATTCATCTGTGCTTTTGAATAATTCTATAATTAGAATTGTATTTGTTTCCCAAGGAAATAGCACAGTATAAGGGCAGATAATAACCAGATGAATCCAGGTTTTTCTGATTAGCAATACTTGTTTTATGTACTCTGCACATTCTCTTAATTTATTCCACAAAGGCAGAAAGAAATGTTCCTGCATCACTGGTGAAAGATACCAGTTGGTGTGATTTACTGATGTTATGCCATTACTTTTCTTCATGCCTTTTTCTGCACATGTAGTAAATACTTCTGAGAAAGTCCACTAGGAGGAGTTCTTGCTACAACCATAAAACAAAAGAGATCTTTTGCTGTTTGCTGATTGAGACCTTTGGTGTCTGCCTTAAATTTTTCTGCATATTTCAAATGGCAAACAAAATGTACACTCCATACACATCGGATGCAAATCTGAAAGTATTCCAATAAGAGTTTATTAGCAAGGATGATAATCTAGGCCACTGTTCATAGAACTGGTGTCCCCATCTAAATTAGGACATAAAGACATACATCTGCAGACAATTAAATGTGACTATTACCCTCAAAAGAATAATATATTTTAACAGAAAAACATAATGCTGAGATTTTCTTAAAACTTGAAGAAAATATTTCTATTTCAAAAACATTCCATTTCTATTGGCCAATAGTTCTTAAATTCTACTGATCAAATATATTCCTGTCAAATCTGTAGAAATAGATTTCACACTTACATAATTTTCACTCAGATGACCTTGATCATTGTGAATGCACTCTCTCCATCTCTAAGTAAAAATGATTTTTATATGAATTTTAATTAGGCTTTCATAAAAATAAATACATACAGAATTTTAGCAAAATACCCCTATGGAAGATTTATTTTGAACTGCAGTGTGTGTGTGTGTGTGTGTGTGTGTGTGTGTGTGTGTGCACGTGCTGTAAGCTGTGTTTCTGTGTGTGTATTTGCGCTATGGTGCTGGCCCACTGACATTAACGGGAAGATGGCTCATATTATTTTTTCTTTATTTGAGAATTAACCATAGGCTTGGCTTCATTTGAAGTAAAGACTGCATTTAGTCATCTGTGGAAGGATGGATGAAAGGAGAGTGAGGAAGAAGGGAAAAGTCGAAGCTGCATTTTTAACCTTTCCTGGCTCTGCATGCCTGACTTCCAGGCCTTGCGAAGGAGCCAGGCCTCCATGAGTGAGGAGCAGATGGAACAGGCAGTAGTAAGACATTATAAACATTTTTGAAAATGATTCTACAAAGCCAAGTGGCCTGTGGAGTAGTGATAGGGGAGGGGAGATTGAGGGGAGAACAGCAACCTGACTTTGAGATTTTTCAGCAGGTGGCAAACACTACCAAATGATTCTGGTATTAAAACCGTGGAGCTGGGGAGAAGCCGGGTAGAGCATTGCGCGGAGGAGCAGATGCTCCCCTGTTCCCCGTCCTGGTCTGCTTGTGCGTCCTGGCAGCCGTTTTCTATACTACACCCATTTGTTCAGCGCACATTCCAGGCCAATAGCTACAGTGGTTCCGACCTCGCCAAAGGCAGGACGGTCCATGAAAGTGCACAAGATGCTATGCAGCCTGATACTAAAATCCTCATTACCTGTGGGATAGAATCCAAACTCCTTAGCATGACATTCAGGGGTCCTCACACTCCTGTCTTGCACAACCTTCCAAGTTGGCCCCCAACCACTTGGTTTCCTGAAAGCCACACTCCACTGGAGCAGTCATCGTTGGGTACCCACGTCAAGCTCTCTCCCCTCCATGCACTCTCTCGGCCTGAGATGCCCTTCTTGTGCACCTGTCAAACTTCCCCAAGGGTCCTCGGAAAGGCCAGATCCTGGGAAAGCAGCTTCAATCCCCCTCACTAGCCCAAATTACTCTCTTTTGTGCCCCAACAGCACTTGATTATTTCTTTATTACCTCATTTAGGTCTCAATGTTTCTCTTCCCTACTAGTGGCCACGCCCTCGAAGAGAAGACACTCAGCCTTGTTCACAGGTGTATGGATACCTTGGGCAGCCCCCCAATCACTGCCATCAGTCTGCCCATCTACCGAACCCTTACTGTTTGCACCACCTCATTTTAATCTGCCTGGGTTTCAATCCTTTGTTCACCACCCACAGACTGTGTAAACTTCAGTGTGTTGCTCTATCAGTGACTTATTTGTAAAATGGGGTAATAATGGTAACTGTGGGGGCACAGGACATATAGATATAGGGGATATGCAGTGTATGGGAGGTCCCTCACCCAGAGTAAGGGCTCAAAACCTATTATTTTACTATTATTGCTGTTGCTACTCACTCTACATAGCAGCACTGTTAAGTATTATCTCAATCTTTGCCAGGGCCACCTGGCAATAAGGATGGAGTCAGGATTCAGTGTTGGGCCTGACTCCAGAGCCCGTGCTCTTGACCTCTCCTGCCTGACCATCATGCTTAATATCATTTCTTAAATAAAAGAAAAAGAACTTTCTAGTAGGTTTATTGAATATGTAACACATGTATCAAAATAACTGGCTTAAAATGCTTTGTGTTAGGAGATCAGAATCTGAAAAGACCTCCAAGATTATGAAATTTAAACTCATCCTTTATAAATGGACGTGGAGGCATATTCATGGATTTAGAAAATTTATTGAGCAGTAACTAACTTTGAGACCCTGGTGGAGGTGTTTTGGCAGGGACAGGAGGGAGCAAAAGGTAAGATGCCTGCCCTCAGAGAGGTCATGGACTGACAGAAAACCTTGAAGTCTCCAAATAAACCCAACACACTATGAAGGAACGACTATTCAGATCCATAGTAAATGTTGACTTGCCTAGAAATAAAGGATACAATCAGATGATAGATGATAGATATAGATAGATAGATAGATAGATAGATAGATAGATAGATAGATAGATAGAATTTGGCTCTGAAAAAGAGGAAAATCTTGCCATTTGAAACAACTTGGATAGACCTTGAGGACGCTATACTAAGTGAGATTAATCACACAGAGGTAGATAAATACTGGTTGGTATCAGTTATATTTGGAATCTAAAAAGGCTGAACTCACAAAAACAGAGAAAAATGGTGATGACCAGAGGGTGTGGGGGAATTGGGGTTGTTTAAGGATAGAAACTTGTACCTGGTAAATAAGGAAGTCCCGGAGATCTAACACACAGAATGATTATGAACAACAATATTGTGAACTTCAAAACTGCTAAGAGACTAGATCTTATTCGTTCCCACCACATACACACACACAGGGTACTTATGTGACATGATGGAGGTGTTAGCTCACGCTAAGGTGATAATCATGTTGCAACACATAAAGGTATCAGATCAGCACGTTGCACATCTGAAACTTGCACAATGTTATATAGTTATATGTCAGTTATATCTCAATGTATATATATTTATAGACATATAAAATATATATTAATTTATATATTTATAGGTATAATGTGCTTATATATGTCTATATATATGTGTGTAAATATATATATATTTAGAGTGCTGTCAGCAAAAATGGCAGAGTAGGAACATCTGAAGGCTATCCCTCCCCAAAGACCCTGAAAAACGTGACAAAAACTGTAAGAATCAACCTTATCAGAACTCTGGAAAATAGCTAAAGGTTTACATCAATCAAGTGAACACTTAACCAGCTCTGGGGTTGTCACAGGGTAGAAGATCTTTGTAGTCTGACCCTACCCCCTTGGCTTGATGGAAACATTGCAGACAAGGGCCTAGGTTCCTGGTATGTGTTCCTAGTTCTGAAAGGAGCCAAGTGGACCTTGTCCTCAAGGAACCTGTGTTTGTCTACCTTGACCTGACCGAGATTTCCACAAAGGAACCCTGCAAAGGGCTTCCCCGTGTTTGCTGACTTAACACTATCACTATTGCGGCCCAATGGCTACTTTGTTCTTAAAAATAATAAAAGCCAAGGGGCACCTGGGTGGCTCAGTGTTTGAGCATCTGCTTTTGGCTCAGGGCGTGATCCCGGGTCCCCGGATCGAGAACCACATCTGGCTCCTCACAGGGAACCTGCTTCTCCCTCTGCCTCTGCCTCTGTGTGTGTGTGTCTCTCATGAATAGATAAAAGCTTAAAATAATAAAAAAAAATAAAAAATAATAAAAGCCAAATGAACAAGCCACTGCTGCCTGTGGCAAAAATAAATAAATAAATAAATAAAAATAAAAATAACACTTGGGGCAAACAACAGAGATTCCCAAAGCCTCCGAGGATAGTCAGAGAGCAATATTTTGGGGGAGGAATAGGGATTTTGAAAAACTACCACGTGAAAGGGGAAAGCCAGAGAGAGCATGCTCAGAACAGAACATATGTAAGAAGAGGTCAGAAAAGACTCCAAGCTTTTACTTCTGTCTAGTTTTCAGGGTGCGAGCAGGAAGTGCTGGCTACAGAAAAGCTGTAAATGGTCTGGCCAAGCATTGAAGGGGGGTCTCCAGTATGGGAACAGCTTCCAGGAATTCTTGCATCATGCACCGTGGCAACTCACCAAGTAGCCTGCCGCGGGGATGTGGAAGGAGATACACCTACACAACTTATTCTCTTAACCTTGTTGGAGAAAAATAATCATCACAGCACCTGAAGACACAACAACTTCAGTATTTTGCAGCTGATGTATATTGTCTCCTGGAGACTGTCTCACAGTTAGGGGCTTTCATATTCACGTGTCATACAAATTGGATTTTTCTTTAAAGAGTTTAAGTGTAACAAGATGACATGCTCATTTTACAGCTCTTTGAATTTTGCAACAAGGCAATAACAGTGTTTTACCAACTTAAGATATGTTTTCTAAAACTAGAAAAAAATGAATGCAAACAAGATGCAAATTTTATTCAAAAAATTGATAACATTTCAATGTGCAATTTGGAAAGAAGCTTTGGAGCACTCCTTTAGAGCAAGTGAAAACATACAGACTCCTGATTTGGACATCACAGAGAGTACCTTATTTTGTCATCTCTACATAGAAAAAAGCCAAGTAAAAATTAATAGCATATGATATGATATTAATGAAGAACAGCAATAAAATCCATAGAAATTATATTGCTATTAAAAGAAAATCTTTAAAATTTTCAGGTGCAACCAGCAGCAGTCTCTCATTAAGAAAGAGAATTAATTTCAAACAGAAATAATGCATCAGTTCCTTCATTGTCTGTATACAGGAGTGAATCATAAGAACATGAAAAAAAATTATGAGCTTTGCTGATTTGACATAAAACATCAACATTCACGAAAATAACGGTGATAGGTAGAATAATGGGTCACTCAGAGACAGATGGCCATGCCCTCGTCCCCAGAACCTGGGTATGTATTAGGTCACATGGAAGTCAAGGGGAATCAAAGCTACAGATAGAATTAAGGTTGCTGCTCAGCTGGCCTTGAGATGGGGGGAGGGACATCTTGGATCACCTCCCTGGGCCAGCTGTGATCACAGGGTCCTTAAACTTGAGAAGGGGCAGCGGAGATTGAAAGATGCCATGCTGCGGGCTTTGAAGAAGAAGGAGCTACAATCCAAGTAAGGCAGCTGGCCTCTAGAAGCTGAAAAAATCAAGGCAACAAATTGTCTCCTGGACCTCTGGAAATAACATGCCCTACTGATGCCTGATTTAGCCCACTGAGATCCATTCTGGACTTCTGACAACCACAACTGTAAGAGAATGAATTTGTGCTGTTCTGTAGTGACCTGATACAGTAGCAATAATACAATAATATAAAACTTGAAATACTGCAACAAGGAAATCTGCAACCAAGTGGCTTGAGTATCAGCAATCCTAATAGCGCTTCTCTTCACGGAAAAACTTGAAATGCCCTGAAATCTTGGAGCTCACACGTGAAGGAGCATCGACAGCGCCTTTCCCCAATTTGATGACAATCTTAAAACTCTGCATGACATTGTGAAGTAGGAAGAAACTTCATAATTATTAATAATAAAAAACAAATCTTGATCAACCATGCCACAGGTAAGGCTGAATTATCTTCCTAATTTTGGTATAGAAAATCATGGTACAGAATAATTGCTAGAGGAAGAGGCAATTATGGAACATGCAGGCAAAAATGAGAGAAAAGAATAACTATGAAAGAGATGAGTTAAGCCATTAATAAAAAATGTGACATTAATCTGGTTTTCTGGCAATTGTGACATCATTCAGGCTTTTCAGGTGTCTAGATTCACTTTCATTTTCTAGTTCTAAATGAATATGCAACCATGAACCTGATTTTACGTTTCAATTATGTATTTTTTCAAACTTGTGTAAGCCTCAGGCCTCACAAAACCCAGATGCTCTCCGGAGACCGGGCTCTCTGCTGAAGCGCCCCGCAGACTGCCCCAATCTTTTCTTTTCTTTTTTAAGATTTTATTTATTCATTCCTGAGAGACACGGAGGGGGCGAGAGACGGCCCTGCGGAGGGCGCAGCGGCTCGGTGCAGGGAGCAGGAGCAGGGAGCAGGGAGCAGGGAGCAGGGAGGGAGCCCGGCGCGGACCCCCCCCCCCCCCCCCGCCCCCAGCCGGGCCTCCCGCCGCGACCTCCTCGGGCCCCGCCGTCTGCGCGAACACGGAGGGCCTCGGGCAGGTGACACCTGCCGCCCCGAGACACGCCCGAGCTCCGGGCGGGAAGGCCGAGGCCCTCGCGGTGGGTCCGGCCTTCCCCGGCCGGGAGCCGCGGCTGCAACCTCGGACGGGGGCTCTCAGGGAGGTTCGCTCCTCCATCGGTGGAATCGTGCCCGTTTGCCTGATGAGCGTTAAGAAATGTTAAGAATTGACGTCCCGTCCCAGACTCCGAACTAGAGCGTCTGCGCAGCGAAGCCCGCTCGGGATCGCCCACCGCCGCGGCCGACTTTTCCAGAGCGACTCTGGCAGCGAGGCGACATCTTGTGGCCAAGTGCGGACACTGCATGATAATAGCAAAGTGGACACAGTCGGGGGCGGGGGGGGGGGGGTTTTGTTTAGTTCTGTTTGTTGCTTTATTTTTCCTCCAATCTGTCACTGGCTAAAATCCTTTTGTGAAACACAATGAAGTTTTAGAAAACCTAAATGAGGAAATCATACAGAATGCACAAAATAAAAGCACAAAACAATGTTTTGGTTTTAGATTCCAATTGCTATGGCTTTCCCAAGGCTTCCTTTCACCTCTGTTCTCATCTTGGGCAGCAAAGCTCCTGCAGACTTGCATGGATCCTCAGTTCAGTTTGATTAGCACTGCACTGCTTAATGTGCAATTGTACTCCTAAGATCTTTTATTTTTGTAGAAAAGGTTTCCTTTATTAGACTGCCAAAAGACAGAAAAATGTGTGTTTAAATGCAAACAGATTCTGGGTTGGTTCTGAATTGACCACTGTGGAGACTAAGAGATACTTCTCACCCCATCACCATGCACTCATAAAATTTCTGATATTTATTTAAAATTTTTGTCTGCTGTTTCTGTTTTGTTTTGTTCTATTTCATTTTCCCCTTACAAAAAGAAAGAGTTCATATTCCGAAAACAATCTGTTTTTTATTTAACTGAAGATATTTTTTATAAAAAAAAACCCTCTGCATTTGCTTTTTATCTTTTTATTATTTACTTTCCATTTGACATTTCAGTACCATTTACACAATACCACCACAATAATTAAGTGGTGGAGTGTTAAAAACTCAATACAATGGCTAAAAGAAAAATAGGTGGCTGGTTAGAGAAAAGCCATCTAGAAAGCAGGAATTCAGTCAACCTAAATGGCAGATGTAAACATTAATTTGCATTATGAAATGTGAAAATGGTGTCCCAACAAATAAAAAAAATTAAAACAAAGTAACGATCGACCATTAAGCGGTTGCCTAAAAATGTACTTGAAAAAATTAACAGAAGTGGGGCACCTGGGTGGCTCAGTGGTTGAGCGTCTGCCTTTGGCTCAGGTCGTGATCCCGGGGTCCTGGGATTGAGTCCCACATCAGGCTTCCCACAGAGAGCTTGCTTTTCCTACTGCCTATTTCTCTGCCTCTCTCTGTGTTTCTCATGAATAAATAAATAAAATCTTTAAAAAAATTAACAGAAGTGATGATTATTTAGGCCTAAAATTTATTGTGAGTTTAATAAAAATAATGTTAAAATAAATTTTTTTCCTATCATCATCCCTAAAACACAGGCATTTCACTTTTTATTTTTAAAAATACTTAAATAATTTAGATAAATATTTTTATATTTTTTAATTTTATATTTAATTTTATATTTTTATAAAATACACTTATATTTTATATATATTTATTTTTATATTTAAATTTCTAAATTTAAATAATTTAGGTATTTAGATAAATATTTTTTTATTTAGAACATGGCAGAGTAGTAGGAGGTTTCCTTGTCCCTTCAACACAGCTAGATAAATATCGAATCATTTTGAATACCCAGGAAATCAGAGGACTGAGAAAATGCACAGCATAACTAGAGGGAAAAAAGAGGCCACATCCGGGAAGGTAGGAGGTGCAGAGATATGATCTGAGGGTGAAAAGAATCACAGATGCTGTGGAGGGAAGGAAGCCCTGATCAGGGAGATAGGAGAGAAAGAAAGAGAGAGTGAACAGAGCCCAGAGGATCACACAAGAGAAACATTCCTCCAAAATTCTTCAAGGGGAAAATGAGAGGGACTGATTAAGTTTTTACAAGCAGTAGAGCTCAAAGACTAATGTTTTAGAAGTCTGTGCCATTGGAGGTCAGAAGTCCAGGAGTAGACAGCATGGTCTGAGGACCCTCTGAGTGAAGAGAAACAGTTCCTCTTCTTGGAGTGCATTTGAAAGAGGTGGTACTGCCTCTCATGGGACAAAAGAGCAGTACACACCATTGAGCTGCCCTGTTCATTAGCATACAAACAGAGATGTCAGCTGAGGGCAGCTAACCTGGAAACTGGCCTTTTGGTATGCTTTACCATAAACTCCAAGCCCCTGCACATTCTTGTGACTGCACATTCAGTGAGTAGCACAGCACCCACAGTGGAGGCTTGAACAGCTTACACCAAGCCCAACCCCCCTGCACTCTGCAGGTGCTTCTTAACTGGGACAAGTGTGCGTGGAAGTTAGAACAGTGGCAGGCCTCCCCCAGAGATCAGCACAAAATCCACACAGGCAACAAGTCTACTGACCAGAGTGCTGCAAAACTTAAGCACTAAAGGTAATAGGATCTAGCCTCTTTTAACAAGCAGACCAAACACACACCTAGTTAAAACTCTCCACTCACTGGGCAAGATTCAAACTGCAGACAAGGAGAAACTCTATAGAGGACTGACCTGAGGGAAAGAACAGCCAAAACACTATACCAAAGTGCACACAGCACACACCAGAAACGCTTCCCAAAGCACCAGGCTCTGGCCAGTATAGGACCTCTTCTTAACATAAACACTACTTACAGGGGCAGGAAACATAACAGCCTTTACTAACACATAGAACATAGACACTTAGACAAAATACCAAGATGGAGAAATTCACCCCAAAAGAAAGAACAAGAAAAAGTTACAGCCAGGGATTTAATCAAAACAGATACAAGTAAGATGCCTGAACTAGAATTAAGACAACAATCACAAGGATATTAGCAGGGCTTGAGAAAAGCATAGAAGACACCAGGGAGTCACTTACCACAGAGATAAAAGACCTAAAAGCTAGTCAGGCCAATATAAAAAAAAAAAATGCTATAACCGAGATGCAAAACCAGCTGGATGTTATGACCACAAGGCTGGAAGAAGCAGAGGAATGAATAAGTGATATGGAAGATAAAATTATGGAAAATAATGAAGTGAAAAGAAGAGGGAAAGAAAAATGTTGGATCACGAATGTAGACTTAGGGAACTCAGCAACTCCATAAAGCATTATAATATTCATAACATAGGAGTCCCAGAAGAATAAAAGAGAGAAAGGGAGCAAAAGGTTTATTTGAAGAAATTCCTAGTCTGGGGAAGGAAACTGGCATCCAAATCCAGGAGGCACAGAGAACTCTCATCAAAATCAATAAAAACAGGCCAATGCCAAGACATATCATAGTAAAATTTGCAAAATATAAATATAGATATAAGGACAGAATCCTGGAAGCAACAAGGGAAAAGAAAACTCTAACTTACAAGGGAAGAAAAATAAGGTTAGCAGTAGATCTAACCACAGAAAGTTGGCAGGCGAGAAAGCAGTGGCATGATATATTCACTGTGCTGAATGGGAAAACTATGCAGCTGGGAAACCTTTTCCTACAAGGCTGTCATTCAGAATAGAAGGTGAGATAAAGAGTATCCCGGACAAACAAAAATTAAAGGAGTTCATGACCACTAATCCAGCCCTACAAGAAATATTAAAGGGGACTCTTTGAGTGGGAAATAAAGACCAAAAGCAACAAAGACTAGAAAGGAACAGAAGAGGGGCTATTTATATATACAATGGAATAATAGCCATCAAGAAGAATGAAATCTTGCAGTTTGCAACAACGTGGGTGGAGATAGACTGTAATATGCTAAGCAAAATAAGTCAGAGAAAGATAAATGACATATTATTTTACTCATATATGGAAGTTAAGAAACAAAACAATTCAACATAGGGAAGGGAAAGAAAGAAAAAGAGAGGGAAGGAAACCATAAGAAACCTTAACTATAGAGAAAAAACTAAGGGTTGCTGGAGGGGAGATGAATGGGAGATAAGCTAAATGGGAGATGGATATGAAGGAGAGCACTTGTGATGAGCACTGGGTGTTCCAAGTCAGGAATCACTAAATTCTACTCCTGATGTGGGACCCAGGAAATCTAACAAAAATCCCCTACCCCTGGAGAAGCAGAGCAGGACTAACTCCATTTTGTGCTACATCGCCATCTCATGTAAAACCCCCCACACGACCTGCCTATTGTTTAAGGCACTCCCTCACCCTAGTTTAGCTATTAAGCACACCCTTATCAGAAACTAGCACAAATAGGAATGCAGGACCTCTGACCTTTAACTGCCAAGAAATGAAAACCCCTCCTTTGCCCGCCAAACCTGTGCACCAATTCCAACCAGAATAATAGGCTAGTTCAAATGGTCACTATAAGGTGAATTGTAATTCAATTGGCCACCTGCGTGTGGACCAACATGACTGTTCAACTTTCTGAGTATGTTACAATCTCATTGGCCACTGGCCCCTTAACACTGCTGTGCTTCTTAGTCTCGGAGTCCAAGTCCCTGCTCTGCTGTACGGAGTATACTTGGACCCAAGCTCGAGCTTGTAAATAAACCCTCATGTACTTGCATCAATGTCAGCTCCTTGGTGGTTTCTCAGATTCGCAATCTTGGGCACAACACTGAAACCAATATTACACTATATGTTAACTAACTAGAATATAAATAAAAACTTTTTAAAAATTAAGTTTTTATTTAAGTAATCTCTACACCCAACATAGGGCTTGAACTTAGAACCTCAAGATCAAGAGTCACATGAACTTCTGGCTGAGCCAGCCAGGTACCCCTAACATTTCACAACTTGTAATGTTTGTATCTTTGGAAGACGGTTGAAAGCTCTCAAGCTACTTGTTGAAAAGAAAACCACAGGCCCTAAATGGCTTCACTTAGATTAAGGGCCCAAGTCAATAAACCAAGACTTGATACCTAACCTGACTGTAGCTTCAGGACCCCAAAAATGTAACCTTTAACCAATCAACATGGAAATTTTCTGATCAGCATATAAATTACAGATGAGCCCCTTTTATTTTCCTTGGGAGGGAGACCTCACCTAAAATAATGGATTCTTTGCTAGTAATTTCCTTTTTTTCCACTCCCTTTCCACCTTTGAAAAAAAAAAAAAAAACTTTCCTTTTCTGTAGCCCTTTGAAGCTCCCCTCTACTTGCTAGATGGGATGTTGCCTGATTCATGAGTTGATTAGTTAAAGCCAATTACATCTTTAAAATTTATTGCTTTGAATTTTTGTTATTTAGCACACTCATCTGCAATTGATTGAACAAATATTTTTTTAATTTGCAGATTTAACATTTTTGTCAACGTTCTATTGCTTTTTAGTTTTCCTTTTTTTTTTTTTTAGAGAGAGAAGGAGAGAGAGGTTGGGAGAGGGGCAGAAATAGACAAGAAATCTTAAGCAGATTCCATGCCCAACAAGGGGCTGGATCTCACAACCCTGAGATCATGACCTCAGCTGACATCAAGAGTTGGACACAACTATCTGAGCCACCCAGCCACCCCACTTTTAGTTTTTAATTATAAATTTTAAGTGATACCTAAATCATTATTTAATTATTTAATTAAATTATTTTGGGTGACAAGTACTTATTTTTTTCTGTTGTGAATTTTAACAAGCTCCTGACAAATTTGAAATCTTGATTTCTTAAATTTTAAATTGTAAATTGCTCATAAAATGATCTAGCTGTGGGGATATTCATTTTTCTTCATATCTTTCTATACCATTGTTGTAGAAAACCATGAAAACTATATTATGGTTTGAGATTAAAAACAAACAAACAAACAAAAGGATTATCAGGAAGGGAAAATTCCTGTAGAGTTTGGAGGGGTAGGGAGAGGGCTGGAGCTGTTCTTTCCTGGAAAAAAAAAAAAAAAAAAACAAGAATCAATAGGTCTAATCATCTAAATGCTTTAGAAAAGAAAATTGAGATTCTAGAAAGTTGGGTACCTGAGGTTACAGAATAGCCAGTTGGTATGTTAACTCTTTATTAATTTGACAGACATGTATTGAAAATAAGTATATGCCAAAACAGTGCTGAGGTTATAGACACAAACATGAATGTGAAACCTGCATGCCTCCCTCCAAGTTCTTAGTAGAATAAAGGAGATGAAGGAGATGTGCTCAAATATACAGAAAACAGTGAGATAAAACTGCTAGTAAAGGAGTAAAATACTATTGCAGAAATGTATACAAGGACTTGGTTTCTTCTAGGGATGTCAGTGAGGGCTTCCCTCAAGAAAATGGCATTTAACCTGTAGGAAAAAGGCTGAGTAGAAGTTCACCAATGAAGGAATTTCATTCTATGTGCTCGCTTCGGCAGCACATATACTAAAATTGGAATTTCATTCTAACAGAAGAGAAGACATGGGCCAAACTGCAGACTGATAAAAGAAAAGAATGATGTGATTGTAAAACAAAATGTCTATGTGCTGTATAAAGTTGTTAACTGCATAATTCATTCCCCCTCATTTCTTTTCAACCTGTACCTCCTAAAGGGTTTCAAAAAAGGTCAAATACACACATATGCAAAAAATGATTCCATCACAAGTGACCCAATATTGAGGCAATGTATTAGATCATGCAGCAGTGAGAGGGAAGTATACTACATTAGGAGCGTATAAATTAATTGATGTTGTGCAAAATGTATTTATTCAGCAAATGCTACTAAGTGCTTTTATCTATCAGGGATTGATGGACTTGGTGAGTATATCTGTCTTTAAATTCCCATTCATCTCCTAATACTTTTGTAAAATGCAATATATAATAGAATTTAAGATCTATAGAATATTTGCACTATAGTAAGAGCTTTAAGATACTATTAAATCATTTTAAGACTTTGGTTATTGAAGTGAAATTCTAGATGTACCTAAATGAGTTTTATCCAAGTTAGTAGTGTGATGTTTGATATCTACCTTTAGGAGAACTTATTGGGTAGCAAATGCCAATTTTCCACATTTGAGATCATTGATATGAGAAAAGGGCACATTTACTTTGGACTTCTGTAGAGGTGCTAAGTAATATTATGAGCGATATGATTTAAAGAGAAGCCTCTGAAGGTTATAACTTTATTAGGATTCTGATTTACCTTGTGGGCTATTTCTCTTGCTTCCAAATCTTGTTTATTAACTTATGATTCCAATAAGCCCAAACTTAAGGAGAAAGATGGCCACCAACCTCATCAGCTCTGCTCCCGTCCTGCAGTGCCAGGGTTCGTGAGGAAGAACATTTTCTGTGACCATATTAAAACCGCTTAAAAACATAAAGTTGAACAAAAATCAAAATGGCTCACTAATGCTTCAGCAAAGTTCAATTTTAAAGTAAACTTTCTCCTCTCTTCCGCAAACCTCCCTTCCTCCCTTCTTAGCCTATTTTTTTCAGGAACCCAGTAGGAACCTGAAAAATCCTGAGGAGGCATTGTACATGTACATGATTCCTGTTGAAACTGGCTAGATCCTGTATTTCCCTATAAAACCTCTCAGTCCTTTCCTCTGGAAGAGCATGCAGTTTTTTGAGGGTCATAGCCTATTGCCGCCTCCTTTACCCAGCAAAACAATAAAGCTATTTATCCCAATAAAGCTCTTTATCCCAAACTCTGTCTTGGTGTTATAGTTTCTCTCCAAAGGACAGAGGTCGGTTTTCAACAACAATGTCAAAGAGACCTCTGTCAAGCAGGTTAAAAATTGATACCCACTTTAACAGCTCAGCTCACAGGTCTATGACATTTATTCTTGTTTAATTACAAAACAGTATTTTTATCAAAATAAATGCGACAGCATTGTCTATCCAGCTGATATGAAGAGTTAAATAGAAATGCTCGATTGGAGCGTGTTTTTCTAGGTCTCCAGCTGCTATCTTGCTATAACCACAGTTTGAGTATTTGGGACTGCATGGCCCATAAAGCGTATAATATATATATATATTATCTTGACCTACGCAGAAAAAATTCACCAACTCTTAATCTAAATCATGAAAAAAAGTGAAAATATAACTCACACTAGTATAGGTAAAACATAATATACTATGTATTTGAGGCAAAGAAGATAAAACTTAATGAATTTATATGCTTGTTTCTCTTTATTATTCCTCTTTAACCTCCATATTTTTCAAATATTGTACAACAAAAATGTACAAATTCTGTTAACAGGGACAAAAGTATAATATAATTTATTTACTACACATGAAATGGCATAATATTATTTGAAGTTAGACAATAAAGTTGTGTGTTGTAAATCTTAAGGGCAACAACTCAAAACATTTCTTTAAAAAGGATAGATAATAATCCCATAGTGGAAATAAAATGAAATCTAAGTAACTATGGGGTAATTAGTTCACAGATCTCGAGGCCGAGAGATTTGTCAGAGCAATGGGTTAAATATCAAGAAAAACTATTATATTTAATCCTTACATGTTGGCTGAAATAAAACTACTACATTTGTGGTATGAATAAATCTACACAAGTTCATACAGAACACAAGAAGAAATGAGAGCCTGTGAATGGAAGTATCTCCAGACACCTGGAAAATTGAAGACTGAGTTTTCACCTCAGTAGTTGGGGTTATATTAAGGCCGCCAGAACTGGAGAGAAGCACTGGTTAACTTACTGCGAATAAAACCAGCAACAGTGACCTCTAGAGTGGAGGTGAGGATTGGCTGCCTTGGGTAGGTACTGACAGGGTCATAATGCGGGGCAGGGGTGGGGGAGGGGGTGGCAAACGGTATCCCCTAAAATAGGAGTATAAAATAAACCTAGAGAGAATATAAAAAGAGATATTTTCCCAATTCTTTCAAAGGAAAACTGCTCAAGCTCTTGGAGAACCTAGCCAGTGAATACAGCACTGATCAGCGAGATCTTAGAACGACTCTAGAATTGAGAATGACCTCCGACCATTGTGATCAGGAAGGGGTTTGTGAAGGAAGCTACTATAAGAAGACAGGATTCTACGCTCATTAGGTAATATCCCACTGAGTAGTGGGCTTTCAGAGGCCAGCAGGGGGGGCCACAGGAGGGATGTGCAGGGCTTGATGGCAACAGTCTACGCCCAAAAGGATCAGGATTCAGTGCTCATAGGGAGGGTGGGACGTTTGGAGGAGTTTGAACCTCTGCAAGCAGGGACAGTGCCTTATTCACCACCTTCCAAAACACTTACCAAAAGCGCCTTGTTCAAAATGCACTCTCAATAAACACTCTATCAGATGGCATTAGATTGGAATCAATCTTTGCCAGTGATTCTGTGAAAATATCTGAATTCAAAAAAAGCAAGATATAGGTCTATATTTAAGGATAGTAAACATTTTCTGAATGACAAAGCTAGAAATAAGTAAATCTTACATCTTTTCAGTATTTTTATTCATTCAATAAGCATATATCAAGTACCTACGTATGCCTGGTGCAATGCTGTGCACTACAGATAAAAGAGTGAGTAGTCTCTGATCAAATAGACTTATAGTCTTCCCATGGAAACAGACAAAGTACAAGGATAGAATTCATATATTGTGACTGAAAAAAAATAATAATAAACACAGGCCTATAGAACCTATAGCTCTAAATGGTCTTTGAAATACTATTGAGTACAGGGGTGCCTGAGTAGCTCAGTTAGTTACCCACCTTCAGCTTAGGTCATGATCTCAGGGTTCTGGGATCAAGCCCCATATCTGGTTCCTTGCTCTGCAAAGAGCCTGCTTCTCCCTCTGCTCCCCTCCTCCACTTGTGCACTCTCTCAAGTAAATAAAATCTTTTTTAAAAATGCTATTAAGTACAGATACTTTACCTATATTCCATAAGTATGGTTGAGAATATCTATCTTCTATGAAACTATTCCACTTGAGATATGTTTTACGTTTTTCTCAGCTATCAACTGCTGCGGACTGCATAGTGTATGGTGGAGTTCTCTTGTTTATCATATAAATCGATGATCATAATGATGTTACATCTTTGTAAATTTGTCAGTGTAAATATGTGTGTTTAGGGACTATTCAGCAAATATGTGCCTTTGCTTCCTCGGGGAGTTTAAAATGTGTAGCAGCATCAGAAATCACCACAAGCTGTGGGCAGAGGCTAAAAATGGTATTTGCATAATTTTGCAGATGCCAAGGTTCTGAGCCAAATCATTCTGATTCTATTCCTAGAGTCTGAAGAAGAATAAACCACCACCTTCCTTTTTTATAGACAGAGAAAGGTTCAGATTTCACACCAAGTGGGCCCCATTTGCTTTGTGTTTGGTATTCTTTTCCTAGCACTTAAAGCTTGGGTAGAGAAAAGGAGCCCACTAATGTCACTTTACATACATTTGTAATCCACCCCCTCTCATTTTGTCTTGTTATTGGTCCTATCTAGAACAAGGCTAGAGCATTCTTTCAACCAAGACCTATGACTTACCTGCTTTCTGTTACACACTGGACTTGGAAGATGAGATACCTATGAGGACAGAACATTTGAAAACCTAAATGCAAACATTCATATTTCATTCTCAATTAATTTATCAAACCTGATACCTTACCACCCTGGACGGTGCCTAGAATAACAAACCCCATTCCCGCCCAATCTCCCCATGAAGAAGGGACTTTGATTTTTATCAATACACTGGTCAGTGAATCAGCTGGTCTTTCTGGCCCAGGAAGGATCATGAATTGATCAGCCTTCAGAAGTGAGAGGGTAAACCAAGAGATCCTCCTCAAGACTGGCAAAACCTTCACATCCTAGACACAGGAAAATTAGCACTTATTTGTAGTTTTAGTCCAAAAACATGCTCCTTTTTCAAATTAGATTTTATTGACAAAATTTCAATTTAATTGATTCTTTGGGTTTGGTCATATATTTAATAAGGAAAAGTGTAGCATAAGTTGTAAACAAATTCACACTCTGTGCAGAAAGAAGGTCATGAACCACGATTCTGCCAATGTGAACTGTACATTATGATTGAACAGATGCAATAGCTGGGCAGACTTCTTCAGTGAAAAATGTTAATAGAACAACATAAAATATACCAAATTCATCAACTTATTCTGCCAAAAGTAGTCAGACTAATTATTTTGGTGTTTACAAAAGATTGGATTTTCCAACTTTGTTTTCTGACTATTTCTTTTGGTATAGAAACATGGCCTATGATAGACGTTTATGAGTCATTTAATGACAAGTAATATTGAATGACTTTCAACCGACAAAGTTAACTTTTTCTTCTTTAACCACAGTGTGTACGCATTGATGGAGACAGGCAGGGAGGGAGAGAGTGACAGATTTCTCCATCAAGAGGTAACTGAGTAAATGCCTATGTTCTGAAAATGTACAATCTTCCCTAAATGACCTACAGTGAATCAAAAAGTCTTCTTTCACAGATCTTCCTTATAGGAGAATTCAAAATGATATGTGTAACAAACTATAGAAATGATCCCTGAAAGGCACAAAAACAGACACACAGATCAGTGGAACAGAATAGAGAACCCAGAAGTGGACCCTCAACTTTATGGGCAACTAATATTCGATAAAGGAGGAAAGACTATCCATTGGAAGAAAGACAGTCTCTTCAATAAATGGTGCTGGGAAAATTGGACATCCACATGCAGAAGAATGAAACTAGACCACTCTCTTTCACCATACACAAAGATAAACTCAAAATGGATGAAAGATCTAAATGTGAGAGAAGATTCCATCAAAATCCTAGAGAAGAACACAGGCAACACCCTTTTTGAACTCGGCCATAGTAACTTCTTGCAAGATACATCCACGAAGGCAAAAGAAACAAAAGCAAAAATGAACTATTGGGACTTCATCAAGATAAGAAGCTTTTGCACAGCAAAGGATACAGTCAACAAAACTCAAAGACAACCTACAGAATGGGAGAAGATATTTGCAAATGACCTATCATATAAAGGGCTAGTTTCCAAGTCTATAAAGAACTTATTAAACTCAACACCAAAGAAACAAACAATCCAATCATGAAATGGGCCAAAGACATGAACAGAAATCTCACAGAGGAAGACATAGACATGGCCAACATGCATATGAGAAAATGCTCTGCATCACTTGCCATCAGGGAAATACAAATCAAAACCACAATGAGATACCACCTCACACCAGTGAGAATGGGGAAAATTAACAAGGCAGGAAACAACAAATGTTGGAGAGGATGCGGAGAAAAGGGAACCCTCTTACACTGTTGGTGGGAATGTGAACTGGTGCAGCCACTCTGGAAAACTGTGTGGAGGTTCCTCAAAGAGTTAAAAATAGACCAGCCCTACGACCCAGCAATTGCACTGTTGGGGATTTACCCCAAAGATACAAATGCAATGAAACGCCGGGACACCTGCACCCCGATGTTTATAGCAGCAATGGCCACGATAGCCAAACTGTGGAAGGAGCCTCGGTGTCCATCGAAAGATGAATGGATAAAGAAGATGTGGTTTATGTATACAATGGAATATTACTCAGCTATTAGAAATGACAAATACCCACCATTTGCTTCAACGTGGATGGAACTGGAGGGTATTATGCTGAGTGAAGTAAGTCAGTCGGAGAAGGACAAACATTATATGTTCTCATTCATTTGGGGAATATAAATAATAGTGAAAGGGAATATAAGAGAAGGGAGAAGAAATGTGTGGGAAATATCAGAAAGGGAGACAGAACGTAAAGACTGCTAACTCTGGGAAATGAACTAGGGGTGGTAGAAGGGGAGGAGGGCGGGGGGTGGGAGTGAATGGGTGACGGGCACTGGGGGTTATTCTGTATGTTAGTAAATTGAACACCAATAAAAAATAAATTAAAAAAAAAATGATATGTGTAGATATTCCCTTGTCCACAAGATGGAGCTTAATCCCCACCACCCACCCCATAGGCTAGACTTAGTGGCTCATTCCCAAATAACAGTAGACAAAGGGGAAAACAGTGACTCTGCAGTGGACAGACCTAGACACCTCCTTAATCAAGTGATGAAGGTTCACAGCATCTGTGTTTTCACATGGATATGATGTATTCCCTGATATCACATGATGAGAAAAAAACTCCACTCTGTGGTTGGTCTTCATTCCTAATGCCAATAACTCTCACCTCACCATGAGAAAAATATCAGGCAAACCCAGACTGGATTTGCCTGGCCCCTGCTCCTCAACATTGTCCAGGTTATAAGAGTGAGGAGAAGAAAGAACTGTCACAGATCAGGGGAGACTAGACACATGACAACTAAGTGGTACCTTCTATTAGATTCTGGAATGGGAAGAGGATATTCATGGAAAACCTGGCAAAATCTAAATAAAGTGTAGAATTACACTAATAATAATGTACTAATGTCAATCTCCTGGTTTTGACAAATGAATCACAGTAATATATGATTTTAGTGATGGTGGAAGCTAGTGAAGCAAGTCATATTTAGTATCTTTGCAGGCTTTTCTGCAAATCTAAAATTATTCTAAAATAAAAAGCTTATTTCTAAAAGTCTGCTGTTATAGAAGTTGCACTAGTAATTAAGAAATAGGAAAATAACAAGGCAAGTCACATAACATTAGCTGTTCATGAATAATGTAAGGAAAACACAGATTGAAAATTTAAAGTGTGGGGGTGCCTGGGTGGCTCAGTGGTTAAGCATCTAAAATTAGGACTCTCTGGAGTCCTTCTTCAACCCGGTGTTTCTCAAATTCCTTCAACTTAAAATATTCAATATGCCAAGGCACCATATTTTCAGTAGTGTGTCCTGAACCCTGCCAACATCATCTTACATGTAGAATTTGGTAGATTTGGCAGAGGGAACAGAGGGAAGACAGGAGGCAGTGACTGGACCGTGAAAACCAGCTGGTGATCCTTAGGGGATATGCAGGTGGCTGAGAATAAGGAGGGCAAGGCATGGATTAAAAATAGGTAGACGGGAGGCCTGGGTGGCTCACTGGTTGAACATCTGCCTTAGGTTCAGGGCTTGATCCCGGGGTCCTGGGATTGAGTTCTGCACTGAGCTCCCCGCAGGGAGCCTGCTTCTCCCTCTTGCCTGTGTCTCTGCCTCTCTCTCTCAGGCCATGATCCCGCAGTCCTGGGATCAAGTCCCATATCAGGCTCCCTGAAGGAGCCTCTGCTTGTGTCTCCCTCTGCTTGTGTCTCTGCATCTCTCTTTCTCTCTCTTTCTCTCTCTCTCATGAATGAATAAATAAAATCTTTAAGAAAAAAAAAAAAGAAAATTTTAAGTATGACCAGGTCATTGCCAAAAAACCCAAAGATTATCTGGTTCTTCTCAGCAGAATTAAAAGGGAATGACACCTCTCATCATCATTTCATTATAGTACTCAGCTATTTTTCTATTTTTCCTTCAGTCATATTCTTGTACATTAAATTTTAAAAAGACGTTTGTCTCTGCTCGTCATTCTAGATTTTTCTTAATCTCCTCAGTGAAGCGGAGCATTGTTCTCATGGCCATTTCCACTTCTTCCTGCGGCTCTTTGGTTTCCCAGTAACCATTCTATCTTATTTCAATAATAGCACCTGGACTGTTTTGGGAGCTAGGCTGAGTGGTGTCTAGTAAGACTGTGAATCAGATTGTAAGGCCCCCCAGCCAATACAGGACATATGTTCAAAGTTAGGACAACGTTACTGCCTGCCTAGAATCTGAAATCTGCACAGAGGGACTTAACATATGCCACTTTGTAATTCCAGTAGCTGGGCTCTCATAAGTCTGCAACCTAGACTGCCTGAATTTCCCCAATTCTGTTTCCTAGTCAGGTTCTCCAATCTTGCATCACTAAATGAGCTTTCCTGCATTCCCCAAACAAAACTATCTCCCCCACAGGACTATTACAAAGCCAGCCATTCACATTATTCCTTAAGAAAGTTCTGGAACCTGTGCATATTTTAAGTAAATACATGGAAGTGCAGTGACTAAGTTGTTCAGCTGAGCAGTCAGATGAACTCACGCTGCATTTAACATTTACCATTAATGTCAAAATATTCTCTTCTCTGTGTTAAGTCATCACTGTAAAACTTCCTGATACAGTTTAGAATTCTTTTTCTGTTTTGTTAGGCCTTATGCAAGTTAAGAATAGCTGGTCAACTGGAGAACTTTGAACTCAGAGTATCTGATGATATTAAAGAATACTGATTAATTTTTTAGAGGTGATAATATTATGGTCATGTTAATTTTTTTATGAAGAGTCATGTCTTTGGAAATGTATACTAAAGCATTTGTTCATTAAATAAGTGACTGAGATTTGCTCCAAAATGACTTAGGAACAGAGAAAAGTGAACAGTGAGGGTAGAGGAAGCATGTAAATAATTATCGACTCTGGGTGATGAATACATACGTGTTTTCTATTCTATACTGTTTCTCTACTTTTTGTATGTTTGGAGATTTCCATAATTAAAAAATGTAATAAGACAATGACTGATCATATCTGAATTATACATTATTATCATTATAGTTACTATTAATAGCAGAATTTTATGAGGTTTATTTGCTGAGTTGAGAGACTGTTAAACTGGTACATGCCAGGAATTTCTGCTCCTTCTACTTGCTGATCACAGATGAGCTTACAAGGAATACTAACTTTTCTAAAGGAAGAAAGAAAAAGTTTAAGTGACTTTTCACTTCTTCCTAAGGGATACATTTTTAACTTCTTGTTAACTATGAAAGTCTGGATCTGAGTCTAAATTTCTAATTTTATATGACATAAGGGTTAGGAAATAAATCTACTTATGAGAAAGGCAACCAAAAACTCAGATTTTACCAAAGGCAGCTTGGTCCTAAATTAATTTGTACAAACAGTACCTTTTAGGAAATTGGTTTGACATAAACATTTACATTTCAGTAAATTCAGTTTAGAGGAGATTAGCTAACTGGGAGCTGCTATTGTTTTGATCTTTGATTTTTGAACCTAGGAGAAGTATTTTCCTGTTCTTTCTGATATGTAAAGAAGAAAGATCAGAAGGGCATCTATAACTATACATTAGGGTTAGCCAGACCCCTAGAAAAGATGTACTGCTTAAGGATTATCATCCCCAGAAATTCCATATGTATTAGCACTGGAATCGCAGAATGCTAAGCAAAAGTTTTTCTTATCCATATCTTGCCACTTTTTGCCCACGTATAGAACCTCAGATTGACATCTGTTCATCCTTCCTTTTTGTCTGCTCTTAATGTTTTAAGATTTCAGGATTGTAATTAATGAGTTAGGTAAGTGCATTGAAATAATTGCCCACCTTGCAGGGACCTAACACTTCCTCCTACATCAAGGCCTCTGTCATGGAGACCAGTGAATTCCTTGCACACCTTGTGTGCAGGAAGCCTTGCACCTTCCTTGTGACAGAAGCCACAGCATGGGCTCATGTGTGTACATTTTAATTTCCACCATCTGAGTATTTCTGAAAAGCCAAGCTATGCATTTTAAAGTATTCTGGTTATTTTTTACTTCAGCAATTCTAGGTATGGGGTGGCGAGTTACATTAGCTTACTCACTATCTGCCTAGCATTTATGATCTATGGAGGGGCATATCTGTCTCTTTCCCTAGACTAGGAGCTCCATGAAGCCAAGGACCACTTTGTCTTTACTCTTCTCATTACCAGCTTACAACAGGAAGTTTGCATATGGTCATTACCCAATAATAAATGTCAAGTGAAGCAGTAAATTGATTTTCTTCGGGTGACATAGGAAATGCTAATCATCTTTTTTTTTTAATTGTGAACCATACACAAAAAATAGGAACTTGAATTGATCACAGCATTCCAAAAGGCTCACTGCTCAAGTATTATCTCTCCTGTGAATTCCAAATTTGATATCAGTGTCAGAATCACAAAATGCTAAGCAAAATCAGTCTCTGTTATATCTAACCTCTTTTTGCCCCAAATTAAAATATTAAGAATAATTTCAAGAATAATGAATACCATTTACAGACTACCCACTTCAAGTAAAAGTATTACAAAAGCTTAAGAGACATCTTATAATCTTTCTCCAACTTTGTGCCCTCACTTTCCTCCTCTGCATCCCTTGCTGAGGTACTCACCACTATCTTAACTTTTTAAATTCTCTGTATAGTTTTACCACTGTGTGTCCCCACATAAAATATTACTCAGGTTTGAAAAACTGAACTTATCCATATAAAGATAAGCCAATACTTCCCATACTATATAAAATTTCCTTATGGAACAAAAATTAGTATCTCTCTACCATAGTCGGGAATGTGCTACTCTGTGATTTTTTTTAAAAGATTTATTTATTATTTATTTATTTATTTATTTATTTATTTATTTATTTATGATAGACATAGAGAGAGAGGCAGAAACACAGGAGGAGGGAGAAGCAGTCTCCACGCCAGAAGCCCGATGAGGGACTTGATCCCAGGACTCCAGGATCGCGCCCTGGGCCAAAGGCAGGCACTAAACCGCTGAGCCACCCAGGGATCCCTGACCCTGTGATCTTAAAAGACTTCTTTTTGGGAAACCAAAAAGTGGTAGAAAACTCAAGTGGGCAAACTCATGAGTGGAACCTGAGAAGTATAGGGCTGAAGGCATTCAGCAAGGCTGTAGTGTAGACCAGCTACTGACATCTAGGAGAAATGTGGTCAGATCCAGTGAGTTGCTTAGTGCATTCTGCTTTGAAGTTCACATTGACCTGCCAACATCTCTCAAATCAAAACAGCACTTCCATGAGGTGAAATGAATGTCTTAACTGATCCAAGCAGGAGAGCGTGCAGAGGACTAGAGGAACTTTATCAAGATAAGCCAAAGACTGATCAAAGTCTTGGCCAGATAGTACTGGGTATTGTGTCTTCAAGTTACAAAAAAGGACAATGGGGCACCTGAGTAGCTCAGTCAGTTGGGTGTCCCCCTCTTTATTGCGGCTCAGGTCATGATCTCTGGGTCATGGAATCAAGCCCCATGTTGGGATCCATGGTCAATGTAGAGCCTGCTTAAGGTTCTAGCTCTCCCTTTCTCTCTGCATCCCCCAACTCATGCTCTTTCATGCTTGCTCCCTCTTTCTCTCAAAAAAAAAAAAAAAAAAAAAAAGGCACAATGGCTCCTGAGATCCCAGTGAAAACACATGATTCTGCCTTTTGAGTCACTTGACCTGATCTATACCTTCTTTTTGGTGCCCAGTTAGAATCCTGGGATCTCTCTTTATTATCATACCAGGGATTCCCAGGTTCCCTCATCTGTTGGATACTCTGTTGTCTGTATGAAATGCTTTCTTCTTTCTACTCTTACTTTTGTTACTTGGTGGATCACTTCCTCCAACAGATTTTGAGGAAATGGGTGTGGCAGTAAATTTCTGAAGCTCAAATGCTTGAAAATATATTTGTTTCATTGGTGAAGAATTTGAGGGAGGAGATAATTTTCTTCAGAATTTCAAAGATATTGGGTACCTGGGTGGCTCAGTCAGTTAAGTGTCTGACTCTTGGTTTTTGGCTCCAATCATGATTTCAGGGTCACTGGATAGAGCCCCATATCAGGCTTACACTCAGTATGGAGTCTGCTTTAGATTATCTCTCCCTCTGCCCCATCCCCTCCCATAAATAAATAAATCTCTTTTAAAAAAAAAAGAATCTCAAAGATACCTTTCCATTGTCCCCTTGCTTCAAGTATTCTGTTGAGAAATCCAAACTCATCCTGATCCTGTATGGACGACCTGAATTGTTATATTCTCTCCGAAGGTCAGAAAAATTTCTGCTTTATACTCAGTGTTCAGAAATTTCATAATGATGTCTAGGTCTATCTTAATTTTTGTACTGGACACTCAGAGAAACTTTCCAACATAAAAACTCATGTACTTCCATTTGAGATATTTTCTGAGTTATTTTACTGATGGTTTCACCCCTCCGTGTTTTTTTCTGTTCTCTCTTTCTGAAACTCCTATTATTCAGATGTTAGACATCTTAGATACATCTTCAGATTTCTTTGTGTATATGATTTATTTCTACCTCTTTCTCTTCCTTACTATTTTTGTCATGTTTTACTTTTTATATAATTTTAAGTTTTACAATAGGATCTCTGTCACATGTTCTTCCTCCTACCCTTTTTACCCTAAGCCTTTAAAAAAGTATAAAGCAATTTTTAGCTTATGGGCTGTATAAAAATAAGCCACAGGCAAGATTTGGCCTGCAAGCTATAGTCTACTGGACTTTGATCTAGACATCTTTAATATGAAAGTAGAGAGCCGGGGATCCCTGGGTGGCGCAGGGGTTTGGCGCCTGCCTTTGGCCAAGGGCGCGATCCTGGAGACCCGGGATCGAATCCCACATTGGGCTCCCGGTGCATGGAGCCTGCTTCTCCCTCTGCCTGTGTCTCTGCCACTCTCTCTCTCTCTCTCTCTCTCTCTCTCTGACTATCATAAATAAATAAATAAATAAAATTTAAAAAAAAAGTAGAGAGCAATAAATAGACCTTAGACCCATAGGATTAATGAGGTTAAGACTAACAGGAAACTTAAAGCTTTTGCCAGGGACCTGTTTCTCTCTAATCAACTATTATGTCTTTTCAGACTCCACTAACAATCCATTTGCTTTTCTGCAAAGACCCAGGCCGACATAAATGAAGGTCACTGATATGGCTCCAGCCTTTGAACAAGCAAAGCTTTGTGTTCCTTACCCCAGACATCAAGCCCAAGACCCTATCCAGCCCATACTAGCTCTCAGAGCATGTGCATACCCCTCTTGTCCTAAGATGACCTCCTGAAGTCAGGGGCTGAATCTTGCTTCATTTTAATATTAAGTGTTTAAGGCAAAGTGGACATGGGATATATGTTACATATATGTTTGCTCAATGTACATACTCCATCTTTCCTCATGAAGAGTCATAAACTTCCCTGCCCTTTTCATCAATATGTATATAATCCCAATCCCTGTGGTTATAAAAACTTGTTGTATTCTCAGGTGAGTGAGATAGATTTGAGCCAGCCTCCAGTCTCTTCATTTGACTGATTCTTGAATAAACCCATTCCTTGCTGTGCATCAGGCAGATGAACTATACAACTATACAATTATATAATAATCTCCCTTAGGATCTGGTAATGGTTCCCTTCCCTCATTTTTTTCATTCTAGGAGTAACTACAGTCCAAGAGGCACTAGATCCCTTATTTCTGCACTATCACTTGTGGTTCTTCCACAACTACATCTTATAAACAGTCCTTTTTGTATCAGATTATCTTATTTTTTAGTATGCATTCCTGTTGGCACCCTGATAAATATAGCCAAAGTTATACCAACTACTGGTGTAAAAATCTGTATTACTTTCCTCTTGCTGCTGTTACAAATGACCATTAATGTAGCAGCTTAAAACAACACAAATTTACTCTTTCAGTCCCCAAAGTCAGAAGTCTAAAATCGAGGTGTCACAGGGCTGCATTACTTCTTGAGGCTTCGGGTTAGAATTCATTCCTTTGCTCTTTTTAGCCTCTGGAGGCCATCTGCATTCCCTGGTTTATGTCCCTTCCTGGTGTCACCCCAGTCTTTTGCTTCCATTGTCACATCTCCTACTACTCACTCTGATCCTCTTATCTTCCTATTATAAGGACCTTTGCGGTTACATTGGACCCACTCAGATAATCAAGGATAATCTCCCCATCTCTGGTTCCTTAACTTAATGATATTTACAAAATAACTTCATGGAAACACCTAGATTAATGTTGAATTTAATAACTAAAGACTACAGCCTAGCCAGTTTTATACATAAAATTGACAATTACATAGTTCCAGAAAACAGACTCTCAGAACTGGATCCTGGAATTGGGTGAGACTTGTTCATATATTTGAAGAATGCAAGGACTATTTTCTTAGCCAGGCAAAAATGGGATACAGATGATCTGTAATGTATAAAAACATCAGAGTCACTCAAATTGCCCCTATTGGCAGCATTATATGGTGTACAGATGGAGGGCAAGTTACTAGGATATCAAGTGTCTGTGGTACTATGGACATAGTACTGATGATAAAAATTATGGAGCCATGTTGCTTCTCCTGACAGCTAGGGAGCACAGTGGGGAAAAAATGGAAATTAAACAATATAAACACGAATTCAAATTTGAACATGAACGTGAATACAAGAATACAATTAAGAGCTTTCATGAAGAAGAACCAGAAAGTCCTTGTGGTGACATTGACTGGGTCTTGGTCCCCAGTCACAGAGTAGACACAGCTAATATGTAATTAAGCAAGAGTCTAATTGCAATATTAGCAGAATTAAAGCTCCAACCAAATGTTTGCTCCTTTCAGGTAGTTTTGCTAAAATAAAGACCCTGTTTAGAAGAAGCAGGACTCTGAATCATAGCATGGCAACATCTAAGCAGAAATGGATGAAATTAAAAACTCATCTTCCAAATCCACTGAGCTTCTCTTTTCTCCCTCCACTTTCCTTCACTCTGAGAAAATCAGTCCTCTTCTACACTCAAGTCTTTAAATGATATATCTGTATAAGTTGCTTTGCAAACTCATATGGACTCTTCTCAGGACACACCCCACTGCCTCTGTTCCCAGGCCCTTATGAGTTATACCCCCAAGTATCAGAGGAGAGAGGAATGAGGCCTACTCTAGAAAGGCAATGTATACATCAAAGGGTTAAAAGATTTTGTCAAACTTGTCAGAGCCTGGGGCAACGTGAAAGGGGATTCTAAAAAAATTCTAAATTCTAAATTCTAAAAATCTAGCCATCAGCCTGAGTTCATTGACATGGGTACAATATCATCTATGATCTGGGATTTACTGGATTGGTTTGAGCCCATGTGAATTAAGTCTATTCAGTTGGCTAATTGAAGCTTGAACTTAGTGATGCCTATAGAACCCTGAATAGAAGGAATCTTAAGGTTCTTGTAAATGGATATTTCATATGATTCTATTAAGGGCAATCTGCTAGCCATCCTTATGAGAGCCCTGAAGAAATTCCATTACGAAGTCAACATGAAATGCATTGCTAAAGGGACCATCAACATCCTTGAAGAGGTCTCTGGCTCTGTAGGCAGTGATAATGATGGGAAACACTATAATGGAATTGATTTCCTAAAACAATGGAGTTCTAGGATGGTCGAGCTCAGGTGAAAGTGCCTAACCATCAGAGAAAATTTTGAAAGAATTATCTGGTCTATGAATGAATCTGCATGTTGCACCTGCTTAAGCCAGAAGTGTCTGAGTTCCCTCAATGGGAAACAGCTTTGGACCATCTGGAGCAGCAATCTTTGGGGATATCCTGGGTATCTGAAATCATATACCTATCAACCAACATCTTAGAGTTTCCCATTCCATCCACATCTAACCCATCTTACCAACTTCTTGAGACAACATGCTTAGAAGCATAATATTTTCATTCCTTGACCCCAGGACACACACCATTGGAAGATACAACCAAAATCCTTGGAACAAGAAATCCTAACATCTAAGTACCACCAACAATAGTTGCCAGTATCTGATTCTGTAAGAGGACTGGCTGGATATATTGGGGATCTCACTCCACAGATGCTTCCAGACATAAAATAGACTTATAACATAGAACCAAAAAGCTCCAGATAAACCCTGTTCTGTGTGGTTTGGCAAATTACAGGGGAAGGAGAGAAAAGAGGCAACAAACTCCAAGCTCCATGTAGCTTTTTCAAGCAATGAATCTCACTTAGTGCCTCTCCTGCATGCTTCTATATAATCTAATCTACTCCTATTCACACTGTCTCCTAAAAATCTAAACTAAAGCCTCCATAAATCTCCTTTGCTCTCAGTTCATTTTTCCAGACTCCAAGTTTATGTCTCTGCTGTATCCTAGACTCACATCTAAGATTTGCTGCATGCTTTTGCCTTTTCTGGTTATGACTTTGGCTTTCTTTTTTTTCTTTCCTCTCTCCTTTTATTCTTTCTTTCTCCTTCCTCCCTTCCTCCCTTCCTTCCTTCCTTCCTTCCTTCCTTCCTTCCTTCCTTCCTTCTTTCCTTCCTTCTTCTCTCTCTCTCTTTCTCTCTCTTAACTCATTTTGTCTGTCCCAGATGATTCATAAGGTACCCCTCCTGTCAGGTCTACCCTACAGATACCAGGACATGTGATGACACACCCACTGGGCACATTTAGACTCAACTGGAAGGACTCAGACTATGTGAGCAATACTATACAGTCCAAAAAATATCAGGCTTAGAATCAAAAAACACGAGAATAAATCTTAACTCTGCTAGTTGATGTCTGTATACACTTGAGGAAGTTACTAAAAATCCCTGAGTTTAGTTCTCTCACCTCTAAAATAAGGCTGAACACTGATGAAAACTACCTCATAATTGAATTTCATAAGAATTAAATAAGATGAGAAACTGCTCAGTCTGATGTTTTTATACATAGTGAACATTCAAAGAGAAATTGTTATTGTCTCTGTATTTCACTTCAACACACATAAAATAGTTTCCATTAGAACACAGCTCAGGAATCTTTCATTTATTGATATTTTCATATTTAAAGTCATTCCACAAATGCTTTGAAACTGCTGAACTAAAATTCTAATTTTGGAAGCTGCTGTTTTAACAACAGTGACATAACTCCAGATGATGATGGAGAAAGATTCTAAGTCTTTACAGCAAACCAAGAACATCCCTTGAATCACTTAAGGTTCTTTTGCACACTGATGATAAATCAGCAATGCAACAGAATTAGTAAGATAAACAGAATCCATCTCCTTCCTTCTTGTCTCTATTACAGCTTCTCTTCTTGGCATTTAACTCAAGCACATAGATTAAAGAGATGTTCAATATTTCACAGAAGTGAGAAGCTCTGACATACTGTTGGAAAGGTGTCACCACTTAGAGGCAAAATAGCCAGTGAAGAGCAGCTTTATTTCCTAGGAAAAGCTCATTCTTTGATGTCAACACATGATCCTCTCTGGGCCAATCAGCATCTCCCTTAAAGAATTTTAACTTTTGAATGGAAAAATCTAGAAATTGAGCATTTTAAGAGCTCAATCTTATCAATGGCAGTATTCCCAAGGAGAATTCCATAAATTCTTACTGCTAAGGTCCCAGGATCCTGGATTCCCGTCCTTCCCAAGGTCAAAGCTTGAACCCATAATTACCCTCATATCCTTCCATAAACTCTCTCTTTTTGCTTAATCTACATAAGATTATTCCTGTTATTTAGAACCTCAGTAATTTTTAAAACCTACAAAAATACATTTGTTAAAATGAACTAAACATTGATTTCTGTAAAAATATTCTGTTGCAAAACTAAAAAATTGTTTTATCTGTTTTGGAATTAAAATCCACCAGAGGGAAGAAAGGATTTCAGCTGAATTTTCTCCAGTGTATGTAAAGCAAACCACATCACTCAGTGTAGGTTGAATTTTAAATGGACAGCTACTTCTATATTAATCAAACAGAATATTCATTATTATATTTTTTAGAAGAGGCATAAACCGATAATTGGAAAAAAAAAATTGAGCCTTAGACATGTTTTCAAGTTTTCTTTTTAAGTAAAATTTTGGAAATAACTTACATAGGCAAAACTACCTTAAAATAAAATAGGGAATATCTCTAATATAGGCCACATTGTCACCAGACACAATGGGGGTTTTTTGTACAATATTAAAGTAAATCAGGATACAATTATGTAAAAAATGCAGAAGAAATACAAACCAACTCTCAGAATGATTGTGTTAAGCAAGGAAAGCATACATAATTTGTCTTGACTTTTCTATTTTTCAGGTTTTTTGAAATGTATTTAAGTTATTTTAAATTATTTCAATAATGAAGAACTAAAATTAAGTTTTAAAGTACAGAAACCAAAAATAAAAATAAAATAAAGTACAGAATCCATAGAGAAGTTCCTAAATTTTAAAAGCACCCCAAATAAAATATAGATTGTCCTATAATAGAAAACATTGTTAATGATAAATTCATAATGAGAAAATACCCATTAAAAGCCTTCAAATTAGGGATCCCTGGGTGGCGCAGCGGTTTGGTGCCTGCCTTTGGCCCAGGGCACGATCCTGGAGATCCGGGATCGAATCCCACATTGGGCTCCCGGTGCATGGAGCCTGCTTCTCCCTCTGCCTGTGTCTCTGTGCCTCTCTCTCTCTGTGACTATCATAAATAAATAAAATAAATATTAAAAAAAAAGCCTTCAAATTAATTTATAGGGTTTTAGAGTCTTCTTGCTGTTTCTTTAGTCTGTAATTATCTTTGTTGAAGAAAAGTCAAAATATTTATAGCAAACTTATCTGCCATCCGGGCTTCAGTCCATTTGATGGTAGGGACTAGAAAATGTAGGGGGAGAAGTGGAAGTCTTCCCAGAGAAGGTAAAATCTCCTCCAAGATTGGAAAGATAAGCTGCAACCAGGCAAAGTAGTGGGGTACTAGAACACTAAATTTAAAGAAAAATCAATAAATGTTCATTACAGTTAAAGTAATTGTTAAGACAAGCCTCTAATAAATTCTGAAGGACGTTAGCTTTTTTCCAGAGCGGAACATTTAATCATCAGTCAAGATACACAACTTTTAGCAGCTACTCTTTACACATCTGGAGCTTTCTCTTCCATCTCCACTCAGAAAATGTACTTTTCTGCCATCTGCCCAAGTCTGATTCAGAGGTCAGTACAGAGCACGACAGGAATTCAAGCTTCTGCGGACGTGCATTTTCCGTAAAGAATCCGTTTGGGTTTTTGGTCTAGACAGCCATTTGGAGCAAATATTTTTTTTTTTTTTTTTTGAGCAAATTATACTATCTGCTTTGCTCAAAGGAAATGGCGAGGTTTCAGAGGTGCTTCACTGATCCACTTTTGCATATTATTTTCCACATAAATTGCAAAGAATAACACGAGATGGTTCAAAAGCAAGTCCATTTCCCAGTTTTTAGCAGATAATTACGGAACACAAAGGTTTTGTAACAAGAATCAACTAACTATAACTATGTTTATTAGAGCTGTTTTTTCCTATGCTGTCTAGGGGAAATGACTTGTGTTAGTCCTGGGATCATGCGCGGAGGGCAAGCCTAGGACCAGCCTCTAGTCAGAAGTTCAGGGCAATATTTTAGCGACCAGATGATGAACGCCTAAAACCATAATCGTGGGTACAATGCATAGTATGGGTCAGGTGTATTTCACTCACTGATGTGGCAATATGTTGTGCTCAGTGTGTTCTGATGTTTTGCTACACTTCAATATTAGCTGATGTGTTTCTCAAGAGGTGCTTACTGTTTTTATCCCAAGTTCCTACATCAGTAGTAACTTATCCATTCAAAACTTACCCAGGGGCGCATGGGTGGCTCAATTGTTTAAGCATCTGCCTTGTGCACAGGTCATGATCCCAGAGGGCTGGGGTGGAGTCCCACCCACATCGGGCTCCCTGCTCAGCGGGGAATCTGCCTCTCCTTCTCCCTCTGCCGCTCCCCCTGCTTATGGTCTCTCTCTGCGTGTCAAATAAATGAATAGCCTGATAATAAATATTTAAAAAACAAAAAGTTATCCAAAACATTCATATGACAAGGATTTTATTTATTCAAATGCCTACGAAGAGCCTTAATTTGTTCTCTTTTGTTCCAGAACCCATCACCTTCCACCTCCTACAAAGCCTGCTTTACTGATTTGTGTATTTCTCAATATTTCAACGGGACCAAACCTCCCATATCTTACCCAGAACTCCTTGGGCCTTGCATTCCCCTCCAACTATGCCTTCTTTCTCATCTTGGACAGGTGCTTTGAGCTTTTTGAACAATAATCTACATTTCAGGGCCTCCACTTCCTTTCTCCCATTATGCCACAACCCACTACCCTAAAATCTTCTCAAATTTACTGAAGTTGCTATCACCAGTGACATCTCCATTCCCCAAAGGCTGTTCCTTAGGGCCTGTTTGAGGCCTTTTGCATCTCACGCTATAATTTGCTCTCAGAGGCTTCAGTTAAATCAGTGATTCTTAACTTAGCAGGGTGTCATGGACCTTTCTACAATTTAATGGAAGTCATGGATACTTTCCTGAGAAAAATGAAGCATGGATAACATAAAATATACATACAAATTATATGTACATATACCTCCGTGTGTGTATTCCATGCACTTTCAGAAGAGATTCACAGATCATCTGGTAGCATACCACTGGCCTGAGGATAAGAACTCATCTGAATTCTGATGACGTCTTCACAATCGCCTCTATGCTATGCCAACCTGGATGCCCCACATGCCTTCAATGGCCGCTTGTCCCCATATAGTTTCACTCCCTCCGCCAAGCCTTTTTCTGCCCTTCTGTGTTTCTATACTTGTATTGACACCAAATAGCACATAAATATCAAAGACAGACTTTCCTCAAGCTTGGAGCCTGAGTTGAAGTTCTAACGTGTGGAAGGTCACTTTACAAAAAGTGGATCTTGCCTTAGAACAGAACTTTCACTTGGTAGTGAGGGATGTTCTAGCATTCTGCAACCTACTCATCGTGATGAGGACGCTCAAGAAGTTTTTTAAACATTATTTGTTTTCCTTTTTGTTTTGTAATATAACTGAAAAAAACCTGCCTGGACACACCCTTATTCAGATGAGGGATTAATCCCCCATTGTTGAAAATTACTCTCCCAGTTTGTATGGGCTTTGCCTCCCAGCTACAACTACTCATCGGAGTTGGTATTGGTCATTGTAACTGCCGCTGCTCCACAACCCACAAGTATGAAGACATAGCTGCTCCACTAAATGGAGAAGGAAAATTGCAAGGATGATATCACCTGGTACTAATTAACTGACCACTCACTCAAATGTACTTTTAATACCAAGCTCCTGAGATGTGCAGGAGGGAATATTTTGTTGGCCAGATGAAGACAAGTGGAGAGAATCATTTCTATATCTCAGATTGTTCTTCTTCTCTCTCCTCCCCTCCATCCACCTTCCTGCCCATTATTGGCACAGGCTGAAGAAACTAAAGACTGTCATCTTTGTCAAAGATCAAGAGGTATATCAGGGTACTTTGAGAGATGTGGACATATGGTTTGTCTTGCCCAGGCAAGCATGGGTCCCAGGAGAAATTTCTAGAAACAGGGTATTAGGGAATTGCCAGGGCAAAGCCAAGGTAAAATGCAGAAACTCATCACTAAATCTTTATTGGGACCAGATAGAAGAGGGAGCCAAGATTCTTCAGAGAGGATAAAAGGAAATCAAATTGAAAACAACCCCCAAGTCCAAATGTTCATAAGACGTCAAAAAAATGGCAGCTCATGAGCCATACGGGGCGCAAAATTTTTTATTTGGCTGGCACGGTGTATTAGCATTTTTCGAATTAAATGCCAACATTTAGAAGTTGAGATATTTAATGTCAAAGTCCAGATTCCAGTGTTCCTAGAAAACTCAAAGGAGGCTGAATTCTAACATGGCATCAGTGCCAAAATCCATTGCTGCTGTTGGGTTGTGAACACCAGCCACTGTCCCTGAGCCCAGTTGAATCATTTGCATTAGTCACCTGGACCTATAGGGATTTGATTCACCATGCACAAGGTTAAATGGCTCTCCCCGTTTTACTACCATGTTCATGCCTCTGAGTTGGATAAACTGAAGCAGTTACAAAGGGGAAATGAGGTAGGAAAATCTGTCATGTGGGTTTTGTCTCAGTGTCTTTCTGTGAAACACAAAACATGAGTTTACTGCATAACTAGACAACCTTTCAATAGTGTTTCATAAATCGTTGTTTGCTTTTTATTATAAATTTAAAATATATTCTTTAATCTCACTCATTAGACTTTATTCTTTATTATGTAAAACACCTACTATGAGCCAGTCACTCTTCTAGGCTCTAAAAATACTTCAGAAGATAGGTGCTCCTCTTTTAGACCTTGTGCATTGTGGAGAGATAGGTAAGAGACAAATAACATAATCACAGAGTGATAAATGATGTGAAACAAATTAAGCAAGATAATGTGGGGAAGGGCTACTTCAAACAAGCCTGGATTTTCTAATTTTTAACATGCAGAAAAGTGATGAGACACATATACCTACACCACCCTACCTTCGCCCCAAAAATCACACACGCTTCCTATCTTCTAGATGCTCTCAAGGACTAGTTTTAGTAAATGGATCTTGCCTTTCAAAACAAAGGTTGTACTGGCACACCTGGGTGGCTCAGTGAATTAAGTGTCCAACTCTTGATTTTGGCTCATGTCATGATCTCAGGGGTCATGAGACTGAACCCTGTATGGGGCTCCATGCTGAGTGTGAAGCTTGCTTAAGATTCTCTCTCTCGGGATCCCTGGGTGGCGCAGCGGTTTGGCGCCTGCCTTTGGCCCAGGGCACGATCCTGGAGACCTGGGATCGAATCCCACGTCGGGCTCCCAGTGCATGGAGCCTGCTTCTCCCTCTGCCTATGTCTCTGCCTCTCTCTCTCTCTCTCTGTGTGTGTGTGTGTGACTATCATAAATAAATAAAAATTAAAAAAAAATTAAAAAAAAAAAAAGATTCTCTCTCTCTCTCTCTCTCTTTCTCTCTCTCTCTCTCTGCCCCTCTGCCTAACCCTGGCTCATGCTATAAATAAATAAATAAATAAATAAATAAATAAATAAATAAATAAATAAAAAAAAATATTTAGAAAAGAAACAAAGCAAAGGATGAAAAATAGAAAGTGAATTGGAAGGTCAAGTAATTATGCAGGTAGTTCAGAGATTCACTGGGCTGCCTGCTGAAGCCCTTAGGTGACTATATGAAGAGCAGCCAACTTAATTGATCTAGCTCTCAGTATTCTGAAGTAAACATTGTTAACCTCCTGTCTTGCTGCTTAGACAATGATATTATTCTGTGATGTGTGGATGTTACTTTGTTACTAAGTAACCATGAATATTCGACCCTATTAATCTTTCAATCACTTATTTCCCCATGTGAGAAAAATTTTCTCTATGGAGACAAATTAAGGGTCTCTTTATTCATTACTCTCTCAAGCTCTCCCTGTTGAGTATAATATAAAGAAAATGAGTATCAAGCAATAAAATAAACAGCTTTTTAACTGGAGATATTTTTAATCAATCCCTGTAGGCTTTAAATATATATACATTTTACATATGCCATATATATGGCATAGAATACATTTCTGAGGCACAGCAGTCATCTATGGGAACGCTTAAAATCTAATTTCACAGAACTCCATCTGAAACCATGTATTTTATTGAAACCATACTAATCATGAAGCTCTTTAGGCTATTTTCTTGATTTCAGCCAAATATGTCTCATCATTAAGTTCTTACTTGTGATTATTCAATCGCCTCTTCACTTTTATAAAAATAGTGCACCAGCTCTTAAATGGTTATGAGCAAAAACTACTTCATTTTTCTAAATGTTGTAAATATCATAATTACTATGTTAAGTGCAATGAACTAAAAATATGGTATTCCCATTCTTTATTACATAGCATTATCACAAAATTCTGTTCTGCCCCTCCCATGATGTTTTTTAAACATAATTATTTGTCTTTGCCCATAGGCAAAATAAATAAAAATAAAAATTGAAAATCTAGTTTCACAGTATTCCTGAAACCAAAGGGCATTTTTGAGTTTGTTTTGCTGATGGATAAAGGAGTATGTATGCTTATATACAAAGACAGGATACACCAGCTATGGGAGAGACCAAAGGTACTGCAAAAGAAAAGCGCTGGCTAGTGCAGACACACTGCATCTGTGACACCAACACAAACAGTGGAAACGAGCAGTGCAAAGTCCATTACTGTACTGACAATGCCCTGCTTTGTCTACTTTATAAGGATGAGGATTGGGTGCCTGGATGGCTCAGTCAGTTAAGTGGCTGCCTTCAGCTCAAGTCATGATCCTGGGTCCTGGGATCAAGCCTGACATAGGACTTTTCTCTCTCAATAGAGAGTCTGCTTGTCCCGCTCCCTTTCCCTCTGCCTCTGCCCTTTCTCCCCCAATCACACTCATGTTCTCTCTCTCTCAAATAAATAAAATCTTTAAAAATGGCAATAAAAAATAAAAGGATGGGGGTTTTCTAATATTTTATTGTAGGGTTCTCATTTTTTCATTGTTGTTTTTACATGAAACTATTCTAATGTATCAGAATATGTTGTTAAATTGTAAACAGGGAGCATCTGGCCAACTTAGTGGGTGGAGCATGTAACTCTTGATCACAGGGTTGTGAGTCAAGCCTTACACTGGGTGCAGAGATTACTTTTTTAAAAAGTTCTAAACAGAGCATCCAGGCAACCCCTATATTCTCCTATCTCCATGATACATTTCTCTCCTCTTTTTATTTAAGACAGCACTACCATATGCTCAAACTTCAAAAAGATAGGAATTTTCTCAGGAGACTAGTTACCTATCTAGGAAATGCATATTTATATATAAATATACATATATAGTAATCATATCTCAATAGTAAACCTCTGCTACAAATATATTCAATTCAAAAATTCAAAAAAAACAACACAGATTTTTCAAATTTCAGTTTTAATAAAATTTATATTTCAAATTAGTGCAATTAAAGACAAATTCTGAATAAGTGTATTTAAATATTATTAAAAAGCATTATAAAAGTGGACTTCATACATGATTATTCAACAAACATATTACTTAAATCATATACCAAAAATCATTTCTTACTGGCACTGTCAGATATAATTTACATAATTAAATATTTAATCCATACCTATATGGAACATTAATCAAGTAAGAAAATAATATATATCTAGCAAAAATAAAAGGATGGCATACTTTTTAATATTCTATATACACTGTGTGATTTAAACTTTGTTTTTTAGAATTTTCAAAATTATCTATACACAAAGATAAATCAAGAAAGACTGCACTGAAAAAAAAAAAAAAAAAAAAGAAAGACTGCACTGTACGGTAGGACAAAACTAATCAGTTATTTTTGAAAAGTCTCTTATTTTACTCATTTTAATACACCATAAAATCAGATGTTTCATCTCTTCGTACAGCTAATATGATTCCAGGCACTTTTTTTCGTCAAATCAGATTTATATTCTTAAGAAATGTCTGTCAGGGAAAGAAGAAAAATGTCATTTATAATCTGGTTTCTAATGTACTCAAAAATATGCATAGTTTTAATATAGTTGCATTTTATTTTATTTTGCTTAAAGAACCTGTGGGCTCAATTTGTAACTAATCCTGAGAATACAGGCTAATGTTTGTGTGAAGGGGAAGAAGAGTCAGTCAGTACTTTTAGATACTTTATATTCATTCATTTGGGGAATATAAATAATAGTGAAAGAGAATAGAAGGGAAGGGAAAAGAAATGGGTAGGAAATATCAGAAAGGGAGACAGAACATAAAGACTCCTAACTCTGGGAAACGAACTAGAGGTGGTGGAAGGGGAGGAGGGCGGGGGGGTTGGGGTTACTGGGTGACGGGCACTGAGGGGCGGCACTTGACGGGATGAGCACTGGGTGTTATTCTGTATGTTGGCAAATTGAATACCAATAAAAAATAAATTTATTATTAAAAAATAATAAAAAATCTAAAAAATAAATAAAATTTTTTAAAAAGATATTATTTATTCATGAAAGACAGAGAAAGGCAGAGACATAGACAGGGGAAAAGCGGGCTCCTTGCGGGGAGCTCGATGTGGGACTCAATCCCAGGACTTGGGATCATGAACCGAGCTGAAGGCAGACACTCAACCACTGAGCCACCCAAGAGTCCCAGTTTTATGATACCTAAATAAACCAAAATATGAATTTGACATCATCCTCACTTACATATATATTCACAAAATTTATTAATCTGTAATACTCTGTTTCTAATACTTTGTTGAATAAATTATTAGAAACAGATACTCCTATAAAGAAAATCACTAAATCTCTAACTCTGAAATTCCCAAGGAGAATATTTATCAGCTCTGTCTGCCATGAATCTAGTCCCAGGAGAAACAAGTACAGTACTTGTTTTTTGAGAATTTTTGTAGTTATTATGTTGTTTTTGGACTTTATGTAAGTTTACTCATTCACATAAAATATAGTAAGACAAAGAAAGATAAATGTGCCTTGACTTAGATCATTTCAATAGCCTAATGAATTTTCTTTTATTTATTCATTTTTTGTATTATTTAAGTTTTGAGATATATTGAGAGTTATTAATTTAAGTATCTTGCCACTGAACACTAAAATGATCTAGCTCATTTTCTTAATCTAAAAAAAGAGAATTTGTGGGGGAACCTGGGTGGTGCAGTTGGTTAAGCATTCAACTCTTGGTTTAGGCTCAGGTCATGATCTCAGGGTCATAAGATCGAGCCCCAAATTGGGCTCCATGCTCAGTGCAGAATCTACTTCAAACTCTCTTTCCCTCTCCCTCTGCCCCTCCCTGCTGCACTCTCTCTCTCTCTAAAACAAATAAATTTTTCTTAAAAAGAGAAAGAGATTTTTTTTTAAAGTTTGCAACTATAAATATGCAGAATTAAGAGTGCCAATTATTACCATTAATTTATCATTGCTTTTTTAAATAAGAATAAAAATAGTAACAACAGGGACATCTGGGTGGCTCGGTGTTTGAGCATCTACCTTTGCCTCAGGTTGTGATCCCAGGGTCCTAGGATCAAGTCCCACAACGGGCTCCCCACAGACAGCCACTTCTCCCTCTGCCTATGTCTCTGCCTCTCTGTCTCTCATGAAAAAATAAAATATTTTTAAAAAAATTTTTTAAATAGTAACAAGAAGTCAGAATTGTCTTAGTAATTAATTGGCACAATGAACCTGAAAGACAAGTAAATCCCCATGCAGTTACTTGGTGTAGATTAATTTATACAGGCCAAATCGAGATAGTCACAGATACTTCTATATTATACGTATTCTGTGACTTCCATTTCTGCTCTCACAAGCTATGAAAGTTTCTTCAAAGGGACTTGTCCGTGGTGCTGAAACACTGACCCAAAAATGTGTTAGCTTTGTTCTGCCCTGGGAAAGAATTACAGGTAGAAAAATCTCTGAAGGAAAAAAAAACAAAGGAATATCTTTCAGTCACTTGTATTGAATCTATTTCTGTAAATAAATATTATAATTTTCATTGCATTTATTTAGGTTATCCAAATACTTTATTGTCCTAGGGCTCCTAGGATAATGTAGCCAGAATGAAAATTCTGACTTACCATTTCACTCTGGTAAAGTATATACTAGAGCAGATGATGATTACATGTTCATTATATTTTGATCCCTTGCTTTTTCTTTTACTCTTACAATACTTTCTTTTTTGTTATATATCTTGCATAAACCAAAATTTTAGAAACCAGTGCTACTGGTTTTGACCAGTTAAAAAAAAGGTAGAGCTTAATTAGTTTTGTTCATCTAATGTCTATCTGCATGAGGTTTCTGCACAATAATAATATAACGTAAAAACTGAAATACTTTTGAAAATCACTCAGGACTGATAAGGCTTCCCAAAAGCTGCTTATCTTAATTTAATCACTGTTGAGGGCATTTTTAATTAACTCAATAAAGGAGTCTACGCATTTAGACCAAGCTTTAACACTAAGTATAAAATCCACAGGTTAAGTTCTTTAGGTGTTGCTAAAATCAGCTACCTGGATTTTTTAAATGGTTCAAAATTTCTTAAGAAAGCCTATTAAACAGAATAAGAAAAAAATCAATAAATACATACTCATAGGGCAAGTCTTCTAGGTCTGTGAGCACAGGGGACTCACTGCTAATCTTGTTAGCAATCTAGCACATCTCTTGTAATCTAGAAAAAAAACATTTAAAGGAAAATTGGTAATGAATTCAGATGATTAAAATTCTGTATTTCTAAGAATGTGGGGAAAACCATGCTACTATTGTCACTAATTACTAACAAGAGCTAAAATTTAATAAGCACCGAACACAATAAATGCTCAACCTGGGCTTTCTTATTAATTATCATAACACAAGGAGGGAGATGTTACTGTTCTCTCAGTTTAAAGACAGAGATGAAAAACCGGCATCCAAATGTCAAGAATCTCATAACTAATGAGTAGCCTGAGTTCAAAGAGTGAGCTTTCTCCCCTATGCTGTGCTACCACTTCGTCAGCTTGCTTTGATTCCAGTATGATTAATATCCCCTCATCAGTGAACACAAGCAGTTTTAGAAAAACTTACAACAATTCTGACTCAACATCTTGAGTAAAATTAAACATGCTTCAAGATGACCAACCTAGTTAAAAAGAATCAAAATGCTTAAATCATTTCCCTTAAAAGGGAAGTTTAGGTTTAGAAAGGACTTTTAAAACAACCAGCTGAATTATTACCACACATGATCCCAATTCGGGCAGTTTCAATGATAGTATTTAAATATTACGTTTGATATTAATATTAACTTCAGAAACCTAAATGTCCAAAATAATTTTTTAGGGCAACCTTTAAAACACTATGCTACCATTATTCAGAACAATTTATCACTCATTGTAAAAATGATACAGCATGAAACTATTTACTTTAAAATAACTTAAGAGGAAATTCTGACTTATATACTTCATAGTCATCTTATTTTTTTTTTCATTTATGCCAAGGAATTTGAAAAATGATAAAAGGTTTAAATCCTGACAAACATTTCGATCCTAGAGGAAATCTGGCTATTCTCAGATTTGAATATAGTTCCAATTACAACGCAGTTCCATCCCTTGCACTGTCAACAGCACACACAAGCCTTCATTTGAGTACCGTCAGTGTTATAAATAGCATCTCATACGATGTTTAGTCTATTCCCAGCCACAGACAGTTGAAGTTTAAAATTATGTGCATTTATTATTGTTGGATAAAGATTTTTTTTTAAAGAAAAGACTATCCAAACTACTTACAAGCTGGTGTTGAGCAATCCCTGGTATTGTGATAGAGTCGATGGAAATGTTTGCTACATTCAGCTGAAAATGTGACTGGTCCTGGTAGACAGAGAAAGAATGATTATGATAAACATAGGCATGTTTTCCAAACAAATTTGCTAGCACTTTATGGATGGAAATAATACAACTGCAACTTAACATCCTTCCATGCCCTTAAAAGAACTTATCTGAGAGCACTTCTTACCCCAGCTCTGTGGGAGGTAATAAATTGTAATCTGTGAAAAATCATCTGAATTCATTACCAATTATCAACATTTCACATAATGGAAACTTCAGTTTCTGAAGAACTCTTCAGAATAATTAAGAGGGAAAAGCTCTACACAGAAAAAAAAATCTGTACAAAGCAAATCAAGTAGGTGTGAAGAATAAAAAATAAATATCCTTCATTCACACTTCTGTTCCTCAGTTTTTTGTGTAATAGGAATTAATGATTACATACTTTCCATTTTCTAATTATAGTAATTTGTGTCTTATTAGTGTCAAACTGTTGTAAAGTGAGCAGGGCCTTGAGACTTCCCTTATTTATTGCCACAAGTCCCAGAGAGTCCCCACCAAAACTCATCCCCACTTTCAGTCTGATGTTTTGGAAATGGTAGAAGGGCCCACAGTGCTGTGAACAGAGTGGCTAGAAACACTCAACACTTGGAAATTAGGTGTAAGGATACACCTGCTGGGGCTTAAGTGGGTTTGGCTTCATGCTCACAACCATCATTCTGAAGTTAATTAGCAAATATGGCCACTGGCTTTGGTTAAGTGAGAAAACCGTATCTTTCCCAAACTACAGGCCTGAGATGTAAAACAATGAAAGTGAGCTGGGATGATTAGGAAAAGCCAGGCAACAGCAATGGTGAAGGTGAGGGTGCTTGGTTCAAAATAATTTAGTGATTTGCTAGAACTTGAGGCACAGGGTGATTTCCAATGACTCACAAAGTTGATATGAAGAACGAAAGAGTGTCATGAGAGAGTCTTTCATCTGTGCTTCAGATATGGCATATGGGCGCACCGGGGTGGTACAGTCAGTTAAGTGTCAGACTCTCGACTCTCAGGTCGAGATCTCAGGATCATGAGATTGAGCCCCCTGTCAGGCTCTGAGCTCAGTGTGGAGTATGCTTAAGACTTTTTCTCTCTCTTCTTCTGCACCTCTCCAAACCCCCCACCCCCAGGCTTCACCTTGTGCTCTCTCTCTATATATATATCTCTGTCTCTCAAATAAATAAATAAATCTTAAAAAAAAAAAAAGAGGGATCCCTGGGTGGCTCAGTGGTTTAGCGCCTCCCTTCCGCCTAGGGCATGATCCTGGAGTCCCAGGATTGAGTCCCACATCGAGCTCCCTGCATGTAGACTGCTTCTCCCTCTGCCTGTGTCTCTGCCTCGATCTCTCTCTCTTTCTCTCTCTGTGTCTCTCATGAATAAGTAAATAAAATCTTAAAAAAAAAAAAAAGCATATGAAAGTCTGTCTTTCCCCCATTCAAAAAACTTCTATTGTCCCCACTGGCTGGAGAGCACAGTCTAAATTCCCTAGAATTTATACCACTTAGGATTCTTTACAATATGACTCAACCTACCTTTTCAGCTATACTTTTTGCCCAGTGGCCACACACACCTCTTACCTAAACTTACCCCACAGTACAGCCACACCATCTACCTGTCCTGCCCCTAGACTACCAAGTTCTCAAAGAATTCCTTCTGACCAGAATGCTTCTCTCATCCAGGAAAATACTATTCACCACTTAGAGCTCAACTTAAATATCGTGTCCACAATAAGCCTTTTTTGGTAGTTTTTGGTAAAATTATTCACTTTCTGTGCATCCCTATAACTATATTTACACTTCTATCATTTACCAAAATCTGGTTTATATTACTGTTAATACAAGTTGATGGCATTTGTCCACTTTCCTAACTGGACTGTTGAGCTTCTTACAGATATTTATCTTCATATCCCTAATGCCTATCACAGTAATTTGCATAAAAATCTTTTTTATTTAATGGAATCATGGATAAATTTTGTGCTTACCTGTGAAATGCTTTATGAATTTGTCTTTTAAATTCAAATCTCTTGGGAATGTTTCTGAAAAGAAAAAAAGCTTTAAAATTTCTTGGATGCATTTCCACCATTAAAAATATCCTTATAAATAGGTTATAATGACAACCACCCAGCACATGAACTGATGGCAGCTGATTCTAAATCAGTATCTCTAGCCCTGACCATTCCCTGGGGCTCCAGACCTCCCCCAGAGCTACCTGCTTGCTCTACTACTCTATTAAGGAAACTTGCAGACTTCTAAAAAGTTCATAGCCAGAACTGATGATCTGCTATGCCAGACCTATTTCTCCCTCATGTTCCCTGGTCTCATACATGGCATTACTCTTTACCCTTTGCTCAAGCTGGATATCAAGAAGGTATGCCTGACTTTCCTCTTTCCCTCTCTACTGTACACAACCCATCACTTCGTTTTACATATGCCACCTCCAGAAATTACCCAAGGCCCATGCACTTCGTTTCCTCTCATTAACACAAGACTAGTCCCAAGCCATCATACTTTTGTGACTGTGCCTAGGCAGCATCCTCCTGACAGGTCTTCTACTTCCTCCAACCCACTCTCCCCACAATAGCCAGAATAAATGAAGTGAAATGTTCTCCAGCTCACGATGCTGTCCCACTTAAAGGGCTTTGCATTTTAAATAAGTGGAAATTAAAAATTGAACTACATCTCACTCTTCACTTTGTAGTCACTATAAATATACCATCCAGAAAACATTGTTTTAATTTAAAAAAAAACAATTTGGGAGTATATGCAATCCTTTTAGTGGAAAAGAAAACTGAAATAAAATTTTGAACCTAATGTTCATTGGCAGTTATAGATTTAAACTTGCAATGTCCTTATCATAGATGTACTACTGCGCATGTCAGACATCATATGAGTCTAATGGGGCTGTGAAAGTTTTTCACTTCCCTATAAAAGAGTCTGAATGCCCACACTGATTTGTGTAACCTTGCTGAGACAGGCAGTGTAGAATGAAGACATGGGAATTCTAACAGCCCTGTACATCCTACAGTTAATGAGGAGTGTGAGAGCCCTTCATTGCATACAGAGCTGCTTGCTCCTGGCAGCCCAGTGTGAGTCCAGAGCAGCACAGTCAAGGTGATAGGAATGCAGCTGGAATGGAGCTCCCTTCTCACTCTCAATAAACATCTGCACTTACAAACTATCCATACTAATTCAGAAAAACAAAGCAACAGTGAAGATCTAAGTATTTCTTTATATGAATATTTTGGTGTTCTAATTAATTATATTCCAGCCTGAACTTGGTTTCTGTGAAAGCAAGCATAGTAAATTGGCTCCTGTGATATCAATACTCCACAGTTTATCTAGCAATGTAGTTCATCTGGTCCTTTCTGAAAGCTGAGTCAGTTGAGTGCAGTTGGAATTCTATGGCTAAAGCGTGTTCAAAGACTATAAATAATTCCAGTTCCAAAAGCATTTTCAGCTATGATTTTAATCTGTAGACCTGGCACAATGATGACACTCAGGATGATAGCCCTCTTCTACACCCTCATAGCATACTTCCTAATTTCTATAAAGGCAATTGTCACATTCTGATTGGCATGATACTGTCTGGACACATGTCTGTCTCCACCGCAATACTGTGGGCTTCTTGGTGAAAGAGACAATGTTTTGTTCATCTGTTATCACCTGCAGGGTTGTACAACACTGCTTTGTGAATGCAGCATCTGGCAAATGTCTAAGAAATTAAAAGCCGAGAGAATGATTCCTCAAGTAGGTTGTTACCTTCAAATGGAAACAATCAATGCCTTGCTTGAGCTGAGTATTGGACACCAAGAAAACCATACTTTTAATACTCTTGAATTTTCATTTCAAAGTACAAACACAATATAGGAACATAAAGCAGGTTGACCTAAATGAAACAGAAAACTGATATTTAAGTTGACACGTAAGTGAATAGCAAGAGATATCTAGGTAATAGGATATAGGAAGGGCACCCTAGGCCAAAAAGTCTCTGCAGAGGAAAAGATTACGTGTGTTCAAATATTTGACAAATGTCCAGGATGGCTAAGAGAGAAAGAAGGTGAGGAAGAGAGAAGTCAGCTAAATCAGCAGACACAGATGGCCTTATAGTCCTTTTTAAAAGATTTTTTAATTAATTGATTAGTTTACTTATTTATTTATTTAGTTATTTATTTATTTGAAAGAGAGAAGGCACAAGCAGATGGAGTAGCAGGTAGAGGGAGAGAGAAGCAGACTTCCCGCTTAGCAGGGAGCCTGACTGGGGCTGGATCCCAGGATCCCAGGATCATGACCTGAGCTGAAGGCAGATGCTTAACTGACTGAGCCACCCAGGTGCCCCCTTACTGTCCTTTATAAGCTTTGTCCTTAATTCTACGAGTGATGAGAAGTCAAACTTTTAGGCAAGAGAATGACCCAGTCAAGATGCATTTTTAAAAGATCATAATGCCGAGTATGGAGAAACAAGAATAGATGCAAAGAAATAAGTCAAAAGGTTTAAAGATAAGTTATTGTATTTCTATTGAATAGTACTAGCCTCAGGAGTCAAATCCTGCCCTATGTCTTGTTTTTGCAAGTAAGGTTTTATTGATACACAGCCATGCTCATTTGTTCACATGTGGTTTATGCCTGCTTTCGTGCTATAATATAAAGTTGAGTGATTGTTGCAGAGATCAGAGAGCCCAAAAAGCCAAATTTTTACTATCTGGCCCTTTATAGAAAAAGTTTGCCAATGTCTGCTCTGTAGCACACTGCAATTTGTATTTAAAACTGTAATGGTGACTGTCACCATAACATGCAGAAAAGCACCAAGAAGTAGGATTCCGGGGGTAGGAGAGAAGAGGTACTTTTTGATGCATACTCATTATTAATTTTAATTTTGAACATAAATCTGTACTAATTTTTCAATAAAAAACTAGCTGATTGAAACTGAATTTGTATTTAGTGTTAAATGCACCTGTGATAGTCTTTAATCAACAAAATATTAAGTGAGCAATCGAATATGAGAGAACTACTCCCAAACAAGATTAGATGGTTGATCTCTGATAGGAAAATAATCTTAAAAAGCAATCTCCACTATAGAAATGTAAGTCACATATTTAATTTCAAATATTTTAGTAGCCACATTTTAAAAAGTAAAAAGGAATAGGTAAAATTTACTTAACAGGGGTGCTTGAGTGTCTCAGTTGGTTAAGCATCTCTACCTTTTGCTCAGGTCATGATCCCAGGATCCTGGGATTGAGTACCACCCTGAGCAGGGAGCCTGCTTCTCCCTCTCTGCCCCTCCCCCTGCTCCTGCTTTGTCTCTCTCTCTCTCAAATAAGTAAATAAAAATCTTTTTAAAAATGTACCTAATATTTTGCTTGACCCAATATAACCTAAATGTTATCATTTCAACACATATTCCATACTCTAAAATTATTAATAAGACATTTTACATTTTTATACTAAGTTTTCAAAATCTGAAATGTATTTAACAATTATAGCACATCTCAACTTGGACTAGCCACATAGTGAGTGCTTGATAGCCACATGTACCAAATGGCTACCATACTGGACAGCACAAGCCTCAAACACATACTTCATTCCTCTAGCATCTAACTACAAGGTATAAAAAATTACATACACAAATGGATTAAAAACAAAAGGATCTCTTAGTAATACATGACAAGAATCCCAAAAACTTCTATCTCATTCATCTAATTGTGAAAATTTCTAGGTTTTATTTAACCAAAACAGTTGACAACGGCCACCATCATCAATTTTAAGTGTACAAGAATATTTTTATGAAGAAATAGACTTGCATATACATATATGTATATAAATGCTGACAGGCTTATTTCTTGTTCCTATTTCTCTTGTTCAAAATGAGCAAAGATTGTGCCCACCTCTGAAGCATGTATACTAAAATTGGAACAATACAGAGATTAGCAAGGCCCCTGTGCAAGGATGACATGCAAATTCATGAAGCATTTTATATTTTGAGTCAATAAGAGAAAGACAAATAGCATATGATTTCACTCATATGTGGAATTTAAGAAACAAAGTAAATGAGCAAAGGGGGAAAAGAGAGAAAGGCAAACCAAGAAACAGACTTTTAACTATAGAGAACAGTTACCAAAGGTGTGGGGGATGGGAGATGGGTGAAACAGGTGATGGCATTAAGGAGGGCACCTGCTCTGATGAGTACTGTGTGATGTATGGAAGTGTTGAATCACTATATTGTATATCTGAAGCTAATATTACACTGTATATTAACTAACTGGAATTTAAATTAAAATTTTTCTAAATGAGCAGAGATTATGAGGAATAAAAAGTTGTAACACAGAACAACTAGAAAACAAAATAATAGGAAATGCTTAGTGTTCATTTCTACCTCCATATAATTTTTAATATCTTACCATAAAGATATTTGCTCTTACTTGATTGATTCTTTACAAAGCCATGTTAATTGATCATCTGTACTGTATTAGATATTGAAGGGCATTCCTTCATTTTATGCATTTTTCAGGTACCTAAATTGAAATTTTTAGTATATAGTTTCTTGAGTTATCACTTCCTTTAGATAGAAATGGCACAACTATTCTCTTTCTCAATATATAAAAGCAGTTCCACTTTCAAAAATAAAAACCAGATTTATTACACCAGTGTTGAGAAAATTGCTCATGGGAAATATCAGTATTTGAAAAACACTGAAATTTATTAAATATTTGAGAGAAAAAAGCTAATGATAAACATACTCAAGCAAGCAATATCTTTAAAAAATACCTGTAGGATTTTTAAATACATTGTCATAAGGTATGTACTTTCTTCTGTCCTTGTATAATTACATGGCATCTGTACTTACATATATTTGTATATATGCTAATATATGTTTTTACATCATGCCTCTTTTATTAGAATTTAAGATTTTTAAATAAGGAGATTAAATCTCTTTATATGTAACTTTTGAGGGGCCTAATGCTATTTCAGCTGCGAATTATACTCAGGATAATGAAGTAAACTCAAACTAATTGCTTGGGTTTTTTTTTTTTTTTTTTCAAAATTTTTGCTTTTCAAAAGTATGTTCCCTAGATGAGCAGCATCAGCTCCCAAGAGGGCACCCTTATAGCTCTTAGTGGCTGCTGACTTTATAACTCAGTTCTATGGATCTTTGGGAATCTTGTAGGGAATACAGAATTCCAGGCCCAATGCTATAAAATCACTTTAACAAGAACTCACAGGAGGTCAAGTTTGAAAGCAATCATCTAAATCTTCCAAGCAAGATACAGAACTTCTGCATACCCAGTACTGAAGTACCTGTTGATCAATAAGCTATAACATTATTACTTCTAATGTGTATTTGTAGTTTGTGATTATTAGAAGACAAGACACAGAATTCTTTTTTAGTAAAAAAGTGTCATCAGAATTCTTTCTAGTTGGTCGTGTCAGTGTTGCTTTGCATTTTTATCACTTCTTTACTTTCTAGCACTACCAGATGTTGCAGGCTCATCTTGAATCATTCTTTGCTTCAATCTTGGTCTCAGCCATTTCTCCACAGAGTCTATTCCCTTTATTAGAGAACGGTATTAGAAACCAAAATCTGGGTAATAGGTGCACTTGTTGCTACTGGGGTACAGTTGCTTCAAGGCTCTCTCATCTGACAGAGCAAGGACATATATGTGTGATATATATGGGTGACCTGATTTTTAATACACCTTGTGTTTAAATTATTTCTAAAATTGTGATATGGTACTTGATAGAATATATTTTTAGAATGCGCAGTTAACTGTAATATTTCACCAATGATTCTACAAAGGACACAAATTATTTAAAATTATCTGAGTTAGAAAATACAGCCATATTGAATCACACTCTGTACCCAACTGTGTGCTCTAACTTCTCCTAACCTGACAGTCACTCTCCTTCTCAACCAAAGTAAAACGCTGTGCCAAGCCACACACTTTCAAAGATGTCTCAGTTTCTTCCTTTATACATTGAGGTATACTAAATAATTTCTAAAGCAGCTTCTCAAATCCTAAATTATAAGTTATAAAATATTATGAAATATTATATATATTATTTATATATAATATAAAATATTATGACAAAATTCTAATGTGATGTCATGTGTCACCTAAGGACAAAATATCAAATGAGTCCAGAAAACTGTAAAAAGTACAAAATGTCAGTAGATTGGTGCAAGCAGTAAACAGGATCCAGACCTACTATGCTCTTGTTGGGTTAGGTAGTTAGAAGCTTGTCAACAGACTGAACCACTGGAAAACCCCACAGTGCTGTTAATCCAATAGTCAATTCATGCCACCTGAGAAACATAGCCTTTTTACTGAGACCAGAAGTAGTAAGGCAGATGCATGGTTGAGATGCGGGAAGGTCAAGTTTGAAATTCCTGCAGTGGAGATATTCAGTAAAGAGTGGATGTATGCATTTAAAGGATACAGAAGGGCCACACAGAAGCAATAGTTGGAACTATAAAGGTGCATGGGATCACACAAGGGAACATTTTGTGTGCAAAAAATTCATGACTGGGAACCGAACCCTGAGATGCACCTTACAAGAAAGCCAAAAGACAAGGTGGTCAGGGAGAGAAAGAAGAGTGGTCAGAGAAAGAAGAGTAAAGCAGGAATAATTGTGGAAACATAAGATAGGGAGGAGTCAACAGCAGCAAAGCATCCAAGGGTCCAGTAAGATAAAGACCAACAGATGCACAGTAGAAAGGAACAGAGACTGAAGGGTGAGCCAACACCCAGGCAAAGCTGGAGAAGAAGGTGAAATCATGCCTTTCTAGTTTCTGTGTTTCTGATGCTTTGATATCTAAGGCCTTGCTGGCCCTGGAGAGATGGCCCCTCCCAGAACTAGCCAATTTCTAGAGACAGGAAGTCTGCAAGCCCACCTTTCATTTGCACACCAACCAATCCAGAGCCCACACCCCCACCGACCTCCCTCATCCAACTCTCATACTCCAGGCAATATTCTCCTGCCTTAATCATCCAGAGCCAGGAACCAGACAATTGCAGAGCATCCTACACCCCAGAGCCCACTGAAATTATTTAAACTAGCCGATCCTAAACCCACTTTCCTTGCCTTTCCTGAAGAAACCACTGATAAAGGCTCTTGCTCCTTCTCCTCACTCACTCTGCTTCCGACCAAACCTGTGCTTTCCTGTGTGGCCCTGGAGGCATGCTGTGCCTCCTGTTTCTAGGAAACTGTAAGTAAAACTTCTTCCTTCACAACAATAATTTCCACATTTTGCCATGCCTGATCAAAACAAATCCCAGTACATCTTAAAACATGAGTGGTGGTAGATACAGGCATACCTTGGAGATGTTACAGGTTCAGTTTCAGACCACCATAATAAAGTGAACCAAATGAGTTTTTAGCTTCCCAGTATATAGAAAAGTTATGTTCATACTATACTGCAGTCTATTAAGTGTTCAATAGCACTATGTCTAAAAAAACAATGTACATATCTTAATTAAAAAATACTCTGGGGCAGCCCGGGTGGCTCAGCAGTTTGGCGCCGACTTCAGGCCCAGGGCCTGATCCTGGAGACCTGGGATGAAGTCCCACGTCCAGCTCCCTGCATGGAGCCTGCTTCTCCCTCTGCCTGTGTCTCTGTCTGTGTCTCTGCCTCTCTCTCTCTCTCTCTCCGTCTCTCGTGAATAAATAAATAAAATCTTAAAAAAAAGAATACTCTATTGCCATCATCTGAGCTTTCAGCCAGCTGTAGTCTTTTTGCTGGTGGAGGGTCTTGCCTACATGTTGATGGCTGCTAACTGATCAGGTGGCGGCTGCTGAAGGTTGAGGGGACTGTGGCAATTTCTTAAAATACACTAAGACAACCATGAAATTGCTACTTCAACTGATTCTTCCTTTCATGAATGCTTTCTCTGTGGCATGTGATGCTGTTTGATAGTATTTTAGCCACATAGAACTTCTTTCAAAATTGGATTCAATCTTGTCAAACCCTGATGATCAACTAAGTTTATGTAATATTCTAAATCCTTTGTTGTCATTTCAACCATATTCAGAGCATCTTCACCAGTAGATTCCATCTCAAGAAACCACCTCCTTTGCTCATCCATAGGAACTAACTCCTCACCTGTAAAAGTTTTATCATGAGATTGCAATAATCCAGTCACATCTTCAGATTCACTTCTAATTCTCTTGCTATTTCTACCTCATCTGCAGTTTACTCCCTCCACTGAAGTCTTGAGCCCCTTAAGGTCATCCATATTGGTCAGAATCAACTTCTTCCAAACTCCTGCTCATGTTGATATTTTTACTTCTTCTCATGAATCATTAGTGTTCTTTTTTTTGATATTTATTTATTTATTATTTATGGTAGACAGAGAGAGAGAGAGAGGCAGAGACATAGGAGGAGGGAGAAGCAGGCTCCAGGAGCCCGACACGGGACTCGATCCCGTGACTCCAGGATCGTGCCCTGGGCCAAAGGCAGGCACCAAACCACTGAGCCACCCAGGGATCCCCTCATTAGTGTTCTTAATGGCATCTGGAAAGTTGATCCTTTCCAGAGGATTTCAAATTTACTTTGCCCAGATCCATCAGACAAATCACTAACTGGCAGCTGTAACTTTGTGAAATGCCTTTCTTAAATAACAGGGCTTAAAAGTCAAAATTACTGCTCGATCCATGGGCTACAGAATGGATGTTGTGTTAGCAGGCATACTAACAACATGAATCTCACTGTACAGCTCTGTCAGAGCTTAGGGACACTGCCAATGAGCAGTACCATTTTGAAAGGAATCTTTTTTTTTTTTCTGAGTAGTAGGTAGATCTCAACAATGGGCTTAAAATATTCAGTAAGCCATATTATAAACAGATGTGCAGTCATCCAGGCATTGTTCCATTTCTAAAGCATAGCATAATTCTTAAAGGCCCTAGGATTTTTGGAATGGTAAATAAGCATTGACTGCAACTTAGAGTCACCAGCTGCATGAGCCTCTTAACAAGACAGTCAACCTGTCCTTTGAAGCTTTATGCCAGGCATTGACCTTTCTCTACCTATGGAAGTCCCAGATGGCATCTTCTTCCAAAAGAAGAGTACACTGAAAAATCTGTTTAGTGTAGCACATTCATTAATGATCTGAGCTAGATCTTCTGAATAACTTGCTGTAGCTTCTACATCAGCACTTGCTGCCTCACTTTGCACTTTTATGTTATGCAGACAGCTTCTTTCTTTAAACCTCATGAACCACCTCTACTAGCTTCAGACTCTTCTGCAGCTTCCTCATCTGTCTCATCTTTCACAGAACTGAAGAGAGACAAGGCCCTGCTCTGGGTTAGGCTTTGGCTTAAGGCGATGTTGTGGCTGGTGTGATCTTCTATCCAGATCATTAAAACTTTCTCCATATAAGCAGTAAAGCTGTTTCGCTTTCTTATCCCTCATGTGCTCACCATTGGAATGGCACTTTTACTTTCCTTCAAGAACTTCCTTTACATTCACATCTTGGCTAACTGATGCAACAGGACTAACTTCTGGCTTCTCTCAGCTTCTGACACATCTTCCTCACTAAGCTTAATCATTTCTAACTTTCAATTTAAAGTGACAGACCCGTGACTCTTCCTTTTGCTTGAACACTTACAAACCATTGTAGGGTTATGAACTGACCTAATTTTGTGTCAAGGAAGAGGAAGGCCAGAGGAGGGGGACTGGCAGTCTGATAAGTGGCCTCTCCCCAGTGCTCTGCCCTTAAATCAACTTTGTTTCTGTGCACTTTACTGTGTCCTGGGCTTTTGCCCTGTGTCCCCCAGATGCTAAGGTAGAGCTGGGCTGCGTGCAGTGGCCAAAACAATGTTTTCCAAAGTGGACTCCTTCAAAACCAGTTCTGTGAGCCGCAAATAAATGCTAGATTTTTAAAAAAGAGAGAAAGAGGGAAAAAAGAAAGAGAGGAAGAGAGAAAGTAAAAGAGAAAAAGAAAGAGAAGGGTGGGGAGAGAACATTTGGCTAACACTGGTTTACATAAAGCTCCCTATACCACAGGTCTTCATAGTTCTTGTATAGTGCTTCCCTAAAAAGGGACCTAATGGCCATGCTCTCAAGGCTGGCAGACCAAGGAAGGCTTTTTCTTTTCTCTTTTCTTTTCTTTTCTTTTCCTTTTTTTTTTTTTAATTTTTATTTTATTTTTTTTTTTTAGCAAATTATCATTCAAACACGCTGGAAAATGTAGCCATGGTGCCGTAGGTACATGTGGGGATGAGGAAGTGGACATAGTACTACAGAAAGAGAAGTGTGGCCAGGGTTGTGAAGGCCAGTCAGGAATTGTCTCTGCCTCAAAGAAACGTTCCAGAGGATTCTGATATACCACTTTTTTCCTCCCCCTTTCCTCAATTAAAAGTCTCTGGGGATTCTAAAAACTTAATGTACACAAGAATCTTCCAAGAGCTTTTTGATGTACAGATACAGGCTATACTTAGAGATTTAGGATATCCGGGGTAAATGCAATAATTACATTGAAAACTTGCCTCCCAGTTGATTCTGAGGTATATGGCCTCATTCTAGGAACCACTGCTCTAGAAGGTATTAAGAGCAGCGGATGTCATGTTGTCTAAACTTGGTCATAAATGCTAGGAAATGAGCTCATGACTCAGAAACGGCACAGATTAAATAATAAAATCTAATCAGACTTTGAGGGAAAATAAATCAATTACTTTTAAAGTTGACATCCTACAAATAGACAAAAATTACTACTTAGAAATATACTCTGAATGGGCAGAAATTTGTTCATGTGAGTTCGTTCTGGCTCCTCATAAGGAGTGCTCTGGTGATCAGACTTGCCAAGTATACATAGCAAAATATCACACATCACCTTTTCATCTTGACTTCTCCCCATATTACTGTTTTTCAGTAAAACAAACAGCTTCCAGTAACTCTGCAAATAAAATATTTTAAAAGACACATCTGAAGAAAAGAAAAAGACCCACCTGTCCTTCCTTCATGGTGACGCGCAAAAATAGGGAAAAATTATTTTTATTATTCATGTGGAAGAAATTTTATTCACCGGGTAGGACTGGCTTAGTGGGCAGAGGTAATAGTAACAGACTGAAATGGAGGGGATTTAGGTTGTAACACGTAAAATTCCACTATTATGCAAATCCAAGTTCCATCCTTTGTGTAGGGATGGTTGCAAAGCAAATTTAGGATTTGGTATTTTTGAACTTAGAAATAATTACAAAGATTGCACAAAGGAACAGGGCCTAGGAGGACAGACAGAATTTGGAGAGATGAGAGAAGCACATTCCTGGAGGCTTCAAAGTAGCAGAGGCAAAGAATCAGCTGGCATCTGTAGGGAAACAGCCTGAATCTGTGTGGCTGGCACAGGGGCACCTCGTTTGGTGCCCTGTGTGAACCACAGAAGGCAGGTGGGGCAGGCCACAAGAGGACTGGAATATCCGCCTCCAAGAGAAGTTAGGACTTTCTTAGAAAACCAAGAAACACCCCTGTGTTTCAAATCTGTGACTGGGCAGAAAAGTTCTGTTAAGTGAAACAGGTCTGAAATAATGTGTTAACATCAACGTTTCTATGGGTTGGGACTTTCTCCACCCTTTTTTCATTCCAAAGTTACATTTCTTTCTCTGAGACGTTAAAATCAAAACCAAATGGAGACTAGCTCTGAAAATTCTCTGAGCAGACAAAACCAGTTTTGTCATACAAACAAAGCTCAATTTAGCTTATTTTGCAAGGCTAACTTGACCTGGGTCATTTCTTGCGTATGCCTCTAAAAATCATAAGCAAAACTTAAACTGTTTCCCAATGTTGATATTAGGTAACTATCAACCAAGTCCTAGACATTTAATTCTAATACTATGCTCAATCACTGTGAAGAATAAATGGTCACTGATTTCTCACTATACAGGCTGCTTTGCAACAATATACCCTGGGCCTCATTCCATGTTTTGGTTTGAGTGTGCCTGATGCACAAACTCTCTTTTCGGTGCATGCACGATAAACTTCAACCAATTGCAATTTTGGTCAGTCACTAGTTTTACTCTGGCTATTTCTGAACTATTGCCAGGGATAAATCTTTGGGCTCACAATAATTTCAAGTCCACATATATGAAAGGGTGTGGCACTATCACCTCATCATTGCTGTAGTCACCCCCACCCCGCCCCGTGTCCCCTCCCTGGAGGCTCTGGGCTAGCCCTGGAAAGCTCTGCTCCAGTCCTAGGCACGGGTAGCTCAACAAGCCTCCTCAGCTTCTGAGACTCTCGCCATCACCTTCCTCTGCTTCACACCTGCCCCTGCCTTCCCCTGCACAGGTAAACCTGTGCACCATCCTTCCCTCCCTCCACACCCAGAATGTGTCCAAAGAGAGGGCAGATGGCTGGCTGCCTGCTCCTGTGGGTGGCCTCTGCATGATGACTGGCATGTGACAGGCACTCAGTGAAACTCTGTGGAGGAAATAACTATAGATTTATATCATAACCTTTACGAACAAAAAATTATACCAAGTATTCACTCTTTGCATTCTTAAAAACGTGAAAAGTATGCGGCAAAAGACTTAGGAGGTGACAGCAAGGCAGAGCCTGCTGGGCCTCCTCAGGCAGCCCCGGCTGGGCTGGTCCCTGTAGCAAGCAGATGGCCTGGAAGAGGGTCACTTCTGCATGGCCCAGTCTCTGAACACAGACACGTGTCGGCAGCTTCTCTAATCCTTGCCCTGGGTGCCCGGCGCTGCTGTGCACCCCACCCCTCACTGTGCCCTGGGGCCTTCACATTTACGAATCACACTGGACTTCCCGACCTTAGGATGTCTCATGACCTCTACATTGGCTATTTTCCCCCTCGTTTTTCCATCTAAGAAGCCAGGGACCCGAGTGCCCAAAGCAGATTTGGAGCCTGGCGGTGGGCGGGTCCGAGTTCACAGCAGCCACCTTGGCCTGTTCCGAATCGCGCCTTCCTCAACCTTCCAAAGTGGGCTTGAAGGTGGAGTCAAAGGAGCATCGCTGAGCTCCTTCGGGGAGAGTGTGTGAGTGTGAGTGTGAGTGTGTGTGTGCGCGCGTGTGTGTCCGGGCAGGCTCTTACTGAATTCTCAAGACGAGGCCAGACCCGGGACCAGGCGCCCGTGGGTGCAGCACGGTGCCCTCGGCCGGGGCGGGCTGCGCAGGAACCCGGGGTTCGTTGGCCCCGGCAGCCGCCTGAAGGGCCTCGGTCCCCGGGAAGGGCCACTGCGCGCCGGTTCCTCGGCGACGGGGTTTTGCCGCTTACGTCTCGGGGCGCCCGACGGAATCAACTCATCACCTCTTGTCCTCGAGAACGGATCTCCGCAGAGGCTCTGGGTCTGCTCTGCTCTGCTCGAGCCCGGGTTCCTGAAGCCCCGATCGGGGCAGCGGCCGCAGGGAGGGGGGCTCCTTACCGGTGCTCCGGGAGGCGCTGGGAGCCGGGCCGGGCCTGGCCGCCGGCAGGACAAGCCACGGCTTGGGCTCGCGGTCCGTGGCCCGGGCTGCGCTGCCTCCGCGGGGCGTCCCCGGGGCCCCCGGCAGGGCCAAGGCCAGCGCGAGCAGGAGCGGCGCCGGCCGCATGGTGCGCGCGGGGGCCGCGGAGGTGCCCCGGGGCGGGTCCGGCTGCGCGAGCGCCGGGACGGGGCCGCCGAGGCTGGTGCCTGCGCGCCTCGGGGTCTCCGGGCGGGGGCGGGGGCGGGGGCGGGGGCGGGGGCGGGCGGAGCGGCGCTGAGGACGCGGGCTTGGCCCCCTGGGCCCGGGACAGGGGCCTTGGCTCCGCCCGCGAGGGTCGCCAGGACCCGCCGCGTCCAGGTCGGGACGGGAGAAGCCCGAGCCGGGGGCCGGGGGCCGGGGGCCGGGGGCCGGGGGCCGGCGGTGGTGCGCGGAGACCGCGGTGCCGGGGCGGAAAGGTGCGGAGCTCGCGTCTGGGCCGGAGCGCGGGGCCGCCTCGAGGTGCCGCCGCGGGACCCGACCTGCCGGGAGCAGGCCCCGCCCCCGCGCCCGCGCCCAGTCCGGCCCCTCGGGCGGGGGCGGAGCCGCGGACCCCACGCCGCCGCCCCCGCGCCCCGGCCGCCGCCGCGCCCCTGGAGAGCCCCCGCCCGAGGGCGTCGGGTCCACCCGCGCGCCCAACACCGACCGCAGAGGGCGAGACTTGTTTTTCTTTTGGGGCAAAGAACTCCCGAGTGTTTTGTCGATGCTAGCAGAAGAGAAACGAGATTAAGTCCACCTGATTAAAATAAAGGGGGCATCGCTGGCTCAAATCGTGCTGTGTCGGTTACTGTGATTTCATTTATTTCGCCAGCCCGATCTATTACTGTACATGGAGTGTACTGAGAAACGTTTTAATTGCTCGCTAATCGATGCTCATTATCCTCTGGGATGCAACGTGATAAATAGCGGAAAGAGAGAACTCTGGAAGAAATAACCACCCGAGGCACTGTCCAACGTTAAATTATCTTAGAAAAGATCTTGTGAGTCACAAACCCTGAAAAATAATCCCAACGCGTTCAAATGATTTGTCTAGACTTGGTATTTCCAGCCTTTCCCGGGGAATTGGAGAAACACAGCAAGCTTTTCAAGAGCCCTGCAAAAATCATGCCGAATGAGACTTTATAGAGAAAGTCGTTACACTGGTGAAGACTACCTCTTCCAACCTCTTTACTATTAAACGTAAGAATCTGGTTATTTCTGAAGCAAGCACCATGGCCATGAGAATGGCTTCCAGGAGTGGAGACACAGAAGTGCTAAAGAAATAACAATGAGAAATGAACTTGAAACCAACTATCTGTTGGGGGGGGGGGACCCTAGAAGCTAGATTATTTCCCTTTCTATACACTAAAACTAGAGGAAGTAATCGTTCTGATAAACTTTTCAGCGCCTGACAGCTTGAGTTCTACTTTTTGTTCAGTCATTAGCCATGTGATTTTGAGCAAACTATTTAGCCTCTATTTTCTCGCCGACAAAATGAAGAGACGGAATTTCCCTCATTCTCAGGCTGCATGTAGCATAGGAAAGAAGCATTTTGGTGTGTGTCTGTGAAGAATGCAGATTCTGATACTCCAAGGGATTGTGATTCCACCTACAAGGTACCCAATGAATCTGCCTTTTAAAGAACTCTGGGTAGTTTTGAATTGAAATTGGCCTTTGAAAGCCACTTTTATTCACTCAACAAAAATTATCTGTAGCAAACCAGAGTCCGGGCACAGTGCGAACACTGAAGCTACCAGAGTGGGAATAGATAAGACCCTTGTCTTGCTAAGCATCTAGCTTCAGGGATCTGGTTCCCCAACATAATGGCTTCATCATAAATAACCAGGTTGTGTATAGTTAAATTACTATTTGGTTTTTTCTTCTTTGTTATGTTTATTGTTTATCCTTGACTACTTCTTTTTACTATCCCAAATAAACGCTGTTTGCCCTACCTCTTGCTAGTTAGTTCTAAAACACCTTTAAGTGTTCATGTAGATGCAATCTCAGTAATGTTTGCTAACTTATTTTTTCATAGACTGTTAAGAACAGTTTCAAGTTCATAGCAAAAGATATAAGAGAAGAAGATACACAGTCGTTCCATATAATTCATGTCCCCCCATCCTCTCACACTCACATCACCTCCTCTATTATCAACATCACCAAACAGCGTCCTCCATTTGTTAAAACTGATGAACCTACATTGATTGATCATTATCAGCCAGAGTATTTGGTTTACATCAGTGTTTCTTGGTGCTATACATTCTATGGGTTGGACAAATGTAATGACTTATCTACCATTATAGCATTATATGGAGTAGTTTCACTGCCCTAAAAATCCTCTTGGTCCATCTATTTACCCTTTCCTGTCCCCCATTGAACCCTAGCAACCACTGTTCTTCATTCTGTCTCCATAATTTTGCCTTTTCCAGAATATCATCTAGTTGAATCATACAAGATTTAGTGTTTTCAGATTGGCTTCTTTCACATAGTAATACGCATTTTAGTTTTTTCCAGACCTTTTCATAATTTGATGGCTCATTTCTTTTTAGCATTAAATAATATTCCAAATATTCCATTGTCTGGATATATGACAGTTTGTTTATCCATACGCCTACTGAAGAACATCTTGCTTGCTTCCAGATTTTGACGATTACAAATAAAGCTGCTCTAAACATCTGTGTCCAGGAATTTGCTGGACATAAGTTTTCAATGCCTTTGAATAAAAGCCAAGAAGTGCAATTGCTAGATTGTAATGTAATGTAAAAGTGCTGTATTGTAAGAAACAACCAAATTGTCTTCCATAGTGGTTGTACCATTTTGTACTCCTGCCAGCAATGAATGAGGGTTCCTGCTGCTCTGCATATTCTCAAGCATTTTGTGTTGTTAACTTGTTTTTTTAATGTGCAAAAGAGGGGGATCTGTGCACAAAAGTGTACTTAATAACTAATATTTTAAATAACTCAAGATTTAATTGTACACGTTAGAAACAAGTTTTTAAGGCTCACATCTTATGTTTTTATAAATTAGCTAACAAGTCAAACAACTTAAGTTTCTCTAAATATTTAACACCAATAAACCCTACTTTTTTAAAGATAGATTTATTTATTTGAGAGAGAGAGCACAGCAAAGGGAACAACAGAAGAAAAAGCAGGCTTCCCACTGAGAAGGGAGCCCACATGGGGCTCAGTCCTAGGACCCTGAGATCCCGACCTGAGCTGAAGACAGATGTTTAACCTATTGAGTCACCTAGGCACCCACCCCCAACAAACCCTATTCAACAGTTAAAATTACAATTACAAATTTAATAATTTTTTTTTTCTCTCAGACATTTTCTTTGGCAGGGGAGAGAACTGAAAATATTTAAGTTCTACTCTTACTCAATTTCAATTATACAATATAGTGCTATGATCTATATTCACCATGTTAGCTCCTCAGATTTTATTCATCTTATAGCTAAAAGTTTGTACCTTTTTTTACCAAACCTATCCCTGTCTCCCTCACCTCCAGCCCCTGGCAACCAGTTTTCTACTCTCTGTCTCTATTAGTGACTTTTTTTTAAAAATCCACATATAGGGCAGCCTTGGTGGCTCAGCGGTTTAGTGCTACCTTTGGCTCAGGACTGAGTCCTACGTCAGGGTCCCTGCATGGATACTGCTTCTCTCCCTCTGCCTGTGTCTCTGCCTCTCTCTTTTTGTGTCTCTCATGAATAAATAAATGAAATCTTTAAAAAAACTAAATCCACATATACATGATATTAGGCAGTATTTATCATTCTCTGTCCTGCTTATTTCATTTAGCATTATGCCATCAATGACCATCCATTTAGTCACAAACAGCAGGATTCTCTTCATTCTTATAGATGAATAATATTCCATTGTGTATATCTCCTTTATCAATTCATCTGTTGATAGACACTTAGGATATTTCCATATCTTAGCTTTTGTGAATAATGCTACAGTGAACATGGAATGAATATACCTCTTCAATATCCTGTTTTCATTCCCTTTGGATATATATGCAGAAGTGAGATTACTGGATCTTATGGTAGTTCTGTTTTTCATAGGGGCTGCACGAATTTACATTTCCAGCAGCAGTGCACAAGGGTCCCCATGCACCATATGCACCATATCCTCGCCAACATTGTTATCTCTTGTCTTTTTTATCATAGCCATACTTACAAGTATGAAGTGATATCTCATTGTGGTTTTGATTTGCATTTCCCTGATAATTAGTGATGTAGAGCATCTTTTCAATTGGCCATTTGTATGTCTTCTTTGGAAAAACGTCTATTCAGTTCCTCTGCCAAGTTTTTGGTTTTGTTGTTGTTGTTGTTGTTACCAAATTGTGTAAATTCCCTGTATATTTTGGATTTAGCCCCTTACCAGGTATGATTTGCCAATATCTTCCCACATTCAGTAGGTTGCCTTTTCATTTTGTTGATGGTTTCTTTTGCTGTGCCGAAGCTGTGAGGTTGGATATAATTTCACTTATTTTTACTTTTATTGCCTTTCCTTTGGTGTCAAATCTAAGAAATCATTACCAAGACCAATGTCAAAGAGGCTTTTTCCTATGTTTTCTTCTATGAGTTTTATGGTTTCAAGTCTTATGTTCAAATCTTTCATCTATTTTGAATTGATTTTTATGTATGGTGAGACGTGGGGATCGGAGTCCAGTTTCATTCTTCTGCATGTGGCTGCCCAGTTTTCCCAACACTATTGTTTGAGGAGACTGTCCCTTCCCCCATTACATATTCTTGGCTCCTTTGTCATAAATTAATTGACTATGTGTTATTAATTATTATTCCTGGGCTTTCTATTCTGTTCTATTGATTTAAGTGTCTGTTTTTATGCCAATACCATACTGTGCTAACTTTGCAGTATAGTTTGAAATCAGGGAGCATGATGTCTTCAGCTTTGTTCTTTCTCAAGATTGCTTTGGCTATTCAAACTGTCAACTATTTCTAAAAATACAGAATTTTAAAAGGCACAAAAATTGAAAAACCCATTGCTACACTTTCCTAAAATTGTTAATAATATAAACTTAATTTTTAAAAAATTATCCTCTCTATACATATCTTCTTAGATAACAAGGTTGTTTTTCCTGACTAAGGTGAATACAAGTCCTATTTCAGGTCAATTTGATTACCAATTCAAGAGTATCTATTAGAAATTTAGAACCTCAATTCAAGTGTGAATTTGGGGAACAGGTAAGGACTATAATACAGAAAACTGGGAGAACATCCAAGACAATTAAACTGTGCCAAGAAAGTTATGGAACCAGACCCCTTTTTATAATAGTAATAAAATCTTCAAGGCTTATTTCATTTTAGAACTTGGTATGTTACATTTCGCACTATTTTTTTCTTCTTAATCATGATCTCTTACACAACTTTTGAAATAATTTCTTTCACAGCTTCACTTTTTTTTTTACCATATCATTATTTTTAATGTCCAACGTTTATAATATGAGGGCCAGGGCTTTCTCCTCAACTCAAGTTTATAAGTTTTCAATTGGCTTGTGAGGCCAATAGGGATACTTCTTCTTGTCTAATTTGGTTTCTGGGAAGACTTCATTCAGGTCCTCAATGGTCGTCTGATCAAATGGAATTATGTTCTTCATCTTCTCCAGCTCTTTTTCATATTCTTCAATCCTGGCCTTTGAGAGAGACAAAAACTCAGCACAGCTTTTCACATCTTCTTTTTCCTCAGCATCCACCTAGACAGTGTATTTATCCTCTGGCACAGGAAACTTCAGGGCATTAAACTTCTTCTCAAAGTCATCTACCAAGCCAGACTTTGCCACATTGGCCTTGTAGTAAGCACAGTTGATAGCAGGTGGTTTCTCAGGAAGAGTAGCGAACCTGGAGGTAAGCATCTCATTCCAGGATTTCAGGGAGTTGGCAATGGCCTTCTGGTTTCGGGGTATGATCTCCCCAAAAGCTACCCAGTCAATGGTTTTTAGAGCAAGTTTTCACCCAGCCATCTTGAGATCCTTCACTGACCCCGGCGGACCACAGTCCACTCACAGTTTCATTAATAGAATTTTGCACAGACACATACTCTCGCTGTAATACTTTACAGAATATTTTACTGTTTGATTTGACCTAAACTTCATTCCATACATGCATGGTTTGAATTGAGTAATATACATTGTGTTCTGTCAATATAAATGAAGAATTACATATGCTTTTGCCTACTTCTTTTGAGAAACATTAAAAATTCATTATAATTTTAACAAAACTAGTTCTATTTTTTGATACTCAAACAACAGAGATTGGTCAGCTGGAATCCTGTAAACTATCTCCTCTCTCTTTAACACTACACAAACATCTGTGATTGTGTCAAGCATCCTTGCTCTCCAGCAAGGACAAAGGTGTCCAGGCACATCTTGATTTTCTTGATTCCTTTCTATTGGAGAGAAACATTGAATTGGCTACTCTCCAGAATGTTTTAGTAGAGATTAATATCAGATTCCTCCACATGACAAAACATGGCAGGTAGGATGACATGTCAGCAGGGTATCAAAGATCTAAGTTGTAAAGGTCATGAGTTCATGACGTTGTTTCCAATTTTAACTTTATTAAGTCCTTCTTTAGAATCATTTTTTAAATATGTTTTAAATTTTCCCTTTCTTAGCTATCAGCTCTTCAGAGTTTTCATTATGTGTGTATATGTGTATTTGTGATTCATACAGTTATATGTAGGACAAAGAAAAGAAAAGGTATGGAGAAAACAGTAAGGTCTCTCATAACTTAAATGAATAAATAATATGAACATTTATGTTTATAGCATTTCCTTTAACTGGTATGAAAACATGCAATTTCTACAAATGTGTTTTAGAAATGTTTTTAATTAACAAGCTTTGGGATTAATGAGTTACATTATGGATAGTTAAAGTCTCTATAGTAAAACAATCAACAACAAAATCCTTATCTCCATACTGAATGTCAGGAAAATAAAGAATCTGTAACCTATGATAAATGTGACAGCCACTCTTATTTAAAATCATTGAATTAGACTGAGCAGACAAGTAACAGGGCTTTGTGTTTAGTATGCTGAGTGGTAAGTATTCTGTATTTCTTAGGGAAAAGAAAACATTTTACAGAGGACATCTAAATAAAGAAAAGATGTTTAGGTCTAAGGAGATTGGGAAATTGCTTTTCTTCTGTGTAAGACTTCCTGTCCATATTTCACTTTTAATCGAGGCCAGAAAAATAATTATAAAGTATAATTCTCCTTGATGGCATAAGCTCCTGATTCCACACTGATCTCTGCCAGAGGCGGTACCAAACTGGACTTCATGGCAAAGCTGCCCTGGATACTTACAAATGCAGGTGATAGTGATATACAAGATAGCCACTCTGAACACATGGGGGACCTTAAAGGGGACTATTCCTGAATTATATTCGCATAAGAAATATAATCAGAAAGGCTTAATTTACAAATGTAAGTGCACTCTCTCATGCATGTTGAGTGTGAACTACCTTTACATCACTTTTAAGATTCTGAATCAGCCAAGTGGCATACTTAGATAAAATGAGAGGAAAAGAATTTTATAGTTATCTAGCAAGTGTATCATAGTGCATTCTATTCATATTTTTGAGCTGAGATACTCAGACACAAAGATAAAGAAACAGGGCAGCCCCAGAGGCGCAGTGGTTTAGCGCCGCCTGCAGCCTGGTGTGTGATCCTGGAGACCGGGGATCGAGTCCCACATCAAGCTCCCCGCATGGAGCCTGCTTCTCCCTCTGCCTGTGTCTCTGCCTCTGTCTCTCTCTCTCTGTCTCTGTCTATGAATAAATAAAATCTTAAAAAAATATTTAAAGAAACAAATTGTAATATTCGTAGGTGAATGTTTGAATCATTACAAACTTTTATAATGTTTATGTCCTATGCTGAGTACACATAAACACTCCAAGTGATTGGGTATAATTCAAAAATTAAAATATTGGAATTTATTTAATGAAATTTTATATGTAAAATGCTATATATGGCAAAATGAGTTATGACACACCCCTCTGATCTTGAAGGAGAAACAAAATAGTATATGTTGGAATGTGTTTAAAATAATAAAAATTAGTCAAAGTCCATGGTACAGCAATTTCCCAAAGAGCAGCTACTGTGAACTCAAGCAGAGCAGAGTATAGGTAACAGTCTAATGTTATAGTTCCAGAAAGTGGTCTCTAAAATCAATCTACTTGGATCCAAATCCTAGCTCTACCACTTGATAGCTGAGTGACCTTAGGAAGTATCCATCTCCTCACTGTCAACAGGAATAAAAACCCACTTTAAGTGACTGATATGTCTAGGTTAGACTTAACTTTAGGCTTCTTTTGAATAAATACAAAGGTAACACTTTCAGAACAGCCAGTGACCAGCTGCCATTTGGTCTCTATTTTAGCCCACCTAGTTAACTACTTGCCATTTTCAGTCCTCTGCTCATGCTGTAAATAACATTTTCATTTCTTTGGGTAGATCTGGGTCTACTTTTGAGGAGGTAGCCACAGAAGACTTTTCCCTGAGAGCAGTGACTGCTTTAAAGAGGAGAGGTGTTCCTACCCTCCTAGCATCTCAGGCATCACATAAAAGTGCATCTGGCTTAAAACTTGGGACTGTCAAGTTTTAAGCTGTCAACCCTGTTTGCTATAAACACCACCAGATCAGGCTGAGAACTCTCTTGTATACCTTGGACCTGCAAACTTTCCTTTCGAGCCACAGCTACAGCTTGACCTCCGTATGTGTCCTTTTTGGATGGACCTCATATCACCACCCTCCAGCCTGCAACAGGCTAAATTAGTCCTACCAAATTCTCTCTCCTGGGACCTCACACTGTACTTAAACACATTCGCAGGAAACCGTTTTGCCTATATTATTCCTAAGCTATATCTTAAACTTTTCCAGCATGAAGACAGAGTACTTACTGTTCACTCCACTCAGTACTTTGACTAGAGCTCAATAATGTAGTTGAGAGGGCTGATTCCAGAGAATAAGAGAAATCAGCATAAATCTTGCCAATATACTGTAAAATGTTACTTTGCATATAGGGCAACCTTAGAATGGGAAGCTTATTCACCAATAGGTGGCACTGGTGGTTTAATTTCTGAACAGATTATTGACACAGAAAAGCAGTAAATTGCCAAGAATGTCTAATTTCGTTTTCCATCCCTGCATTGCATTTCTAGCTTCCGATATCCTCACCACCTTTCTCATATCTGTCTGCCTCTGCCCTAAATAACTCCAGCCTGAACACTTGGAACAGCTTCCTTAACCTGGCTTCAGAGTTTTCAACTCTCTTTCAAGCTATCCCTGAAATTTCTACTGAATCACATCTATAAAAGCTGATCTTGGGGTGCCTGGCTGGCTCAGTCGGTAGAACATTCAACTCGTGATCTCAGAGTTGTGAGTTTGACCCCCACGTTGAGTAGAGATTACTTAAAAATAAAATATTTTTTAAAAGCTGATCTGATCATGTCAGTTCCCTGCTCAAACCTGAAGGAGCTCTCCATAGCTTCCAGTGCCAAATCCAAATAATCAACCTGGTTCTCAAACTGTTATTGTTTGCAACGTCGGTAATTTTTTTTAGAAATATTTTATTTATCTACTTGAGACAGAGAGAGAAACGGTGAGGGTGCAAGCACAAGCAGGAGGCAGAGGGAGAGGGAGAGAGGCTCTGGCTTGAGGTGGGAGCCGACTGGAGGGCAGGGCTCTATCCCAGAACCCTGGGATCCTGACCCAAGCAGAAGGCAGACACTTACCTGATTGAGCCATTTACACACCCCCCAACATTGGTAATTTTTACTTTCAATTTATTATCTGGCTCAACTTGTCTTCTCAATTGTTCTTCTAAGCAAAGGTGACCCATATATATTCTTATACTCCCACTCAATGCCTGCAGATTGCTCCATTGGAATTAATCTTTCCATTGTTTATTCCCAAAGCATTTTGCTCCTGTAAGACTGTCCTATCCCTCTAGAGTCATTTTCAAGATCAGATGAGAGACATATGCTCTCTTTCAAAATACTGTGAACTTCCAGAGAGAAGGGATATGTATGTATTCATGGGAGACAGAGAGAGAGAGAGCGAAAGATTAGTTTAAAAGTATAACAAATTGTTATCGTGTCTCAACAACAAAAATTCTTGCCAATACCACCACAAAGAAGCAAAAGGAATTCAGTGGAGAAAGAGCAGTCTTTTCAAAAAATAGTGCTAAAGAAATTGGTACCCATATGCAAAAAGAGAAAAGAGAACACAGAGACCTTACACCTTTCACAAATACTAACTCATAGATCATAGACCTAAATGTACAATGCAAAACTTCTAGAGAATAAATAGAAGAAAATCCAGATATACTTGGTTTTGGTAATGAGTTTTAACTACAACACCAAATGTATGATCCATGAAGGAAAAACTGTTTAGTTGGACTTTATTAAAATTAGCAACTTTTGTTCTGCAAAAGACACTGTTAACAGAATGAAAAGACAAGACACACACTAGAAGAAAATATGTTAAAACCTTATATTTGATAAGGAACTAAGGAACTTATTTCCAAAATACAGAAAGAGCTCTTAACTCTACAATAAGACGATAAGAAAAATTCAACAATAAGAAAATTACCCATTTTTTTTAATTACCCAATTTTAAAGAGACAAAAGACCTGTCTGATCAGACACCACACCAAAGAAAATAATCAGATGGCAAATAAGAGTATGAAAAGATACTCAACATCATTTGTGATTAGGGGATTGCAAACTGAACCTATAAGGAAATACCAACCCACATCGATTAGAAAAGCTAAAATTTAAAGAAAAAAAAAAAAAAGAAAATTAAAAGCCTGACAATATCAATTGGTGGAGCAACAAGAATTCTCTTTCATCGTTGATGGAAATACAAAATGGTGCAGTTTGGTAGGTTCTTACAAAGCTAGCTATTGTCTTTTTTTTTTTTTTTTTAGCTATTGTCTTTTTTTGAGAGAGTGCATGCAAGTGGAGGGGGACAGGCAGATGGAGAGAATCTTTTTTTGTTTGTTTGCTATCAGATTAAAAACATATTTTATTGGGCAGCCCCGGTGGTGCAGCGGTTTGGTGCCACCTGCAGCCCCGGGTGTGATCCTGGAGACCCAGAATCGAGTCCCACGTCAGGCTCCCTGCATGGAGCCTGCTTGTGTCTCTGCCTCTCTCTCTATCTCTCTCTCTGTGTTGCTCATGAATAAATAAATAAAATCTTTAAAAAAAAACATTTTATTATGATATATTCAAGATTCTGTTCAAAATATTAATTTTTCAATAAATATCTGAAAATGTAAATGAATGCAAGACAGTATGCTACACAACATGAAAAGCTATATTAAGTCTTCCCTTATTATCTAACAAACAAATCAATCACATCCAAAAACACATTGAATACTATAGGTCATGCTGATATGAGTTGTTTTGTATCTGCAAGGGTTTCTTTTTAATTTCAATTCAATTAGTTTTAAATTCAATTAGTTAACATAAAATGTATTATTGGTTTCTGAGGTAGAGGTCAGTGATTCATGAGTCTTATAAAATACCCAGTGCTCGTTATATCCTATGCCCTCCTTAGTATTCATTACCCAGTTACCCCATCTCCCACTCCCTCCCCTTCAATGACCTTCAGTTTGCTTCCTAAGATTAAGAGTCTCTTATAGGTCATTTTTGCTTTTGTTTCTTTTGCCTTCGTGGATGTATCTTGCAAGAAGTTACTGTGGCCTGAGTTCAAAAAGGGTGTTGCCTGTGTTCTCCTCTAGGATTTGGATGGAATCTTGTCTCACATTTAGATCTTTCATCCATTTTGAGTTTATCTTTGTGTATGGTGAAAGAGAGTGGTCTAGTTTCATTCTTCTGCATGTGGATGTCCAATTTTCCCAGCACCATTTATTGAAGAGACTGTCTTTCTTCCAGTGGATAGTCTTTCCTCCTTTATCGAATATTAGTTGACCATAAAGTTGAGGGTCCACTTCTGGATTCTCTATTCTGTTCCATTGATCTATGTGTCTGTTTTTTGTGCCAGGACCACACTGTCTTGATGACCACAGCTTTGTAGTACAACCTGAAATCTGGCATTGTGATGCCCCCAGCTATGGTTTTCTTTTTTAAAATTCCCCTGGCTACTCAGGGTCTTTTCGGATTCCACACAAATCTTGAACTATTGGGACTTCATCAAGATAAGAAGCTTTTGCACAGCAAAGGATACAGTCAACAAAACTAAAAGACAACCTACAGAATGGGAGAAGATATTTGCAAATGACCTATCAGATAAAGAGCTAGTTTCCAAGATCTATAAAGAACTTATTAAACTCAACACTGAAGAAACAATCCAATCATGAAATGGGCAAAAGACATGAACAGAAATCTCACAGAGGAAGACACAGACATGGCCAACACGCATATGAGAAAATGCTCTGCATCACTTGCCATCAGGGAAATACAAATCAAAACCATCATGAGATACCACCTCACACCAGTGAGAATGGGGAAAATTAACAAGGCAGGAAACCACAAATGTTGGAGAGGATGCGGAGAAAAGGGAACCCTCTTGCACTGTTGGTGGGAATGTGAACTGGTGCAGCCACTCTGGAAAACTGTGTGGAGGTTCCTCAAAGAGTGAAAAATATACCTGCCCTACGACCCAGCAATTGCACTGTTGGGGATTTACCCCAAAGATACAGATGCAATGAAATGCCGGGACACCTGCACCCCGATGTTTCTAGCAGCAATGTCCACAATAGCCAAACTGTGGAAGTGGCCTCGGTGTCCATCGAAAGATGAATGGATAAAGATGTGGTTTATGTATACAATGGAATATTCCTCAGCCATTAGAAATGACAAATACCCACCATTTGCTTCAACGTGGATGGAACTGGAGGGTATTATGCTGAGTGAAGTAAGTCAGTCGGAGAAGGACAAACATTATATGGTCTCATTCATTTGGGGAATATAAATAATAGTGAAAGGGAATAGAAGGGAAGGGAGAAGAAATGGGTAGGAAATATCAGAAATGGAGACAGAACATGAAGACTCCTAAATCTGGGAAATGAACTAGGGGTGGTGGAAGGGGAGGAGGGTGGGGGTAGGGGTGAATGGGTGACGGGCACTGAGGGGGGCACTTGACGGGATGAGCACTGGGTGTTATTCTGTATGTTGACAAATTGAACACCAATAAAAAATAAATTTATTATTAAAAGAAAAGAATCTCTTATAGGGATGCCTGAGGGAAAATAAATCAATTACTTTTGATTGAGCAGTTGAGCATCTCCCTTTGGCTCAGGGTGTAGTCCCGGGATGGAGCCCCACATTGGGCTTCCTGCGTGGAGCCTGCTTCTCCCTCTGCCTCTCTCTCTTTCTCTCTCGCTCCCTCTCTCTCTCTCTCTCTGCCTCTCATGAATGAATAAATAAAATCTTTAATAAAAAAAACTCTCTTATAGTTTTTCTCCCCCTCTCCTTTCATCTTGTTTTATTTTTCCTCACTTGCCCTATGATCCTATTCTGTCTTTCTCCAATTGACTTATTTCACTTAGCATAATACCCTCTAGTTCCATCTATATCATTGAAAAGGGCAAGAATTCATTTTTTGATGACTAACATTCCACTGTATACATATACCACATCTTCTTTATCTATTCATCTTTTGATGGACATCTGGGCTCTTTCCATAATTTGGCTATTGTGGACATTGCTGCTATAAACACTGGGGTGTGTATGGGAGGGGTAGATAATCTTAAGCAGGCTCATGCCCGTCTCAGAGGGTCGACCCACAACCCTGAGATCATGACTGAGCCCAAATCATGAGTTGGACGCTTAACCGACTAAGTCACCCAGGTGCCCCAAAGCTAACTGCTGTCTTAATATATAATCCAAAAACCACACTCCTGAGTATTCACCCAATTAATTGGAAAACTCTTGTCTACACATTACATGCAAATGGTTTTTTTTTAAAGATTTTTTTTATTATTCATGAGAGACACAGAGAGAGAGGCAGAGACACAGGCAGAGGGAGAAGCAGTGGGAAGCCTGATGCAGGACTTGATCCCAGTACCCTGAGATCACAGCCTGAGCTGAAGGTAGATGCTCAACCACTGAGCCACCCAGGCGTCCCGACATGCAAATGTTTATACCAGTTTTCTAATAATCAAAACCTGGAAGCAGTCAAGATGTCCTTCAACAGGTGAATGTATAAACAAAGAGTGGTACATCAATGCAATGGAATATTATTCAGTAATAAAAATATATATGCTATCAAGCCACAAAAAGACATGTATGAATCTAAAAAGCATATTGCCATTTAAACTGAAGAGGCAGGGCACCTGGGTGGCTGAGTGGTTGAGCATCTGCCTTTGGCTCAGGGTGTGATCCCAGGGTCCTGGGATCGAGGTCTACATGAGGCTCCCCATAGGGAGCCTGCTTCTTTTTCTGCCTATGTCTCTGCCTCTCTTTCTTTGTCTCTCATGAATAAATAAATAAAATCTCTTAAAAGAGAAATAAAAAAATAAACTGAGGAGGCTACATACTGTATGATTCCAATTATAAGACATTCTGGAAAATTAGAGTGTCAGTTGAAAGATCAGCAGTTACTAGTCATTCATGTGAAGACGGGAGAATTGAATATATGACACAGGGTGGAGTTTTAGGGTAGGATATACTCCATTTGATAATGTTGATTCTCATGGGATTAGGGGTTCACAATGTGACACTATTATACATAAACATTAGAATTAACAATTCAGTAAATGGGTGGTCAATGGCAGGAACCAGGTTTTTCACTGTTGGAGTGGAAGTTTATAAATAAACAAGGGAAAGAGGTTAGAATGATCAATGTGATAATGAATTACACTTGAAAACTTCAGTATGATATGAATTCATATTTAGCTTAATATAGATACAAATGGTTACATACAGAAATAATTATAGATGTGTATATGGCATGTATGTATGGTCTGGTACATATAGAAATATTTACAGGTATGTGTATATATAGTGCGTAGTACACACATACTTCCTTACTCTGTCAGCTTAGAGGAGCTAGAAGCAATGACGCCATACTTGCAATAAGCATACCTAAAACTGAGAGCTTGATTTCCAATACCATTCCCTAATGAAAGGAAGCAGGACCTGGTAGAGAGAAGGATGACTTTAGGACTGGGGCAGGAAATATGCAAGATGAGCCTCAAGTGCATAGTAGTGCCTAAAGTAAGGGATGGCGAGGGACGCCCGGGCAACTTAGCGGTTGAGTGTCTGCCTTAGGCTCGGCGTGATCCTGGGTCAGGGATCGAGTCCCACATTGGGCTCCCTGCGAGGAGCCTGCCTCTCCCTCTGCCTGTGTCTCTGCCTCTCTCTCTGTGTCTCTCATGGATAAATAAAATCTTTAAAAAAAAATTAAGGGATGGCAAACACACACACATCCACACACACAGTGATGGGGGTCTGTCAAAGGGACAAAGGAGTCCAACTAAAGGAGTTCTCAGTTGCCAAAGCTGGCATACTTTAATCAGCAAAATAAAGTAGTATTAGCCTATAAACTAAGGTGTAAAATAAATGAATCCATAATGGTATAAAAAATAAATAAGAAAGAAGAGACAAACCTCCCATACAGAAGAATTATAAATAACTGATGTAGATACTCCACCCTCAAGGAAGAGAAATTTAACTTCCCACTCCTTAAGTGTGGAGCTGAACATCATGACTTTCTTCCAGAGAGTTCAGTGTGGAGGTGGAAAAAAAGAGTAACTCAGTGGAGAAACCTGACAAGGTGCAAGGTGACTAAGATCAACACAACGTCCTTTATATATATATATATATATATATATATATATATATATATATATATATATAATTGGTGTTCAATTTGCCAACATATAGAATAACACCCAGTGCTCATCCCATCAAGTGCCCCCCTCAGTGCCCATCACCCAGTCACCCCCACCCTCCACCCATCTCCCCTTCCACCACCCCTAGTTCGTTTCCCAGAGTTAGGAGTCTCTCATGTTCTGTCTCCCTTTCTGATATTTCCCACTCATTTTTTCTCGACGCCCTAAATCCTGTTGACAGTACATACCTTTGATAGGATGTGATGAAATGTCACCATATCTCTACGGTCTTCATCCTATAAACACATTATCCAATCGTGAGAAAAACATCAGAGAAACCCTAGTTGCGAGATATTCTACAAAATATCTGAACAATACTGCCAAGGTCATTGCAAATAAGGAAGGTCTGAGAAACTGTCACAGCCAAGAGGAGCCGAAGGAGATGTGACAAACGTCACCAGAATGGGATCCTGGAGCAGAAAAGAGACCTTAGGTAAAAACAAAGGAAATCTGAATAAAATATTGACTTACATGAAGAATAATTTTTAATATTGGTTCATTAATTGCAACAAATGTACCATATTAATGTAAGGTATTCATAACATGGAAAACTGAGTGTCGGATGTATGGAAGTCTGTACTACACAGTTTTTCTGTAAATGTAAAACCATTCTGGGGCACCTGAGTGGCTCATTCAATTAAGTGTCTGCCTTTGGCTCAGGTCATGACCCTAGGCTCCTGGGATCAAGCCACCTGCCCCGATCAGGCTCCCTACTCAGCAGGAAGTCTGCTTCTCCCTCTCCCTCCTCCCAGATCTTACTCTCTCTTTCTCTCTCTCACACTCTCTCTCAAATAAATATTAAAATAAACAAATAAATAAATAAATAAAACCATTCTAAAACAAAATTTTATTTAAACAGAAGCCTTGATTATATATAATTCTCTTTTCCCCAGCTTTACTCAGATACAATTGGCATATAACAACATTATATAAGTTTAAGATGCGCAGCATGGTGATTCAATACACGTATATTGCAAAATGATTATCACAATAGGACTAGTTAATGTCTCCATCACCTTATATAATTACATTGTGTGTGTATGTGTGTGCGTATGTGTGTGTGGTGGGAACATTTAAGATTTACTGTCTTGGGAACTTTCAAGTATGTAATACAGTATTGTTAACTATAGTCACCATGCTGTGCATTAGATCCCCAGAACTTACTCATCTTATAACTGGAATGTTGTGCCGTTTGACCAATGTGACCCTATTTCCCTCACCATACCCCACACCTAGTCACTGGCTGCTACCATTTTACTCTCTATTTCTGTGAGTTTGGGCTTTTTAGATTCCACATATAAATGTGATCATACGGTATTTGTCTTTCTCTGTCTGATATATTTCACTTGGTACAACATCCATGTTGTAGCAAATGGCAGGATTTCCTTCTTTTTCATGGCTGAATAAATAATATTCCATTATTATATGCACTACATCTTCTTTATCCATTCATCTGTAGACAGACACTTATGTTGTTTCCTTAGATTATATATAATTCTAACCACTTATACAGGGGAGGAACTTCACATACCACAAAAGAGTAAGGATCTAAAACATTACCCTTGATTTTATAATTTTTTTTCCAAAAACTACTGAATATGCCTTTCTGTAATGTATATTATCTGTCATAGTATTTTCAAGGAGCTTCACTGGTTCTCAAATGAGGGTCATACTATCACCCCAAAGGGCCATGGGAAATATGTGAGAGTGAGTTGAATTGACATGTTGCCTAGCAGTTATCACTGACATTTTGTGAATGGAAGTAGAGATATCAAAAGCCCTGTAACAGTCACATGCAATGGATAATTTCCCTACCCCAAATACCAATAGGCATTTCCTTGAGAAACACTTGAGATGGAATTAGACATTATTTCCATTTTTTGAGTACATAAGCTATCAGATTATGGGACAAAATTTTACTATTACTTCCACCATCTTGATTTGTCATAGCTTTGTATATAATTGAGATTAAACTCATATTATTATCATTTTCTTCAATAAAGTTCTGTGAAGTAGCTAGAACAGTCATCTTGATGTTACAAGTCAGTAACTTGACAAGTATATGTCAAGCACCCCCAGGTGAGTCAGTAGCCAACTTTATCATGTCTTCCGCTTGTCTTTTCTAATGAACACAGGTGAATCTATGTTTCTCAGTTTGGAGAAATATCTGAAATGATGAGCTACATTTCACATGTGGACTCCTTGTTCTAATTAGCTCTCAGGTGAAAGAGAAGCTTGGTGCTGATCATTTACATAAATTACATTATTCTTCCTCTTGCCCACCATAAGATTTTACGGGTGCAAATAGATTTTCATTATTTTAAGTTAACTATATTTTAAGGGAAGATATCATTAATTTTTTAATCTTGATTTATAACTAATTCTTAAATCCTGCATTCTACAGCTGCTGCCTCCTATAAAGATGAAGTGGTAATTGACAGGTATATTTTTACACAATTTTAAAAATGTGTACTGTAAGGTTTACTTGGGAAAACTTCTGAAGTTACTTTCCAAGTTAATAGCATCAAAAATAAATAAATAAATACTCAAATACATAAAAACAGTTCACTTCATAATAAATTACACTGTGACTTTCAGCATAGAGATTTCTGGTTCATTTAATTTTGTGATTAATTTAAGGTTTATCATATACTACACTTTGTTCGAAATCTTTCTTAGAAATGCCATCTAAACCATGGAAATATATTTAGCTGGCTAACAGGAATAGGACTTGTCATCTGAGGCACTCCCCACTGGCAAGTAGCAGCACAGGAAAGGCCACATTAAATACAAACCTCACCTGATAAAAATGGACTTTAGAGAAAAAAAAAGTTAAAATAAAAAAATTAGTTATTATTTATTTGAGAGAGAGAGAGAGAGAAAAAAAAAAACATGAGTGAGGGGAGGAGAAGAGGGAGAAGAAAAGAGAATCCTAAGCAGATGCCCCACTGAGCATAGAGCCTGACCCAGGACTTGATCTCATGACCCTGAAATCATGAATCTGAGTCTAAATCAAGAGTCGGACGCTCAACTGACTGAGCCACTAAGGTGCCCCAAAAGCGAACTACTTTTTAAGGACTATTTCCATGAAGTTGTTTTATCCACCCTTGGGATATTTAAAACAAGAGGAGAATCTACTTAGCGAAAGATAAATGTAAAATGGTTTTGCCTTCATTTTTTAAAAACCAGTCATCAGAAGCATCGTTTTGATAAATGTGAACCACAGCATGATTGAATGAGCATCATTTTCTTTATATCAGTCTATGATCAGCTATGATCTTGGTTGACATCCTGACCTCTGACAGAGACTTAGAAATATACCTAATTTCATTAACTTGACACTTCATAATGATTTATATACGTGGCTAAACTAATCCATTGCATGTTAGTTTTTATGAATTTCAATCCAAAAGATAAATTTTCTGACTTTTTCAAATGTTCTTTTTTTGCAGTTTAATATAGGAGTTCCTATTCTTCTCTACTCTAGTGTTCTTAAGAACCACCCAGAGATTTTGTGAAAATGTAGTATCTTGAGTTCCATTTGAAGAAATTCTGATTTGTAGATCTAAATATGGGGACCTAAGGACCTGTAATTTTAATAAGCAACCACCACCCCTCAAAAAAATTCTGTGCAGGGAGTCTGTAAATCATACTTTTTACATTTTTTAAATTTGTTTTATGTTGAAATCATTGTAGACTTACAAAAGAGTTGAAAAACAGTACAAAGATTTCCCTTCCCATATACTGCTTACATGTCTTCCTTAATATTAACATATCCATAGCACCATAGTACATATAGTACATAACCAAACCCAGAAAGTCAACATTCAATCTGTTAGTTAATCTACAGACTAGAGTCACTCTTCATCAGTTGTACTGCTAACATTTTTCCTAGCCCAGGGTATAGTCCAGGATTCTGCCTTGTACTTAGAAGTTGGAAGGAGATGAGCTGTAAGAGACATTTAATTATAGAAAATAAATTGAGAGTTGCTGAGGTTCGGGGGTAAATGAAATAACAGGGTGATGGACATTAAGAAGGGCACATGATATAATTGAGCACTGGGTTTTATATGCAGTTTATGAATCACTAGCCTCTACCTCAGAAATCAATAATACATTATATGTTAATTGAATTTAAATTTAAAAAATAACGCATTATGTATTTGAAAGTTAAATCAATCAATCAATCATAGGGAATAAAAAGAAATAAGAAATTGTGTCTCCATAGTCTCCTCCAATCCAAGCTGGGATAGTAACTCAGTCTTTTGTCTTCTGTGACCCTGACACTTTTCAGGAGTACTGACCAGCTGTCTCATAGTATATATACCTCAGCTTTAGTTATCTGATGTCTCTTCAAAACCAAATTCTCTTCGTGTATTGTGTGGCAATAATACCACAGAAGTGATGGTCTGCCCTTCTCAGAGCATCTTATCAGGAGGCATGTGATGTTACTATGTCTCATTACTGCTGTTATCTTTGATTACTTGTCTGCCAGATATCTCCAAATAAATTTATTAATTTTCCCTTTGTGATTAATTGGTATCTTAGGGAGATAATTCTTGACTAAATATCTTGCTTCCCATCATACTCTAATCCACTAATTTTAGCATCCATTGATAAAAATGGACTTTAGACCAAAAAAAAAAAAAGGTTAAAATAAAAAAAAATTCATTGGAACAATTTTTCCATGTGTTGCTAAATGTAGCTTCCTATTTTTATCAAAATTTTACACTTATTAATTGGAAGTATATTTAAGGAAAATAAGTCCCTTCTCCCCTGTTTATTTACCTACATCCTCATTTATATTTATTCAATTGTTTGTTTATATTTGAAAAACTCATTCTACTTTGTGTTCACCTAACAATAAGTTCTATGATCTGTTAGACTTTACTCAAAGCTCTCGGACACAGAAGTGAGTAAGAAATAGTCCTTGCTCTCGAGAACATTCTAGTGTACTAATCAGAGGTAGGTGAGTTTGATTAGCATAACTTAACTTCCCCAAGCCTGCTTTGTTAGACTGAGTTGATAACTGAACTTCTGGTATCCTACCAGGTCCTCTCAGATTTTTGTGAACATAAGAATTGCCTAGGCAACTTGTGAAACAGGCAGACTCATGCCAAACATGCGAAAGAATCTGGCTCAGTAAAGCCAGAAAGAGGCCTTGGCCCTCTGCATTTATTGCTATGACTTCTCAGTGATTGAGATACAGGTGATCAAGCACCCACTTGAGAACCCCTGCTCCAGACACAAGGGCTGCTCATTCACTTTGATGTGTGTGTGTGTTTTTTAAAGATTTTATTTATTTATTCATGAGAGACACAGAGAGAGAGGCAGAGACATAGAGGGAGAAGCAGGCTCCTCGCAGGAAGCCCGATGTAGGACTCTTTTCCCGGACTGGGATCATGCCCTGAGCCCAAGGGAGAGGTTCAACTGCTGAGCCACCCATGTGTCCCCACTTTGATGTGGTTTTTAACTACAAGATGTCTTTTCACTTCTTTAAAACATTCTCTCTTCTAAAGCATGCGAAGAATTGTTTTATTTAGGGCCATCACTTGTCCTAGGTATGTCAACTTCTCTGCCCAATGGAGGAAAACCTTTGTGCAGGATGAAAAAACACTGGTTTTCATTCAGGATTTTATCACCAGGACTTGTTAGCAGCATCAAAAAAAAAAGGGGGGGGGGTAGTTTTGCTTAATCCTGATCTCTTGAGGCTCTGGATGTCCTGAGGCTTGTTCTATAAGCTCCCTGAAGACCATAGTAGAAAAACTGATAAAGCACATTATTATAGCTCAAAATGTTGTAAAAAGTTAATATGTTTAAACAGATTGAATAGCAGTTTTATGTATGTCTCTACAACTTTGGCTTCATTACTAAAGAGAACCTGAACTACGGTAAGTCAGGAAAGAGAGTCTACTGAAGTTTTGGTAATGAAAAACTAGTATTTAAAAGCATCTTCTTTGCTTCCTATCATGTAATTTGGGCAACTGACCAGCAAGCTCTGAATCTTAGCTTCCTCATCAGCTAAACCAGGTAGTCCTATTATCTGTCGTGCAAATCTCACAAAGGATGGAAGGGACTCCAGTGAGACCATGAGGCAGGAAAGCATTTTTTGTTGTTGTTTCAACTACAATAACTCACATAAATACTGTTTGTTATAAAGAGCCATAAATAAATTAATTGTTTAGGGAATTAATTTTCATTATTTAGGGTTCTTTGAAGACAGTACAGTATTACATTCTTAAAAGCTTAAGATGTTTAAAAGCTTAAGTATGATTAGAATAATGAGGCAAATGGCTTTTCTGCCTCAATGGGCTATCAATTTACTTGCTGTTTATAATTTTATTTTATCCATTCAACAGCCGAAAGAATGTTTATATAAATAAAAAATATATGTAAGTATATATATCTTATATAAGTAAGAAATTTTGAGAAATATAAATTTGAGGGATATAGATAATATAGATAGAAATATTAGAAATATTTATTGCTTTAAAATAGAAACATTAAATAAACCATTCACATGATGATTTATTTCTTATGAATGAAGTTGGTGTCACAAGTTCAATTAATGAATTTTTTCTGTGTGAGAGGAATGGTTGAGCTAAGAGCACTGCACGGGAAAATCCTGGCGTTGCTGATGATGTTCAGCTTACTATAAAGTTTGCTTAAATTTCAATCTATCTTCTTAAACAGTGTTAAACATAAAAAATTCAAATCCTTTAAGGAAAAAATTTTCTTATTTATCTGCTAATCTCCTTGCTAATCTCCTGATGGTGTTTAATACGATGATTTAAACTTAACTGTCCAAGGAGGATTTTTGACAGTTTTATGAGAGACTTAGTTGCTTTCTATTTTATGGCTGTTTTTTTTTGCTTCTCAGCTGTTCAGCATCATTCTGAGGCATCTCCAGTCTGTTCCTACACTCAGCCCACGGCCAGAGACTGAGCTGCATTTCCTCCACATTTTTGTTTCAGCCTTGCCTCTGTCACAAGTAAATCCCAAGGTCATGTCATGGATATCTCTCCTGAGAAAACTTTCCTTCGCTTCTCCCTCTCTCACCCGCAATTCTCTTTTGGGTGATAAAAATATATATAATGATTAAAATAATGCTTTCTATCTGCTTAGCCATATTATTGCTAAATAGAGTTTCCCCTTTTATCACACTGAACAGGTGTTTCAGCACTACCCCCATTGCCCAGAACCTCAGCACTGAAAGCCCAGCATTTAGTTTGAGACAACCATCCCTCTGATCTGCTTAGACATTACTTTCACTATGAAGATTTATATTCTTCTCAACTTGGGCCTTTCACCTTTTTCTCCAGATTTATGGGGCTGTTATTACTATTTTTCATTGCATTTGATTTTGTGCCCATATATCAATTGCCTTTCTTTAGAAACGCACTTGGACTGCCATGTTCCAGAATACAAAGACTAGAGCAGTGGTTCTCAAAATGGTTCTCTAAGCCTCACCTGGGAACTTGTTAGAAATGAAAATCCTCTTATTAACAGGAGGTACTGTCGCTGACCCAATGCCTTAGGAAGCAAAAGTGGGAAACAGAGATAGGGAGTGCCGTGCCAAAAGCACAGCCTGGTGGGTCAGGTCAGATACTAGTATCAGGAATGAGCTGTGACCTCCACCTCCCTCAGTCTCTGGCTGGAGAAATTACCCACTGGCTAAATCCCACCAGAAGCCTGAGGATGTAGAGATGATGCAAGGTAGTCAGGCAGAGAGCTGGGTAGGGAAGAGGGGAGGCTGAATCAGGAGGGATGAAAAGAAGCTATGTAGCCTAACTTACCAGGAAGGCACAGTCCTTGCCAGCAATGGAGAATGGCCCAGTGGGAGATAGCAACACATAATACAAAAGGGAATATGCTAGAATTAGGGTCATTGACCTTCTAAGTTTTCCGGGAAAGAGGAGTTTGCTGGGATGTGGAGTTTTCAGTGCCAAAACCAGGAGAGTATGGAAAATGACAAACATTGGCAACAATGTGAGGAAATTGGAGTACTTGTGCATTGCTAGTGGGAATATAAAATGGTACAGCCACTGGGGGAGACAGTATGGTAGTTCCTAAAACAAAACAAAACAAAAATCATAGAACCCAAGGATTCAGATGCTTGTGCACCAGTGTTCATAGCAGCATTATTCATAAATGGCAAAGGTGGGACCAACCTAAATGTCCATCAACAAATGAATAATATACAAATAATGGAATATTATTAGGCCGTAAAAAGGAGTGGATGGAGATCTGTCAAAGGGACACAGGAGCCAACTAAAAGAGTTCTCAATTGCCAAATTGTCACATAATACTGATTGAGTTTTTTTATTCTATTTATGGGGGAGATGAGTTTGAGTGGTTCTACTTCTCACTAACAGTTTAAAGTCATTCATTGTTTCATTATCTGTTGACATAATTCATAATAGGACAATTCAGAGCCCCATTGCCCTATGAGCTTACATTCTATATAGGCATTTCTTAAATTAAATAAGGAAGTTCTCAAGTAATTATTATTGGAATTACTTACTTCCAATACACTATTTAAATTTTTTTGTATTTAAATTCAATTTTGTTAACATATATTATATTATTAGTTTCAGGGGTAGAATTTAGTGACTCATCAGTTGCATATAAAACCCAATGCTCATTACATCAAGTGCCCTCCTTAATATCCATCACTCAAGTACCCCATCTCCCCACCCAAACCTCCCCTCCAGGAATATTCGGTGGGTTCCCTATAGTTAGAGTCTCTTATGGCTTGCCTCCCTCTCAAACTCTGTTTTTGTATTATTTTATTTTTCCACCCTTTCCCCATGTTTATCTGTTTTGTTTCTTAAATTCCACATGTGAATGAAATTATATGGTATTTGTTTTTGTCTGACTGACTTATTTTGCTCAGTGTAATACCTTCTAGTTCCATCCATGTCGTTGCAAATGGCAAGATTTCATTCTTCTTGACAGCTGAATAATATTCATATATATATGCATATACCACTTCTTTATTCATTCATCTGTTGGACATCTGGGCTTTTCCCATATCTTGGCTCTTGTGGACATTGCTGCTATAAACATTGGGGTGCCTGTGCCCCTTCGAGTCACTATGTTTGTATCCTTTGGATAATCCATAGTAGTGCAATTGCTGGGTCGTAGGGTAGTTCTATTTTTAACCTAAAACACTCTTTTTGTTTTGTTTTATTTTAAAAGCTTTTATTTATTTATTGTCAGAGAGAGTGAGTGAGAGAGCACAAGGAGGGGAAGCTGCAGAGGGAGAGAGAAAAGCAGACTCCCAGCTGAGCAGGGAGCCCGATACAAGGCTCCATCCCAGGACCCTGGAATCATGACCTGAGCTGAAGGCAGATGCTTAACCGACTGAGCCACCAAGGTACCCAAACCTAAAATACTCTTATAACTAATTTCTGAGGTCCACTTTAAAATTATGAATTTTAACTAAGTTGGGGTAATCATTTCATGATATATGTAAGTAGTCATTACCCTGCATACCTTAAACTCACACAGTGCTGTATGTCAATAATATCTCAATTAAAATAAAAAGGCTTTATGGATCTATTTTTGAAGAGAAAGAAAGCAAAGCACAGCTGACCTGAGGACTGAGAGGGTCATGTGCTCAGAGAGCACTGACCCTCAGACCTGAGACCCTGAAGCAGGTGGAAATGGATGTGAAGGCAGGCAGTGGGGGTTGGGAGTGTCCAGTTCCCTGGGCTTTGGATTTCCATCTTGGTCCAGCACTCAGACTTTGACCTGTCAGAACAGAAGGTTATACATACTTCTCTGTTCCAGAAGTTTGATGCTGTTGATGTCAATTATGGGAGAGATTGAAGTCCTTCTGGTAGGACAATTCCACCATCTCCCCAGGAGAAACTGAAGACTCAGAAGAAAGGATGAGAAACACAAGAAAATTCTTACCAGAGGACAGTTAAGACTTAAAAAAAAAAAAAATGTGTTAAGAAGGCAGAGGAGGGATCCCTGGGTGGCGCAGCGGTTTGGCGCCTGCCTTTGGCCCAGGGCGCGATCCTGGAGACCCCCCGGATCGAATCCCACGTCGGGCTCCCGGTGCATGGAGCCTGCTTCTCCCTCTGCCTGTGTCTCTGCCTCTCTCTCTCTCTCTCTCTCTCTGTGTGTGTGTGTGTGACTATCATAAATAAATAAAAATTTTTAAAAAAAGAAGGCAGAGGAGTATAAGTTTGCCTGATCCTTCAAACACAGCTAGATAAATATCAAATCATTCTGAACACCCAAGAAATCAAACGGAGGACAGAGAACAAAGCTGTACTTCTACAAATAGAAAAGCAACCACCTCATGGAAAGTAGGGGCTATGGAGATTTGATTTGGGAGGAAAAAAGAGCCACAGGCGCTGCAGAAGGGAAAGAGCCCTGAGCATGGAGAGAGGCGAGAAGAGAGAGAAAGAGTAAAAAAAAGAGTGAAAACACGTGCAGAGGATTGCACAAGAAAACTCTTCTCCAAAACCACTGACTGGGAAAAGGGGAAAGACTGAACACCACAAGTCTTTATAAGGAAAGGAGCATAAATCTGAAGTTCTAGAGGTCCAAGTCATTGCCAGGGTTCTGCGTGGTGGGCTTAGTGGTGCTCTGGAGGGAAAGGAAGGCAGAGACCCAGGCCAGGAGTGGGCTGTGTGGTCTGACCCTCCCCTTCCTGTGTGTGGTCACACACGAAGAAATAGTTCTTCTTGGCATGCATTTGCAAGAGGTTGTGTGACCTCTGGGGAGATAAAAGAGCCATGGGCACCATTGAGCTGTCCTGTTCACCAGCATAGGAGCAAAGATACTGGCTGAGGGCAGGGAGCCTTGGTGCCAGCTTTCTGCTGTGCTTTACCATAAATTCCGAGCTGCTGCACAACTATTTTCTGGGACAAACCAGAAGCAGCCACAGCACAAGACCCTCCCCCAGAGGATCAGCATGGGTCCACACTGCTGAGGTCTCTGAAGTTTGGAGTTTTGAAACCCAGCCAGGCCTGAGATAAAACAAAGGAGTGCTGTGCCTCCTGGCAGGTGGACAACATGGACACAGACAGAGTGAAGGCAGGGGTCTAACAAAAGCCAGGGACACAGGAGTGGTGACTGATCTTCTGTAGGGGTTTCCTGAGGAGTGGTGGGCAGGAGGGGCTCCCGGCTCTGGAGTCCACAGAGCGGGTGGAAGCCATTTTCCCTCCCCTTTCAGCCACACTGACCTACTTCAGTGAATAAAACAGCGTCACCAAATGGAGGCCAGAGCCAATTCCACCAAGTCTCACCACCCTGCACCCTGCAATAGGGCAAGTCCACCTGAGAATCAGCACAGCAAGGTCAACACAGACCCCACCCCCACCCCACCTCGCATGCACAAGTCTACTCATAATAGAGTGCTGCAAAGTTTCAGCTCTAGGGGAAACAAGATCTAGCTTCTTTTGTGTTTTTTTCTTGTTGTTGTTGGTTTTTTTGGTAAGGTGATAAAGAAAAAGTAATTTTTAATTTATTTTTTATATATTTTTTATTTTTTAATTTTACTTTTTACTTTTTATTATTTTATTTTATTTATTTTGACTTCCAAAATGACAAGATGAAGGAATTCACCCCAAAAGAAAGAACAGGAAGAAGTCACGGCCAGGGATTTAATCAGTACATATATAAGAAAGATGTCTGAACTAGAATTTAAAACAACCATTATAAGGATACTAGCCAAGCTTGAAGAAAGCATAAAAGACACTAGAGAATCCCTTGCAGCAGACATAAAAGAACTAAAAACGAGTCATGCCAAAATTAAAAATGCTTTAAGTGAGATGCAAACTGGAATGGATGCCATGACAATGAGGATGGATAAAGGAGAGGAATGAATCAGTGATATAGAAGATAAAATTATGGAAAATAATGAAGCTTAAAAGAAAAGGGAAAGTAGTCTACCATGAATGTACTCTTAGGAGTCTCACGACTCCTTAAAGTGTAATAGCATTCATATCATAGGAGTCCCAGAAGAAGAAAAAGAGAGAAAAAGGAGCAGAAGATTTTATTTCAGCAAATTATAGCTGAAAAATTCCCTAATCTGGGGAAGGAAACAGACATCAAAATCCAAGAAGCACAGAGAACTCCCACTAAATTCAACAAAAGCCAGCCATCACCAAGACATATCATACTCAAATTCACAAAATACACAGACAGGAATCCTGAAAGTAGCAGGAGGAAAAAGTCCTTAACTTACATGGGAAGAGAAATCAGGTTCATAGCAGATCTGTCCACAAAAACTTGGCAGGTCACAAGACAGTGAATGTGCTGAATGGGAAAAATATGCAGCCAAGAATACTTTATCCAGAAAGGTTATCATTCACACTAGAAAGAGAGATAAAGTGTTTCCCAGACCAGCAAAAACTAAGCCAGTCCTGCAAGAAATATTAAAGAAGACTCTTCAGGTGGGGAAAAAAAGACCCAAAGCAACAAAGGCTAGAAAGGAACAGAGAACAGGAAAGACCAGAAATACATGGAGGTTAAAGAGCATCCTACTAAAGAATGAATGGGCTATGCAGGAAATAAAAAAGTACATGGAAGCAACTGAAAATGAAAACATGTCAGTCCAAAACCTTTCAGATGCAGCAAAGGTGATCCTAAGAGGGAAGTGTATTGTAATACAGTCCTTCCTCAAGAAGCAAGAAAAGTCTCAAATATGCCACCTAATCTTATACCTAAAAGAGCTGGAAAGGAACAGCAAATAAAGCCTAAAGGTAGTAGAAAAGAAATAATAAATATTAGAGCAAAAACAAATGATACAAAAACAAACAAAAAACAGTAAAACAGATCAATGAAACGAAGAGCTGGTTTTTGAAAGAATTAATAAAATTAATAAACCTTCAGCCAGACTTATCAAAAAGAAAAAAGAAGGGCCCAAATAAATAAAATCATGAATGAAAGAGGAGCAATCACAACCAACACTGAAGAAATACAAACACTTTTAAGAGAGCAGTACTATGAAAAACTATATGCCAGCAAACTGGGTAATCTAGAAGAAATGAACAAATTCCCTGAAACATACACACTACCAAAACTGAAACAGGAAGAAATAGATAATTTGAACAGACCCATAACAAGCAAAGAAATTGAATCAATAATCAAAATCAATAATAATTATTATTATAGTTATAATTTTAATAATAAAAAATTTCCCAACAAGCAAAAATTCAAGACCAGGTAGTTTTCCAGGAGAATTCTACCAGACATTTGAAGAAGAGTTAATACCCAGCCTTTTAATACTGTTCCAAAAAAACAAAAAAAATAGAAATGGAAGGAAAACTTCCAAACTCCTAGGAGTCCAGCATTACCTTGATTCCAAAGCCAGACAAAGATGTCACTAAAAAGGAGAATTATAGGCCAATATCCCTCACGAACATGGATGCAAAAATCCTCATCAAGATACTAGTAAATCACAGCCAACAGAACGATAAAAAAATTATTCACCACAATCAAGTGAGATTTATCCCTGGGCTCTAAGGGTGGTTCAGTATTCACAAACCAATTCACATGATACACCACATTAATAAAAGAAAGGATAAGAACCATATGATCCTCTCAATAGATGCAGAAAAAGCACCTGACAAAATATAGGCATCCATTCTTGACAAAAACCCTCAATAAATTAAGGATAGAGGGAACAAGCCTCAATATCATAAGGCCATATACAAAAAAGACTCACCACTAATGTCATCCTCAATGGGGAAAACTGAGAGGGCTGTCCTTTCTCACCATTACTATTTAACATATTACTGGAAGTCTTAGCCTTAGCGATCAGACAACAAAAAAGAAGTAAAAGGAATCTAAAATGGCAAGGAAGAAGTCGAACTTTCAGTATTTGCAGATGACATGATATTCTATGTAGAAAACCCAAAAGAAAAAAAAAAAAAAAAGAAAACCCAAAAGACCACAAAAAAAATCACCAGAACTAATACATGAATTCAGCAAGGTTGCAGGATACAAAATCAATGTACAGAAATCAGTTGCATCTCTATACACTAACAATGAGAGTGAAGACAAACAAATCAAGGAATCAATCCCATTTACAATTGCACCACAAAATGTAAGATACCTAGGAATAAACCTAGCCAAAGAGGTAAAAGATCTGTACTCTGAAAACTATAGAATATTTATGAAAGATATTAAAGAGGACACAAAGAAATGGGAAAGCATTCCATGCTCGAGGATTGGAAGAACAAATACTATTAAAATGCCTATACTACCCAAAGCAATTACATATTTAATGCAATCCCAATCATAATACCACATTTTTCAAAGAGCTAGAACAAGCAATCTTAAAATTTGTATGGAACCACAATAGATTCTGAATAGCCAATGCAAATTTGAAAAAGAAAAGCAAAGCTGGACGCATCACGACTCTAGACTTCAAGCTATATTACAAAGCTTTAATGATCAAGAAAGTCTGGTACTGGCACAAGAACAGACACATAGATCAATGGAACAAAACAGAGAACCCAGAAATGGACGCTCAACTCTATGGTCAACTAATCTTCAACAAAGCAGGAAAAGAATACCCAATGAAAAAAAGACAGTCTCTTCAACAAATGATGTTGGAAAAACTGGAGAGCAACATGGAGAAGAATGAAATTGGACCATTTTGTTACACCATACACAAAAAATAGACTCGAAATGGATAAAGACTTGAATGTGAGACAGAAAACCATTAAAATCCTAGAAGAGAACACAAGCAGGAACTCTTTGACCTTGGCTGTAACAAATTCTTACTAGACATATCTCCAGAGGCAAAGGGGAAAAAAGCAAAAGTGAACTATTGGGATTTCATCAAGATAAAAGACTTCTTTCTGTGAAGTGAAGTCAGTGAAGGGAACAATCAACAGAACTAAAAGGTAACCTATGGAATGGGAGAAGATTTTTGCAAATGACGTATCTGATAAAGGATGAGTATCCAAAATCACTTATCAAACTCAACATCCAAAAAACAAATAATCCAGTTAAGAAATGAGCAGATGAAAAGAATAGACATTTTTCCAAAGACAAATGGGTGGCCAACAGTCACATGAAAAAATGCTCAACATCACTCATCATCAGGGAAATGCAAATCAAAACTGCAAAGAGATATCACCTCACACCTGTCAGAATGGCTAAAATTAACAACACAAGAAACAACTGGTGTTAGCAAGGATGTGGAGAAAGGGGAGCTCTCGTGCACTGTTGGTGGGAATGCAAATTGGTGCAGCCACTCTGGAGAACAGTATGACGGTTGCTCAGAAAGTTAAAAATAGAGCTGCTCTATGATCCAGCAATTGCACTACTAGGTATTTATTCAAATGTTACAAACATACAGATTCAAAGGGATATGTGCACTCCAATATTTATAGCAGCATTATCAACAATATCCAAACTATGGAAAGAACCCAATGTCCATTGACTGATGAATGGAAAAAGAAGATGTAATACGTATATATATTATTACATACATACATATATATTATTACATACATATGTATATTATACATATAATTGTATATTTGTCTTATACAAAGAAGACAAATGGATGGCCAACAGGCACATGAAAAGATATTCCTATATATATACACACACACACACACACACAGCAGAATGTTACTCAGCCATCAAGAAGAATGAAATCTTGCCATTTGCAATGACTTGGATGGAGCTACAGCAAAATAAGTCAGTCAGAGAAAGATAAATACCATATTATTTCACTCATATGTGGAATTTAAGAAACAAAACAGAGGGTCACCTGGGTGGCTCAGTGGTTGAGTGTCTGCCTTTGGCTCGGGTTGTGATTCTGGGGTCCTGGGATCGAGCCCCATTTTGGGCTCCTTGCTCAGTGGGGAGTCTGCTTCTCTTTCTATCCTTTTCCCTGCTTGTTCTCTCTCTCTCCCTCAAATAAATAAAATCTTTTTTAAAAAGTAGAAATTAATGTGGGATATGAAGAAAATGAAAATTGGAGGGTATTTGGTTAAAGATGGTGGAATAAAGCTAAAGAATTTTATTATTTCTGGAAACCCTCCAAAGTCTACCAAAAAAGCAAAATATAGACACACACCTACCTGCAGGTTGTAGAAAACAAGTAAATATCTATAACACTAACCCAAAGGCTCTAGAATATCCTCAAGAGTTAGAATAACTAGAATATCTATCCATAAGGGTTGCCTCCCAAGAGCGAAAGTGTAGGGTTATCCCTTTATTCTCGTTGATGGGAGTTGAGGTGTTTCCTGACATGTTTGGCTTGAGCAGCATAATTATTATCTATTTAAATCTTTCTATCTTGCTAGGCTTCCCCTTTCCTGATCCTTTCACTACACAGAGCATGCTTGTCATAGCAGAACTTTTTGTTGTCTGAACTCCTTGCCATTTCTGGGTTGCTGGCTTCTCCCCACAGACTTTCTGAGATACACAAGGCAAAACAAAATCGCTGCTGCGTCCTGTGGCCCTTAGTTGGTCTAACTTCTTTGCACCTTTTAGGGCTTCCTATGTTTGTTTTATCTACAATGCAAAGTGTTTTGAGCCATACTTTCTGGTAGGAAAGAAGTGTATCTACTCCACCTTATTCCAGAACCAGAAGTCTGTGTTTATAATTTAATCATGTTCTTATCTCAGTTATTTTTTCCTTTTTTTATTTTTTATTTTTTAAATTTTTTTAAAGATTTGATTTATTTATTCATGGGAGACATAGAGAGAGAGAGAGGCAGAGACGCAGACAGAGGGAGAAGCAGGCTCCACGCTGGGAGCCCGATGTGGGACTTGATCCCCGGGAGTTCAGGATCACACCCTGGGCCGAAGGTGGCGCTAAACTGCCGAGCCACCCAGGGATCCCCTCAGTTATTTTTTCCTAAGGTAAATCATCAAGATGGCTAATAATAGCATGGCTACAAGACTGTCTTCTGGGTTTGAGATTTTGTAATTTAAGAATGGATTTTAAGTCATTCATTGCAGGAAGATTCCATCAAATATTGATTGTATGAATAAAATCTGGAAAATTAAAAGCCCCTACAAAAATTACATGTTTGTATTTGATTTTTCATTCATTATTCCTCAGCTTACAGAGAGATTTGAGCAAGATGTATGATAAAGAGGCTTGCTGTGCTCTGCATGTGAATATTAGCCAATTTTAAGAAAACAAGGTTAATTTCATATGCTCTTTTGGTGCCCCAATTATTAAAGCAATTGCCACTTTTATAACCAGCACTCATAGATGTCAAGTACAAGAGAGGAAATAGAGTATCATAAACTTGATTACCAATAATTGAAACACCACACTTACTTTAGCAGGATAATTATTGCGGTTTTCAGTGGGACCATACTCTAACAATTGTGAGGTTTTGCCTAGTCTCACCTTCTGCCACTAGGAAACATGTCCAGGCATATTTTAGAGGAGCAGATGGGCAGTAATAATACATGTTTCCTAAGTAGATCACTCAAAATCTAAATGCTCATTCACTTATTTATTTCCTTACCATACTTTACAGGAGTTTAGATTACTTGGATATTATGGATAACTCTCTCAATTACCTTTACTTAAGGCATCTCTTATCCACAGGATATTGTTTCAGTTGCTAATATGTGACCTATTTTTTTCTGACTCTCTCAGCAGTTGGTATTGAGACTTCTGGTGTACCTCTAGGTTAACATACTTTGGAATGTATATTTAAGGCCTTTTTGTAAACTAGCCCTCAGGTTTTATAAGAAACTAGAATGAAAGGAAAACAATCTTAAGCACTAAAGGTAATTTGGTGTGAAACTATCTTTTAATTGTGATTTATCCATCCCTGCGACATTTTGTCATTTTAACTCTAAAATAATTTTATTTACGTATTATCTCTAAATTAAAAGAAAACTTCAATAGAATCACTTGAATATGTCTGTGAACACTAGTTTCAGAAACACGGCTTACAATTTATGTTTTAGAACATTTTAGGATCATGAAGTACATATTTTAATGAATAATGGCTATTGTTTAGGTTGTATTTAATACAAACTGTCGTCAATATTAAGTTTGATGAGCAAAATGAATCTCTAAAGCTACTTTCCATTGGTCCCGAGTCATAATTTCTATTGGATCATATTCTTTTTTTTTATTGGATCATATTCTTAAAGTGATTGATACTCACCAGGAAAAAGTTACTAATACATCACTAAGAGGATTCAGCCATTAATTCTATGTATGAATGCAGAGTAATTTTATTAAAATATATCATAATTTATTCCTTCTATCATTAACATATATGAATTTGAGGGTAGTGTGCTAATTATAGGAAGGATGAAATACACACTAAAATATGTACCCTGTGCTTAGTGATAGTAGCTAACTATCTACTATGCAGATGGTGCCAGCATCTTCCAAGCACCATGTATATAACAACCTTAAACCTCACAAGTGTGATTTGAATTGTTGATACCATGACTTTCCACATTTTCATTGTATAGAAGGAGAAAGTGAATCATGGAGAAGGTCACAGGTCCAAGGTCAGAGCATACTTGGCAGAGGCAGGACTTGAGCTGGGCAGTCCGCTCCAGACTTCATGTTCCCAGCTCTCAGATGATACCGTGTTAGTTTCTTCAGTCTTCATTAATATATTTGCTGAACATAATCATCTAAACCAAATCAAATTTCACCAGTTTTGCATGTCAGGAGGCTTTTTCCTGACGTGTTTTAGGATGGTACTTGAGAGATTGTTATTAATTTGGCTTTCATGTCTACAGACAGTGCATTTGCATCTCTGCAAAATTAGCAATTAGTTCCTTGGCTCGGCTGCAAGCATTTTTACATAACTGCTAAGATAATAAACAACTCCTACTTTTCCATAAGTAGAGTTATCTGTTGGACTGCAACAGCCACAAAAGGGCCAAAATGTTGAATGGCCAGTGATCATCTAAGAAGCAGTATTTGTCCGCAAGGGCCCTCCCCCACATCCTGTAGGCAGGCACTCAGTGGTCATTGTGCATGGCCCATGCACCACCAGGGCACATGGAGACCCTTCTGGTGAAAGCCAGCATGCACGCCGACTGGCTGGGCAATCACACTGGATGCTAAAGCGTTTACGTGAGTAGCTTCCATTACGTTTGTTCCTGCCCTGAAGATGCTTCCCAGGTAACATTTCCTTATAGCATGATTTCTTAAGGTACTTTTTCAAAATTTCAGTCTTTAATACATGTTAATAAAAAACTGTTCATAAACAGTATAGGACATGTAGATAAAAGACATTCCTTCAGTGTTCTCACGAGCAGAATGCTCACACACAGCTCTCTTCAGCAATGTGAGAAGAACAAATGTAGGCTTCGCTGATGTTTAATGTGAGGACTAACTTGGACTTTCTGACACTTCTTTCTGGGAGTGTGCTGCCCATGGCGTCTGAGAACTGGAGCAGATCACCTTTGTTTTCTAGATCTTTCTCTCTGGGAGGTGGCAGTCAGCTGCAAATGTGAATTCAGTGAGACAAACCAGTCTGGAAGGGAAGTCTAGGACTGAATTTCCAAAGATAGAAAGCAATGAGGGGTCTGAGTTTGGCTCACTAGTCTGCTGGGAGCACTACCAGACGTGCAGGAATGTGAATCACGGGAATTCAGTAGAAGGGCCCCTAAGTGCTCATACTCTCAACCGGCACTACCAGGCACCTGGACTGTGGCCCAGGGAGCATTCCCCCTGCAGTGTGCTGGTTTAAAGACCCAGAATAAATCTCCACTCCTCTTAACTTTTTATGATCATCAAAAATATGAAACTGGGACGCTTGGGTGGCTCACTGGTTGAGCATCTTCCTTCAGTTCAGGCTGTGATCCCAGAGTCCTGGGATCGAGTCCCACATCAGGCTCCCTGCATGGATCCGGCTTCTCCCTCTGCCTATGTCTCTGCCTCTTTCTCTCTGTGCCTCTCATGAATAAACAAAATCTTTAAAAATATATGAAACTTCCCTTCTTCTCATGCATACATCTCCTAGGCTACAAGCTACATCATGTAATTTGATTTAACTTGAATTTCAAAAAAGGGCAGATCATTTGTCCCAAGCACTGAATTTTTTCTAGGGATGTTGTTAAGCATTGAAGCAACGCACTCTTTTAAAGTACAATAATAAATGCCTGGCTTTCCCCTATTTTCTCCTTTAAATTCCCCTTTTCTGCCCTATTTATCTTGTGAGCAGACATAAACGAAACATCCTGTTGTTGAAATTTGTATCAGGATGGATTTAGGCTAGATGTAAAGAACTCCAAATGATGAAAAAGAAACTTGTTTTGAACACCTCTGCCAGGCACCATTCTTGCCTTTCTGGAACTCATAGCCTGAGTGACAGGCAGAAAAACAGGATAATAAATGCAAGATAAAGACATATAAAGACAGAAAATAAGTTTAATAGTCTCAAAGACATTTTCCATGTCATTGAATATCTTAAAGTATTCGTTCAATGTGATGCTTATAGTGTTTGAATTTTGGAGACCAGAGGGAAGATGAGAACAGTCAGACTGGATGGACTAGAAAGAGGGGAGATTGGGAGCACAGACTCTCTACCACCTATTGGTCCATGGTGACTTGTGAATAGTAGATAATGAAGAGGGTATGAATGAAACAACATGGCTTATGGTGGAACATGCAAAGCTAGGAATAGGTGTTAATTTGTGAGGAGAGTATTTCCATCTGTCTGCAATAGTTGGATTCGTAATGAATACCAAGTCATGGTCCTGATCCTGGGCTCACCTCTCTAAGCATCTAAGTGTCCTTATGTTAGCTAGGGTGCAGGGGGATGTTACTCAATCAGAGGGCTGAAAACTAGCAGCAGAGGAGAGAAAGGCGAAGGGACACAACAGGGGAGGAATCTGTTTTGTTTTTGCAGAACCAACAGTTCCAGTCAAGGAGATGGCCTGCTTGGTGTTTCACCTGAGAGCCCTCTGCTAAGTGTGTCTCACTTAAAAGCCCCTCATGTGACCCAGTTTGAGCCAGATTGGAGCTGAAGACTTGTGCAGAAGCACCCCCCTCCCCAAGTTGTCCTTAAGTTAACTTTTGCTCATTATAGTACTAAGATCTCCTCCTATGGGCAGAGTTTTCAGTTGTTGTTTGGAAGACAGGGATGTATGCACTGGCATATTGATATGCTGGGCATGTGCAATTGAACTGAAGTGCCTAATAGAATATGTAGAAGTTCCTTAAGGTATGTACAAGCTCCCTGCCCCTGGTCCTCGTACACTGAATAGAAGCTTCCTGTACTGGGACACCTGGGTGGCTCAGCGGTTAGCATCTGCCTTTGGCTCAGGGCGTGATCCTGGAGTCCCAGGATTGAGTCCCTGCATGAAGTCTGCTTCTCCCTTGGCCTGTGTCTCTGCCTTGTGTCTTTCATGAATAAATAAAATCTTAAAAAAAAAAATTAAGAAGATTCCTGGACTAACTCTTGGGAAGACAGTGCTTTAAGAGTTATTTCCCTATCTCCTTACTTGTCACAAGTAATCAAAAGTTCTTTGCTTTCAGGACTTCCATGGGTTATGTTCAATTTACTGCACCTCAAGCAGTGAACCCCTTGAGTTTGGTTACACTTATATGTAAAATCAGAGAGATTTAGTTTCAGGTTGGGGAAAATGATGACATTGGCTCTCTTAACTCAATCCTTGAAATTCTAGGA